>NW_025336401.1:1154808-1178185 GCF_004798865.1 Varanus komodoensis
TGGCAGGGCGCAGGGCCGGGCGATGCCGCGCTGCTGCCGCGCGGATGCGCTGAGCACGACGACCGCGCGGCGCCTGCGGAGCTAACCGGGCTCCGCTCGCCCGCCCCAGCCGCGCGAGGAGGGCGGCGGCGGCGGCGGCGGCGGGGCTCCCCCCTCGCAGCCTGCCATTGTTCGGGGCTGCTGCGCGTGGGCAGGCAGGCGGGCGGGCGGGCGGCGGAGGCGCGGCGAGCGCGGAGGCGCCCACCATGCACAAGCACCACCACTGCTGCCGCTGCCCGGAGTGCTACGAGGCGACGCGCATGGCGGCCCCGCGGGCGCATGGAGCCCCCCAGCTACGGCGAGTGGCAGCAGCACGAGCAGTACGGCTACGGCTACGGCTCGCAGACGCTGCCCTCGCAGGCGGGCGGCGGCGGCGGCGCCACCCCCACGGCCCGCGGCAAGGGCAAGCTCATCCCCACCTCGCGCGACAACGCGCCCCCCGCGCCCCCCAAGCAGGGCCAGGCCAAGAGCTGCGGCGCGGGCGGCGGCGGCGGCGGCACCCCCAAGATGAACGGCGGCGGCGGCGGCTGGTGGCCCGAGTGCACCTGCTCGAACCGCGACTGGTATGAACAGGTGGGTGCTGCTTCCCGCGGGGGAGGCGGGCGCTGTGCAGGACCCCTGCCGGGTCTCTCCCTCTGGAGCCGGGCTTGGAAGGCCGGACTGCATCGATGGGGGGACAGGACAGCCAGGCTTGCCGGTGCCCATGGGCCCGGTGCTGAGCCTTCCGTGGCAAGGTGCCAAGTGGTCCCCCCCCCCCGCTGAAGAGGACATCCCTGTCCCTGCCACGGGATGTCCTCTGTGGGCTGTGCTGGCTGGGGGCCCTGACTGCTTGCCCCTGCCCTCCCAGGCAGCCCTGGGGGCCGTCTCCTCTCCGCCGGGCCAGGCAAGAAAATGGATGGAACTAAAATGGAGTCGGGCCCATCCACCACCTTGCCTGAGCCTGCCACGTTCCGCCACGTTCGGCTGCCCCCTCCCCCTGGGGGCTGCCTTGCCTGGCGCCTCCGCAGCAGCCTGGTGGTGCTTGGGATGAGTGGATGGGCCCGGCGGATGCAGGTGGCACATCCCCATCTTGGCTGCCTGTCACGCCAAGCCGGAGCCCTCAGCATCTCCTCCAGCCCTGCTCAGCACTCTCGTCAGTGCCAGGGGCTGGGGGGAAGATGGGGGGCTGGGGGTCCTAGCTGCCTCCCACCCCGCAGATGTCCGTTGGATGTCAGGGCGTCCTGATCTCCTCCCAAGATGGCAGTGACAAGAAATGGGGAGGGGAGGGGAGGGGAGGGGAGGAGAACACTCCGCGCTCCCTTTTGCTGTCCAACAGGGCAGTGTTTGTCTGAGGAGACAGCCGGGGAGGGGGAGGACGCTTTCCCTGGCTTGGGGGAGGCTGTCATCTCCAAGCCAGGCAGAGGGGGCCAGCAGCTTTGGAAGGAAGGGCCCCTGCATGCAAGGCTGGCTGGCCGGCCGGCTGGCCAGTGGGGCGCCACGGAGCGTGTGGAGTGTGCCCCGAGAGGCAGTGTGCGCCTGAGCGTGTGCGCGATGGACCCGGGAAGGCGGAATTGCTTGCTGAGGTGCAGCGTCTGTAGGATGCACATTTTCTGCCTCCGCCAAGGAGGGCACGGGGGCCGAGGGGCGCTCCCTCGTCTGCTCGCTCGCTCGCTCGCTCGCTTTCTCTCTGCCCCTGCCAGGCTGACAGTCAGTGGGGAGCAAAGCCTGGGGGCGGCAGCGAGAATGGCTTGTAATTGCCGCACGTCACAAGTGTGTGCGTGCGCGTGTATGTGTGTGTGCTGTTGCGGGTGTCGTCCCTCCATCCGAAGCAAAGGGGGAGGTGGCGTGCTGCCAGCCCAGGCTGCCCCCTTTCGCCACACGTGCTTGCAAGTGTGTAGGCCGGGCCGAGGTCCGCTCCTGGCTGTGACCTGCTTGGCTTTGCCTGCGGCTGAGCCGGACCCCCCCCCCCCCAGACCTGGGCAACACAGAAGCTGAGCCCAGGCACGAGGGCCCTCCTCGGCTGCTTCGTACTGCACCTTCCTCCGTCTCGCTGGTCGCTGCACTGCTGCTCCCCGCATCCCTTTCCCTCCTCGGCCTTCTTTACTTGGGTTCACGCCGTTCTTTGGAGCCTCAAGGGGACGTGCCGGGAAGGTGGGAGGCCTCCCCCCGGCCGCTCTGAGGCTGGCCTCTCTTAGCAGGTGGAATCAACAAGCAGCCCTGCAGTGAGGGCAGCTGGGCAGGGAATATGTCTTTCCTCTTCCAGAGTGTTATGCTTATGTGCTCTTTCCCTGCTGCTCCTGGCCTGTTCCCCCAGAAAATCCTGCGAGCTGGGCAGCCTGGTTCTGCAAGCAGAATAAATTCCCAAAAGGAGGCCGAGGCAGGGAGCCAGGTGTGATGGCTGTGCAGGAGAGCAGCCGTGGAGCCGTTTCAGCCCTTCTGGGCCCGGGGAAGGGGGGCAGAGGCTGCTCTTGCAGGGGCCCAAGGAGCATGTCCTTTCCCATGATGGTGAGACCAGGCCGGAGGGGCCCGGGGGCAGCACAGCAGACAGAGCCGGCCACAAGATGGCTGGGGCGCCGGCGGAGGTGGGCTCTGCTGCCAGTCCTGCCTTGGGCAAGGGGCTTGGAGTGGCGCACTCCGCCGTCTGTGCCTGGCGGGTTTTCCTTTTGCCCTCTGTGTGTGCATGTGTGGGAGGCAGCTGCAAAGGTCAGGCAGCAGGCCACACTGGCCGCCTTGCCCCGCAGCGGCACCCGCCAGGGCTCTGCTTGGGGGATTTCCAGCGGGCCGGGGCAGGACAGCAGCCCGTGGCTTCCCACCCCTCCCAAGCGTCCTGAAATGCCGCTTCCAACCTGCTGCTCCCCAGACGTGCAGCTGGCGCATTCCGGAGCTGCAGTCCCACACGTGTGGGGGCACCACGTTGGCCTAGAAGCTGTGACTCATGGCAGAGCTCCTGCCTGGGGAGCACAGTTCAGGCTGCAGCGGCATCTCCCTGCAGGGCAGGAGAGCCTCCATCAGAGCGCAGCTGCTGCCAGTCAGTGTTGCCCATATTGGGCTGGATGGGTTCAGGGCCTGGCTCCACTGAAGGCAGATTCCTGTGGAACCTCTTCTTACCTGTCTAAGAGGACAGCTGGGGTGTTGCCAAGATGTGTTTCTGTGGCTTCCCTGTGCTTGGAGGCAGCCTGCCCCATGAGCATCTTCTTTGGGAGCCCGCCGAAGAAGACTGTTCTGGCCTTGCTGGGCCACCTGCGCCCTGTCCAGAGTGATGAATGGTGCTGCGAGGTGTGGTGCTCTGAGCCGGCGGGGCGCGTCTCATGCTGTGGAGGATAAGGAATTGGTTTGTGCCTGTTTGCACATGCTGGTTGATCCAAGTGTGTGCTGTGTTTAATGCCTATTGCCTTGCATTGGGACAACATTTAAAAATGGAGCCAGCCGGGCAGCTGGTATCTTGAGTTAGCAAGTCCTGGAAACCTCCATCTGGCTGGCATCGGTGGCGTTTGGCTGCGGACCGCCCCCGGCGGGACCCCGGCAGCCACGCAGGTGGGCAGCCAGGGAGGGGTGGGCTGCCGCTGCCCAGGACCAGGGGACAGGGGCGCCTTCCTTGTGGCACTTGGTGTGTGGGGAGTGGGCTGGGACGGCCCCCCAGCTCTGAAGGCAGCGCGAGGTGCCGTGGCAGCTGGGCGGCGGGCCGGGCCCCTCTGGGCCTCGGAGGGGCCTGAGGCAAAAGGAGTGGGTGGCTCAGGAGAAGATGTGATCTCGGGAAGCCTGGGGGAACCGGGGATGGGCGCGCGCTGGGGATTTCCAGGACAAAGGCGAGGGAAGGGGCGGCCGCCCCAGCGGGCAGGGTGTGCCGTGGCGGGGGCTGGTTCCGGCGGCGGTTCCTGGGGCAAGGTGGCTGCGCGGAGGGGGGGAGGGAGAGGACGGGGGCCGTGGAGCTGGAGATGGGAGGCTGGCCGAGCGAGGTTGCTATGGCTACTGCTCAGGAGAGGAGAGGAGAGGAGCTCCATCCTGGCACTGGAAGGTGGAGGCGGAGGACGCAGTCCGCTGCGGAGGGTGGGGTGGCGGGGGTGGGAGGGGCAGGGAGAGGCGGTGGGGTGGCGGGAGGACGCGGGGGCCGGGCTTCCTGGCCACCATGCGGGGGGGGAGCCGTGCTGGGGGAAGCAGGGCGGCTTGGTGGTGTGCCTGGGGGGGGGGGGTCCTGCCTGGCCTGGGAATGCTCCTGCTGCCGAAGGGCCCTCGGAGGCCCCTGACCGCCTGCCGTGCGCCAGGCACAGAGGGTTTGCGCCCGTGACTCAGACAGATGGACGCCCACCCTGGCCCAGGCTTCCCGGCGGTTATTTTAAGCCGTTCCTCTCTGCAGCCTGCCTCAGGCCACCCCCCGCATCCTTGGAGCATCTCCTGTCCACAGTCCTCCCCCGGAGGAGAGCCCACTGCCCGTATGCCCCTGGGGGCAATTTCGCCTCCTTGCCTTGCAGGCAGGGGTTGCTTCCAGCCCATGGGGCCCGTCCTCTGGGCCAGACTCACTGCCACTTATCCCAAGCTGGGCAGACTGCAGAGCCAAAGGGGATGGGCGAGGCCTTCTCGGCGACTGCTCCAGGCGCGGGAGCTCCCTGCCGCGGGGTCTCCCCGGCTCCCTTTCGGCTCTCCTGCTGCCAGGCAATGCCGTCTCTGTTCGAGCTGCCCTGGCAAGCACGCGGCTCTGTTTACTGGCTTCTCTTGTTGTTGCATTTTGACCTGTGCTTTTAAACATATTTATTCTGCGATTGGTTTAATTATGTGCTCTGTTTAAGTGTTGCCTTTTATTGTTATCTGCTTGAATGCTGTTTCTGGTTCAAAGCTGTGGTATAAAATAAATAGACAAATCAGCCCCCCCCTCCGTGAAGCCTCTTCTCTCCACGCGTGCCTTCTGCCAGCCGTCGTCTTCCTCTCTCCTGGCCTGGCCGGCGAGGCCTGCTCTTCCCCCAAGAGACCGGCCAGCCCTCCACCGCAGGCCCTGCCCAGCCCGTCTTTTCACCCTGCAGCGTCCCTCGACGCTCTGCTGCGGAGCCAAAGTGCTCCACCTGTGTGAGAACGGCCTCTCTGCTCAGCTCCGCAGCTCGACTCCGTGGCTGTTCCTCTGCAGCTCCCCCGCGCCACTTGGCAGGCGCCACGAGGACGGGCCCCTCTCTGCCAGCCCGCCAGCCCGCCTCCGGCTGCGCTTCCAGTGCGCTTCCAGTGCGCTTCCTGCACATTGGACGGGGGGGCCACGTCACTTCCTGGAAGAAGAAGTCGCTAGAGCCCCTCTGGCACCTCCCACTTGCCTCCTCGGCTTCCCCTGAGCTTTGGGCCAAGGGCGCTGTGTCCTTGGGGACCATGCCTGGCACTTCCGGAAGCGCCACCAGAACGCCTCTGGAGGACTGGGGCTGTATTCGGGCTGAAATGCATTGTTTTATTGATTTATTTAGAGAGCTTCTATGCCGCCCCATTCGCTGAAGCCTCGGAGCGGCTCACAAAAATAAATAAAAACAATATAAAAACAATATAATTTGAGTCGACCTGGCCAAATAAATAAATATTAACAATTAAAATAACGTTTGAATAAAAAGGTCTTTGCCTGGCGCTGAAAAACAAATGACGGCGCCAGGCGGACCTCTCTGGGGAGCGCATTCCGTAGATTGGGCGCCACCGCAGAGAAGGCCCCCCTCCAGGTACTTTGCCTCCTAATGTCTTTCACGGAGGGTTCCCAGAGGAGGGCCTCTGCCACCGATCTCAGGGGGCGGGAGGGCAAATACGGAAGAAGGCGTTCCTTTATCCAGGAACGCCTTCCAGGTATCCAGGTCCCAAGCCGTTAAGGGCTTTATAGGTAATGACCAGCACCTTGAATTGAGCCCGGACTTCGATGGGAAGCCAGTGAAGCTGGTAGAGGACTGGGGTCTTTCATGGAGGGTTCCCGGAGGAGGGCCTCTGCCGCCGATCTCAGGGGGCGGGAGGGCACATATGGACGTATTATATGACCATGAAGGAGGGGGGTGGGAGGAGAGTAGCCGTTAGTTATTTCTCTTTCAGTTAGTGAAGGGTCAAAACTAGGTAGCCACCAACGAGTCCGTTGCAGCAGAGGCGGGATGCAAATACAGGCCTTTGGGCACCAGTCCAGAGTTCCATCCACAGACTCAGCTCAAGAAGGTGATTCACACAATTTCCCCAGCTGGGATCTTCTGAACTGCCCTTCTTTTTATTTCTGTTCTGCGCTTGGAAAAGGTTGGGCACTGGATAAAATAATCCCGATGACAATAATCTTATTGAGCTCAAGCCTTTTTGTGGCCTTGCTGTAGTGGCCGAGGCAGCAGGGCAGCTTTTGGGCTAGGAGGTCTGAGCTCCAGCTTAGCCTCCTCTTTTCCCTCGGTCATCTGCATTCTGGCTTGGTCTGGGTGGGACACTTTCAATGGTCCAGTCTGCCCTAGCTCTTGGTTCCGGGGGATTTTTTCCACACTTGTGTGCAAGTGGTCTGCACTCAGAGCACCCCGTCCCTTCTCTCCTCTCCCTGTGCCAGTGGGCTCCACGTGGGGAAAGAGGGCCAGACTCAGAGAAACCTGCTAGCTTTCCTGGCTTCGCTTTCTGTGCTCCAGAATCGGCCTGCAAGGCATTCAGTGCTGCCCAAGAGATCTGCAATCACAGATATTTGAATGCTGCACTGGAGCAATCCGTCAGTGTCTTTTTTTTTTGAGACAAATGTGGCTGCTCCATTCAGATCGTTTCTGGAGAGTCCCAACATATTTTCCTTGCAAGAGGGGCTCCTCCTACCTCTGGACTAGCAGGGGCTATGTCAAGCTGTGTTATCCCCACCACTGCCCGGCCTTTAGTTTTGTTTGATCTTGCTTTTGCAGTGCCCTAGTCATTCTGAGAGGTTCCCAGCAACCGTTTGAGTTCCTTCCTTCTAAGGAACTCGGGGCAGTTGTATGGCTCTCTTGCCCCACCATCCCGTATTTGCCTCACAACAACCCTGAGAGGTAGGTTAAGCTGGGATTAGGGATTGCCCGGGGTCAGCCAGGGAGATGCAGATTTAAGCCTCATTCTCCTCAGCCCCAGTAAGATGGCCTGCTGGCTAATTTCACTGATTTGTTCGTTTGGTTTGCATTGTTACCTGCTTCTCTCTTCTATGGGGCATCTGCTCCAGTGCAGATAATTTTAAAAATTCCACAGTGGCTGTTGGTTCGTGACTCATTTTTGTGATGCTGCCTTTTAAACGTTGTCTAGGAAGAAGCCTGTCTGTGCGGGAAGCCTCTTGATTTTTCTCAGTGAGCATCATACATGTTGGGCTTCTTTCCCAGTGCGCTGAATTCCACGGAGACGCTTTTGCAATCTGGGAGGCTACGCAAGGCTCAGCAGGGCCACTTCTGTGCAGGTCCTGCCTGGCCTTCCGTAGCCTGCTATCTTCTGTGGGGTGCACAACTCCCCACACTTCCCAGCCAAGTTGGGAAGCCTGTCTTAGCATATCGTCTCTGCTACGTCAACAGAAATAGCAGCCCCATGTTGCTTGCACCTCAGGACTCCAGCATGCAATGGCCTTCTGCAAATGATGCACCGGTGCTGTCAACTGAGCGCCTTTGCATCATCCACCGCGCCGTCTTTTCCTTGAGAAAAATGCTGCTTGCCGCTCTTGACCCAGTGTCTTTTCCCGGTGTGGCCAGGATACGCTTAATTGCCACTTTCCAGCATGCAAAGTCCTCTTTGCCTGAGAGATAAAGCCACTCAGTCTTTGTGCAAGCGTGCTTTGCAGGGAGGCGATCGGAAGTTGTGGCTGCTTGAGCAATGCTTTTCTCCAGCCGAGAGCCAAGGAAAGCGTGTGAAGCTGTCAACTCCTCGCAGCATCTGCCCAGGGTCTCCCAGCCCAGGCGTCCAGGTTGACGCCTCCGGGAGCTCACCAGTCGTGCAGGAAGGTCGCTCGCCCACAGCTCCTGGCAGTCCGAGTGAGTGTGGCTCTCGAGCTCAAAGGCCCCGGACTTTGTAGCAATGCCGGCAGATCGCTGGGGAGGGATGCATTTTGTTCTGTCATCAGCCGCTTGCTTGCTTGCTTGCTTGCTTGCTTGCTTGCTTGCTTGCTTGCTTGCTTGGGCCAACTTGCCCTTCTTCCCTTGGCCTCTCCCTCTCTCCCTCGGTGCTGGCCGGAACTCTGCTTCCTGTTTCTTTTGCGGGTGGAGCCCTGGACTCAGGCATGCTCTCCCACTGGTCCTGGGCTTGCTGAGCGGAGCTGGAGAATGGCAGGCAGTTCAGCCGCGGCCCATAATACTCCTGGCTGTGGGAGGCAGGTGACAACAGAGGATGAGGAGGAAATCCCCCTGGGCTCGCAGCCTTTGCTCTGTCAAAAAGGGGTCTGCACCCGTGCTGTTAGGGCTGTCTTTGCGATTGAGAGCCAGCGTGCCGCAGCCACTCGAGTCGCGGACTAGGAAAGCCATGTAGCGCTCTGGTTGCCCTAGGACCAGGCACGGGCAAGGCTCTCGGCCTGCCCTGCCTCACAGGGTTGTTGTGCGGATAGTGCGGATAGAATGGCTCACGGGGGCAGCATGGGCTCTTTGGAGAAAGAGGTGGGATAACAGAGGGCAGGGACTGGAATGCCGGAGCGTGTGTGTATCTGCAATTTTGGCCCAACTGCATTCATAGTATGTCTCTGAGTCCAGCTAAAGGTTTTGGTCTACAGATGGAGCCCCCCCCCCCCCGGTGTGTACCTCCCCCTCCGCCGAAATCAATATCTGAAGCTCCTTAGCGAAGTGCCTCCACTGAGTGAGATGCGGAGGATGGCATCAAGGGAGAGGGCCTTCTTGGTGGTAGCCCTCCAATTCTGAGATGCTCTCACCAGTGAAGTCCACCTGGTGGCAACCTCGCCATCTTTTGGACACCAGGGTAAGACTTCCCTGCTCTCAGGCATCCAACCTGGGGGGATTTTAGTTGCTTAAATCAGTTTTGTGTGTCCTGGCCATGTTAACATTTTCAAACTTTTTCTTGAACGTTAAAGATTCTATATTATGTTTTCATGCTGCAAACCTCCCAGAGAGCTTTGGCTACTGGACAAGGCAGAGGAATGCCGCGAATGAAGGGTTAAATGAAAAGTGCGCTGAAGCCGGGGCTGGCCAGCGGCCATCCAGTTGTGCTTGCCAGTGGCCAACCGGCTTCCTGGACCGTATAAAACCACATGTAGGTAAGAAGATACATTTGGCACCACCCCAGCCCTGGAAATCGGGATTTCAGGAGCCGTTGGTGGTGGAGCTCTCTCCCTGCCCTGCGGCTCCCAGCCTTTCCGCCTCCTGCCCCTCGCTGCTCGTGCACATTGCCCTGTGGAGCTCCTTCAGCTCAGAGCCCTGTGGAAGCACCACCCGGCCTGGCCTCCCCCTTCACTGCACTGCACTGCGGACTGTTAGTGCAGAAATGGGGCCGAGTGGTGAGCAACGCACGGTCCTGAGTGCAGCCTCGGGCATCCTGGAGCGAGCGAGCGAGCGAGCAACCAGGATGGGAGGCAGCGGCCGGGGAGGAAGGGGAGTGCTGCAGCATTCAGCGGCGGGCAGCTCGTTCCTCGGGGACTCCTCCCCACCTTGGGGCAGGAGAGCTCTCTTCCAAGGGCTGGCAGAATCCAGGGCACCCATGACCCATCTCCTGGCCTCTTCCTCTGAACGACAACGGCCATGTTACTTCTGGCTTGCATCTGTGGTCGCCAACTGCTCTCTCCGCAGGCGCTCTCAGTCTTCCCAAGTGGGCTTCAGGTGTCAGGAACCTGGGAAGCTGCCTCCTGTGGGGCCAGAGCCTGCCAACACCGGCCCGCCTAGCCCAGTTCGGTGGACGCTGACCGGTTCTCCAGGTTTTCAGCCCAGAGGTGTCCCGAGCCCCACCCAGGGACGGAGCCCAGGGTGTTCAGAGGCCAAGCAAGGTCTCTGCCAGGGCATCAAAGCCAGGCAGACTCTGCGACATCCTTTCCCAACCCAGCAGCCCCACTCGGATGTCTTGACCCCCAGCCATGCTGCCTGGGAATGGCACAGGTTGCGGCCCACCAGGTTGGGGGAGGGGGCTTAGCCTGTGCGCTCGCATCTCACTGGTTATCCGCGGTCCCTCGGCCCCGGGACTGGCCCAGCCTGGATTGCAACTCCTTGTCTTCTTCTGGATTCTCTTGGCTTCCTCCTCCTGGGCCAGCCTGTCGGATCGGCTAGCCCTGTGTTCTCCACAGTGGCTGGCCACCACTCCCCCAGGATTTGAGAGCAGAGCCACTCTTTCCATCATTTGCCACATGGTCCTTTTAATGGGGGGGGGGCAAACTTGGGGTGCTTTCCAGGCAAAGCAGAGGCTCTGCCAGTGAGCCATGTCGTTCGTTTCCTGCAGGAAGCACCTCATGGCTGAGATCAGGCGCCCCAAAATGTCTTCAGTGACAGCAGGAGGCAATATTTTCTGCTGGGAAAAGTCACTTCCCCCCAGCGAAGCTCGGGTGACGCTCATTTCTGGGCATGGTGGTGGAGGACACCAGCGCCCTGCTACTGCCTGCCTGCCTGCCTGCCTGCATCACACCATTGGCAGCATTCGTGAGTGGTGGTGGGGACAGGGTCGTGAATCCCAACGCTGGCAAAATGAGAGCCCGGCGTCTCCCAGGGCATGTGCTTCCCGACATGTTTCCCCTCCATCAGGAGGAAGAGGCACCCATGCTGCCAGGCTTACTGCCCCACTGTGATGGCCGCCTCGTGCGGGCGGCTGCGACCGCACGCCATTGCTTGCCCTTTTCTGCCCTGCCCCGGTCCAGAGGGCCCCTGGGGGGCAGGTGCGCAGCTGGCCATGACGGCCACTCGCCAAGCAGGGAGGCTGGGATCTCTCCTGTCGGGACACCCAGGAAGCCCCCAAACCGCTCCCCACCAGAGGCATTTCTTGCTCTTAACTGCCTGCTGCAGCATTCACGTTGACTTTGAGTTGTGCTACGGTTTCTTTTTTAAATGGGTTTAGTATAATGCTTGGTATCCTGGTTTTGATGTTCTGTGGCATTGTTTGGATGGACTGTTTATTTTAGCAAAACTCAGAATGAAAATATTAAAAGTAAAATTGCTTCCTTGGACTCAGGGATGGATAAGTTGACTGCCTAGCATTTGGGGGGGGGGGTGAAAATATATTATTTTGATCTATTGACTCTTGAGAGGTGGATTTATTTGATCTATTTAGAGGTGCTGTAAAGGTTTCCTCCCATCCTGCTTCTTGCGCATGTTTAGTATTAGGAGGTTGCATTTTTACAATGGTTTGAACCATTTGGATTGTAAGCTGTTTGGGAGACACTCAACGGGAAGGAAACGCCACACGAGATCAGCTTTGCTGTGTCACCACAACACTGCCTCCTGGTCAAGACATTCTCACCCGCCTTCACACCCTTGGAAGATGGGCTGCCCCACCTCCGTGGGGAAGGGTCCCAGCTTGGGGTGGATCTTGTGCTTGTGCCTGAACGGTCTTGCAGGCAACCCTCGGTGCTCACTGCTCAAAGGGCCTTGGGGAAATAATGATCTCCGTGAAGCAGGTGGGTCCCATCCCAGATTCAGCATTTGCTAAATTATTGGCTGGTTACGGAGAAGCACCGGGCAATTTGGGCCACTGGAATGGCGAGGAGAACTCTTCATGCTCAGCAGAGAGCCTGGGAAATCTGACCTTTGCTGGGGACCCAGTGCCCAGGGCAGGCAGGGATGGGCATGGG
Source organism: Varanus komodoensis (assembly GCF_004798865.1). Taxonomy (NCBI): domain Eukaryota; kingdom Metazoa; phylum Chordata; class Lepidosauria; order Squamata; family Varanidae; genus Varanus; species Varanus komodoensis. Next base: position 1,166,504 of record NW_025336401.1, read on the forward strand.
CGGAGCCCACCCCCCAACAGGGACCCCACAACCACTCCACTTCCCCCTGCAACCCATTTGCACCTCTCCTGCCTCTTGCTCTGGCTTGGACAGTGGCGGTGGGGAAGCCCCCCCAGATGCCGTGGCCGAGCCTTCCCACAGCTTCTCTGCCTGCCACCAGCCAGCAAGTGGGGGCCGGGGGAGCGGGGCCTGCTGGGGCCATGCTGGGGGAAGGTCGGCTCACTGGGGCAGGGCTGCCAAGGGGCCTCAAAGGCCTGGAGCCCGCACTGCCCTCGTCCTTTTCTGGCCTCACGCCCTGGGGAGCGATGGAGGGCAGAGGGCCCGGATGAGCACATGGCCACATGGTTTCTCTCTGTCTCTTTCAGGCGAGCCCGTCCCCCATTATTGTGAATACAGACACGCTGGAGCCCAGCCTTTCCGTAAGTCCCCTGTTTCCCTGGATTCCAGGCCTCGTCCTCCGGGCCCCGAGCATTTGCATGAAGCCCCCTTTCCCTGCTGCCGGTTGCTCAGGGCTGGTCCTGTTCCCCACGGAAGGGGGCTGGGACTGAGCGGCCTGAGGTGTGTGTGCCCAGATCCAACAATTGATCAAGAATTTGATGTGTGCTTACGCAGGGAGGGAAACGGGCCTGACCAAGCGCTGCAAAGGAAGGCCGTTCCTGACAGCTCCCACCGGGGCAAATTCTGGAGTGTCCCATTTGCTGGCTACCCGCAGCCAGAATGTTGATTTTTTTTTCTGTTTGAGGCAGAATTTGTAGCAGGAGGGGCAGCATCTGCCCAGAGTCCACCCGCAGAGGCAGGCCTTCGCTGCCAATTTGTCATCCCAACGGTCAAGGGCCTCAGGAGGCCCTGGTTCGGTGCCAAAGCCGATGGGGCAGCTCTCTGGCTCTCCCCCTCCCGTGCCGTTCCCGGGTCTTATGCAGGCCGTGAAGTGCATCTGGCGCGACGCATGAGCACTTGGGGCACGCAGCTGTGCGGGGATTGCGCGGCAGGCTCCGTGTCCCATGGTCTGTGGAGCGACAGCCGGGACTGCCTTTCCTCCTCTGGAAGGAAAGGAGGAATGTGCCGGGCAGACGTGGAACGTTTCCATCTGTTTTCCCAGGTGAATGGCAGCGACGGGATGTTCAGATACGAGGAGATTGTCCTGGAAAGGGTGAGTGAAGCGCAACCGGAGTTCCTTGCCCCCACGACCCATCCTTTCTGCCATCCAGGCACAGGAGCAGCGTGTTCTGGGCACGTGGAGGGTACGGGTGCGGTGGGTCCCTCCTTCCCCTCCCTCCCGCTGCAGTGAACTTGAGGGCCGCACCATCTGGCTCTGAGCACCGGCCCAGAGTGGAGAGCCTGGTTCTTCGGCAGGCCAGGGGATCTGTTCCTCTCTGGCTGCGTCTGAGGCAAACTCGGAGACCTGCGTTCCTGCGGAGAGTCACTTGGCTGGCACAACCCTCCAGTGCCCTTGCGTCGCTCCAGTCCGCGCATCTTCGCACTCGCAGAAGCCTGCCTGGGCCTCTCGGGCCATTCCTGACACCCCCTCTCTTTCCAGGGCAACTCTGGCCTTGGATTCAGCATTGCCGGGGGCATTGATAACCCGCACATACCCGATGACCCCGGCATTTTCATCACCAAGATAATACCAGGAGGGGCGGCTGCCATGGATGGCCGGCTGGGGTGAGCAAGCAGTTGGACGGCGGATCCCGGCTAAGACAGGCCCCGGCTCCAGGCGGCCCAGAGAAGGGGCGCACCAGGGATCCCAGCCCCGGCTTCACGGGGTTCCCTGGTGATGAAGCGGCCGCTTGGCCTTGTCCGTCTTGCCGGTGGGGCATGGTGGCGAGGCGGAGCACCCTTCTGGGAGCTTCTGGGCTTTGCTCTCCGCTCGGCCCTCCGTCACGCCTTCCCGCTGTGGGCGTCTGTGCCACAGGGTGAACGACTGCGTGCTGCGGGTGAACGAAGTCGACGTCTCCGAGGTGGTGCACAGCAAGGCCGTGGAGGCGCTGAAGGAGGCGGGGCCGGTGGTGCGGCTCCTGGTACGGCGGAGGCAGCCCCCGCCAGAGACCATCACGGAGGTCAACCTGATGAAGGGACCCAAAGGTGACGCACCGGACCTGGGGCCCCCGGACTGCAACTGCCCGCTGTGAACCGCGGCCTCAGCTGGGGTGGCAGGGTGGGTGAGCCTGGGGGCTGAGCTCGTGGGCCAGGAGGCCCGGCCTGGCCCAGGAGCCGCACTGGGGTCAGGACTAGGGGAAGCGAGCTCCTTGGGAGGGAGCCGGGCAGCACTGGAGCACATGGGCTGTCCCAGTCCCGTCCCAGCAGCCTGAAACCCTGGGGAGGCGCTGCTGCCAGCCCATGCGGGCAGCACTGGGCCAGCCGGATGGCATAGACCGACCGTCTGACCGGCCGCCGGAGCCGAGGAGGCGGCAGGCCAGGGAGCCCGAGGAGGCGAATCGGGAGGCGCCGGGAGTGAGGATGCTCTGAGCCAAGCTGGGAATCGTGGAATGGCAGGGAGCGGGCAAGCTGTTTTCCAAGCTTCGTGCTGCTCCTGCGGAGAGAGGAGGGCCCCCCGCAGGGGTGGGGGGCGCGTGGCTGCGTTGGGGGATGGGTGTCGTGCCTGTGTCCTCCTGCTGGTGCTCAGTGCCGCTCCTCGCGTACCATCCTGCTCCTCAGAGGCAGGGAGGCAGTGACCCAGAAACCCAGTTTCTGGCACCGGTGGCGCCCAGGGGGCCGGAGCAGGGTTCCGCCACTCGCTCGCCCCGCTGCGCAGTTTGCGCCTGTGCGTCCTTGTCCTCCAGGATTTTGCAAGGTTCCTTCAAGGGTTGAGGCTTCGGGAAATGCCTGTCCTGGCCGTCTTTTGCTTGCAAACGGAGCAGAAATTTGGGACTGGGGTGAGGGGGAGGGTCCGTGATACATTTTATGCCCTGAGGAATGAGGCTATCATCTAATCTTGCCGTGGTGGGGAGGGGAGGGGAGGGGAGGGGGAGCCCCCAGTGCTTATAAACCGGATGGCAGGGGAGCCCCGTGGCTGTGGCGGGGGGCCCTGACCGCTCTGATCCCCTCCAGGGCTGGGCTTCAGCATCGCTGGGGGCATCGGGAACCAGCACATCCCTGGAGACAACAGCATCTACATCACCAAGATCATCGAGGGCGGCGCGGCCCAGAAGGACGGCCGGCTGCAGATTGGCGACCGGCTGCTCGCAGTGAGCGCACCTCTTGCTCTGCCGGGCGCTGGGGGGGGGCCTCGTGGAGGCTGCCACGTGGGAGCCGGGCACTGGGCGGGCCCCTGCCCCAGAACCAAGTGCAGCGCCAGCGAGGCCTCTGGGGGGTGCCGTGGGAAGCAGGCGGACCGGTGGGCCAGGGCGGGAAGGGAGGCAGGATGGCGCCACGGGCCGCACGGCCCTTCTCTGCGCGGGCTCGGCTCCAGGGTCGGCCTCAGGGTCAGAGTCTGTTTCAGAAAAGCTGCGAGGGCCACTCTCCGGGCCAAAGATGGAGAGGAAAGAGCAGCACAGCGGGAAAGGGGTGCCCCTTTGTGGAGCCTGGGGAGACAGGTGGAGACCCAGCCTGTGCCTTTGCTCCTCTTCCGAAATTCTTGCCCCCCACTGCTTTCCCTTGCTCCTCACCGCACCTGCTTGTCCCCAGGTGAACAACACCAACCTGCAAGATGTCCGGCACGAGGAGGCCGTCGCTGCGCTGAAGAATACCTCGGACATGGTGTACCTGAAAGTGGCCAAGCCGGGCAGCTCCCACCTCAATGACATGTATGCCCCGCCCGACTACGCCAGCAGTATGTACCCGCCTTTTGCCAGCGGCTTCCCTGGGGAGGGGCGCCAGCTCGGGGCAGAGCCCGGCCTTCGTGCCAATGGCCCTGGTTTGATCTGGGTCTTCTCCAGTGTAAAAGTGGGTCCTGGGGCCGCCAAAGGGAAGCGCGTGTGCGCCGTGCCGAGCAGCCACCTGCTAGAGGAAACACACTCCGGGGCGTTATGTGGATGCTCAGAGGCACTCTTTCCACCAGCCCAGGAATTATTTCTACCAGCGCACCCGGGTGGCGTTTCGGGCCACTCCCTGCCAGTCCCTAGTCCGTGCCCCATCTTCTGTTCCCCTCCCCAGGCTGGTGTCCTCTAGCCAAGGCACAGCGAGGGACTGCGGCAAGCGGGAGGCAGAGTTTTGTCCCCGGTGCCAGGAGCAGGCAGGAGAAGAGCCCCAGAGGGCAGAGCCAGAAGGGCCCTCTGATCCCCTGTATACCAGCTGCTGGGGAGCATGGGTAGGAGGGTGCTGCTGGGTCTCCACAAGACAGAATGCTGGATGGGAAGGGACCCCTGGTCGGATCCAGCAGGGCGCCGGGTATCTTCTCACGCCTGAGCCAGAGGGAGGAGGGTGTGAAGGAATGCCGGGGTCTGTCTGTCAGCTGTCCAGGCCTGCTCAGGTCTATGAATTGATTTATTCAATTTATGTGATGCCCCGCTAACCATAAGGCTCTCTGGGCTGCTCGCAACATATTAAAATCAAAAAATACAGCATTTGCTACAAAAACCAACAATGGTAACAACAATAAAATCAGTAAATAAACCAACAAGCTTAAAACCAAAACAGGGAAACACAGAATTAACGGATGCTACAGAATCCCTGCAACTTTGTCTCCGCAGCTTTCTCTGCCTTGGCCGACAATCACATAAGCCATAACCCCAGCATGGCCTACCTAGGAGGCATGGAGAGCAAGCCGGCCTACCCGGCCCCCCCGCAGGTCACGCCTGCCCGCTACTCACCTGTGCCACGCCATATGATCGGTGAGGAGGACTTCACCAGGTGAGCGAGGACGCTGCCGCTCCCGCCCTCTCCCTTCAGCAGCCTCGGGCTTGGCCAATGCCGGGAGGGAGGCGGGGATGGCACGGCAGTGGCTGGGCGTGGGGTGTATGGCAGAATATGCCCCCACCCTGTGAATCCAAGACTCCTGCGTGGGGCTCGGTGTTATCTGTGGTCTGGGAAAGGGGAAGCACGAAAGCTGTAGCAAGAAAAGCAGGGATCCTCCGCAAGTGGCCCTGTTCTGCGAGGCAGACGGCGCTGCGTGCTTCACTCTCTTCGGAGCCCTGCCTCCTTCAGCCCTTAAGGTCCTTCTCAGCCCCGCACATGCCAGGTGGGAACCCCACTGCCTGGTTCAGACCATGCGGCACCCCGTCTGTGGCGTGGGGAATCACGAGAATGCCGAGGGCCTGACACACGCGCGCGCGAGGTGGGGGAAGCGTCTCCACTGTGTTCTTTCCATCCTCGATCTCGTATATCCTGCCTAACCGTCTCGCGGCATGAAGAATGCGAGCGGGCAAAGTTGCTTCGTTCTCGAGATGCTTCGAGGTTGGTTTTCCACAAGGTTTCGAACTGTTTCACAGCCAAGGCACAATTCATTCACGGTCCACATGGCGTGTTGGTGCTGCCTGCCTCCGGAAGGGGAGCAGCCTCTTTCCTTGAAGGTTCGCTGTCAGTCAGAGATGGGTGAAATGAGGGCTGCGGGGAAACGAGAGGCCGCGGACTGATGAGGCGAGCGAGAGGGGGTGGCCATGCAGGGACCGGGAGAGGGGTGGCAGGAGCGTGGCTCGCGTGGGACGGGCCTGGAGGTGGGGGTGACGCACGGCTTGACAGTGCGCTGTGCAGTTGTGCGCAGTGCCCGTCGGTGGCCACGTGAGGGCAGTGAGAGACTTTGCGGGGCGTCTAGGAGGAGGCCGGCGAGAGGAAGGAGATGCACCAGGAGAAATGGCAGCGTGGGAAGTGTGTGGCGGCTGCTCGGAGGTGGGGGGCCCCAACGGCCCTGAGCCCAAGACCGTGGGAGTCGAGGGCCGGCTGGGGGCGATGTCCCCCCGGCCTGCTCAGCCGCTCCGTGGGCGGGCACGCTTGGACAGGCCGCCTCCGCTGCTCCACACACTTGATTTCGTGGGTGGCCGGCATGGCGGCCCCTGCATACAGCCCCCAGACCCGCTAACCCTCGCTCCTCCCGTGTGGTTTTTTCAAATGCTTTCAGTTCATTTTCTTACCGGGAGTTGTGATTGCCGTGAACTGAGTTTCTGTTGCTGCAGAGAAGTGGGAGCTGAAAGGAGTTGTTTTGTGTGTGAAGCTTCACCTGAGCTTTGCACTTGGTCTCTTGGGCAGGTGGCATGCCAGTCATGTCGTGGTGGCCCTTCCCGCAGATTTTCAAAGCAGGAAATGTGTCCCCAAATACCCCACCGCTGCGCCTGGGTTCTCCAGTGCTTACTGGCTGGGAATGGTGGGAACATCTGAAGGGCGCCAAGTCGGGGACTGGTTCTGCAGGTCACCGTCAGCAGCACCTGAACAAAGCACATCCATTTTCCGGGCTTGGCAGGGCAGGAGGAGGAACTTCCCGGGATCCGTTCTTGGCCTGTCTCCTGCTCTCCGTGGCGGTGGGTCTGTTGGGCAGGCAGGAGTTAAGCCCTCTTCCGAGCAGGCCCTCTCCCGGCCCGTCTCCAGCATCTGCTTCATCTCAGCCTTGCAAAGACAGCTCCTGCATGGCCTGTGCTGAGGTGGGGAGGGGGAGGTGGGGAGGGCCATGGGAGGCCCAGATAAAACGCGAGCCGCCCGCCCGCTCTCTCGTTGTCGGCACTGGGAGAAGCTGCGACGATGATCACCGTCAACGTCTCGTCCTCTACGGTGCGCGGGAGGCATGCCGCCCGGCTGTGCTCCGCTCCAGTGTGCAAGGGGGGGCGCAGGTACGGGGCCCCTGTGGGAGGGGGCTGCAGCACCCTTGCTGGGCTGGTGAGGGGGTCCGGCACACGCCTTGGCAACCAGCTGCGGGGCGGAGAGGGTGCCCAGAGGGCTGGGCTTGCTGCCGAAATCCTCCCGGGACACGCCTCTTCCAGGCTGGTGGTGGGCCCCGCAGGGCAAGCTTGCATGACCAGGGCTTCAGAAATGCCGAGGCGCAAAAGAACTGGGGCTGCTGCGAGAGTCCGTGCAGTCTGGACTCTGTTGGAGCCACTTGGTGGCCTTTTGCCTGCAACTTGGCTCCCACGCAGGTGGCCCTCTTCAGCGGGGGGGGGGCACTTTCGGTTGGCTTGGGATGATCTGGAGCAAGGGGCAAATTAACGAAAGAGCCGCGTTTTGTCGCCGTGATTTGACTGAGAAGAGTGTTTGCGGGCTTGGCATCTCGTGCGCTGCGAATGAGTCCTAGCAATTATTTTGACATTTACATATATGCTTATAAATTGCTATGTGCAAATTTAATGCGCATTTGTGTCTTCTGGGCCTTGTCCCCAAGCCTTCTTGTCCTTCCCCAGCCTCAACTGGCCAGAGGAGAAACAAGGTCATGCCGGAGAGCGGTGCATGCGGGGGGGGGGGCTTCCGGATGCCTAGGGAGGGAGCCGTTGGGCTGCCTGCTGCTGGAGGGGTGAAGTCTGGCGTGCCGCAGACGGCAGTGATCGTACGGGCACCAGCGACTCGTTCCGTACATGTCGGTCTCTCTTGGTTTCCTTCAAGGCTCCTGGAAGGGAGTCCGAAGGGGCACGGGAATCTTTCGGACCTCATACAGGCTGCAGGGAGGGGGGACCCCACCCGGCCTCCGGCATGTCAGGGAATTCTTCCCCGTAACCACCCATTGGCCGTGCCCCATCATTTCCTGCACGAGCATCATCTCTGCCCCTCTGTGCAATCAGTGGCAAAAAGAGCGTGCACAGTGAGGAATTCATATTTTCTTGGCAGAGAAATGGGGTAGCTTTGGAAATAACTGGGGGGTGCGGGTGTTCCCAGCACGGCTGCACAGACTACAGGATCGCAGGCAGGGCTGGATCCGTGTCTGATTCCTACCTGCACCTGTCTAGGACTTGCTCAGGCCAGAGGCTGGTTTGCGGAACATGCAACTCGCCCATTGGCGCTGCAAGATCCTTGTCTTGCTTGTGGCACTTCCAGGTCCATTTTGTGTGTGGAGACCTTAAGTTTGCTCCAGAATGTACGTCGTATTTGCAGTTCTTCTGTTTGCTACGAGACGGCAGTCCAGTGGGCATGGATGTCTGCTGAATGGTTTTATTTATTAAGCGTTTGAAAGGACGTTTGGACTTCCTGATGGGGTGCAACTCTGCCAGGCCAGCATGGAGGAGCAAGGCAGTCCGATGCTGTGCCAGACCAATTCGGTGGAGAAGCGAGACGCAAATGCGCCGTGGAACACGCTGTGCTGGAAGGGGCGATAATGCAGGGAGGCGCACAGCTCTGCCGGCCGCTCCCTCATGCTCCCCCCCTGCCTTCCAGGGAGCCTCGGAAGATCGCCTTGCACAAGGGCTCCACGGGCCTGGGCTTCAACATTGTGGGCGGTGAGGACGGCGAGGGCATCTTCGTCTCCTTCATCCTGGCAGGCGGCCCTGCGGACCTGAGTGGCGAGCTGCGCCGTGGAGACCGCATCCTCTCGGTACGTGGATCGGGGCCATTTCCTGGTGCTCTGGCCTCTCACGCTGGTGTTTTCCCCATCGGTTGGACTGCAGTCCCCATCACTCCCAGCCAGCGGGGCCATGACCCATGCTGACTGGGGATGATGGGAGCTGCGATCCAACACAACGGAAGGGTGCTGGGTTGGGGTACCCTGTGGCACTGTGTGGGAACCTCGTTCTTGGGAGTGGGGGTGGGCTTGCTGGGCTCCCCCTCAGGAGTGAAGGCATCCAGGCTTCCCTGGCCTTCAGGGGCCGCTCGGGGTCAAGGCTGGGTCAGCTAAGAGCGTGTGAACTGCTGCAAGTGTTGCCTGCACTGGTCTCACCCAGCCAGTCTGCGTCTGCGGGGGGAAGAGCTTCTGCTGCAGGCACTAAGGTGTTAACCTGCTTTGCCCACACCGAGCAGCTCACCAGACCGGTCTGGGTTCATTCGCTGGCCCAGCCCAGCCCCGGCGGAGGCAAGCTTCCTCTTCAGGCGAAGGGGCAAGAGCTGAGTCCTTCCAGCCAGCAGGCACATGGAGCCGGTGTGCGGGGCCTGGAAGCAAAATGCTCGTCCCTTAAATGCATGCATGGTGCAAGCTGCGTGGACTCCCCGCCTCCAGGAAGAGGCGGCCCTGTTTGGCCAGGTTGGGCTCGCTCTTCCCGAGGAACTTCGGCACTGGGTGCCCGGGCCCCGGGCCAGTTCCTCCGGCGGTGGGCCAGGGGAGCTGGGGCTTGCAGCGAGAGGGGATGGTGGCGGCCGGAGGGGGTGTGCCGGGCCTCGCAGGGGAGGTGCGTGGCTCCCACTTGCCTTCCCAAGGTGAGCTGGCGGGCGGGGTCTGTTTGCCCAGGTGAATGGCGTCAATCTCCGGAATGCGACACACGAGCAAGCCGCGGCGGCGCTGAAGAGGGCCGGGCAAACAGTCACCATCGTAGCCCAGTACAGGCCTGAAGGTAGGAGACTCGTCCGCCCCTTTCGGCCAAGACTGTCCGCCTCCCTCCCTGCTGAACCGGGGCCTCTCTGTCCCATGTGCTGGTGGTGCTTCGGGTTTGGCCAGAGCGTGGCAGGCAGAGGGTGAGGGAAAGGGACCGGCTGCAGAGCAGGGCAGCTGAGGCCGGAAACACCGCAGGCCAGGCCAGGCCAGGCCAGAGCAAATGAAACACCTGCGCTGGCCTGCTCCTTGCCGGAGCTTCTGTCGTGTCTGGCGCTTGCTGGAATTGGGATCCAGCAGGCAGCGAGGAGGCGAGAGCAAGCCAGCTTGTGTGCCACGGGATTGGTGACACGGAACGCCACCCTTGTGCTCTCGCTGCTGTCCTCGACTCTTGCCTCGTTCTTGTCAGGAGCTCTGGGCATCCTCCTCTCATGATTTTCTTCCCCTCCGAGGCTCCCTCTTGTGCTTGGTGCATCCCCACCACTCCCCTCCAAAGCGCTGCGTGAAGTCTGCAGTGCCGGAGTCCTGCGAGGACTCGTTGCTGGCCCTGGGACCCCGTCCTGAGAATTTCCTTGGCCTTATAGCGGCCTTCCCCAGTCTGGTGCCCTCCAGATGGTTTGGACTACAGCACTGGGGAATGCTGGGGGTTGTAATTCAGCATACCACTTCATAAGTATCAGAAAGGCTGTCACAAGGAGGAAGGTCAGGATCTCTTCTTGCTCATCCCTAAGTGCAGGACGTGGACTAATCAGCTCAAGTTGCGACAAAACAGGTTCAGGCTGGACATCAGGAAAAGCTTCCTCACTGTCAGAGCAGCAGGAGAGTGGAGCCAGCTGCCTGGAGAGGTGGGGGGCTCTCCCACACTGGGGACATTCGAGGTGAAACTGGATGGTCCTCCGAGTGGGACGGTGCAAATGGTGTCCTGCAACAGCAGGAGGTTGGATGCGGTGGCCTTTTGGCCCCTTCCGACTGTATTGCTCTGTGATATATCTGAAGGACAGATGGTGGGAAGGCCGGGCTATGCAAGACTGGTCCTCATTCCTAAGCATGCTGCTGTTCTGCACTCCCTTGTTGCTTCTTATTTTTTTGAAGCGTGTTGCCAAAAAAAGGAGGACAGCTATCTGCTTACGATGATTCTGATGTCAAGGTGCAAACTTAGAAAGCATTCTTCAGTAGCCTTTTGGTAGAAGTGTGTGCTGTGTAAGACTGGCCAGCTGCCTGCGTGTCTCATTCAGTTTGCTGTCCTGGTGCAGTTGGTGGGTCATTTGAAGGGCAGACTTTGGACCTGTCCACACCCACGGCTGGGGAACATGGGCAGGGATGCTGCGGCAATCCTGTCCTGCTTCTCTTTGGGGCAGTTGGTTGCCTACAGTGTGCACAGGATGCTGGGGTAGATGGACCCTGGCCTGATCCGACCGGACTCTGCTAGTGTTCTTAGAGTGGCTGGCCTTTAAAACATCCGACTTTATTATTTATTGGATTTATATCCTGACCTTTCTCTCTGAAAGCACGCAAAGTGCTTCCATGGTCCCCCTGCTGCTGCTCTCAGCCTTATCCCCACAACAACAACCCTGTGAGGTAGGCTGCGCCGAGGGTCTGCGACTGGCCCAAAGGCACCCGGGGGGCTGCATGGCTGAGCCCCGGCCCCGCGCTCCTACCACACCGGCTCTGGCGTCCCTCTGTGAGACAGGGCGCGTGAGGAAGGGCGCCCAAGCCGCGAGGGCTTTTAGTACGTGTGTCGGCTCGCCGCGTGCGAAGTACCGCGCTCTGCGAAGCTGGCGGGACGCTTCGAGCGGCCGAGAGGGACTCTCGCTGGCCAGTTCCCGCGCTTGCGTGCCAGGCAGCCGCTTCCCGTAGGGCTGCACTTCCGCTGGCCTGGCGGCCGCGAGCCTCAGTCGCGTCTCGTCGGAACCGTGAACGCGCCCTGCGGCCGGGGAGGGAGGCCAGACGAGGGGAGCGGGAGGGGCGGGGCTCGGCAGGCCAATGCGGGCGCCGATTGGTTTGTGGGCGGGAACGGCGGGGCGATGGCGGCTCGGCGCCTGCGTCGATTGGAGGAGGGGCGTTGATCGACGTCGAGGCCGGCGGAGCGAGCGAGCGGGCGGGCGGCGGGGGCGGGCCGCCTTTGGGCGACAGCGGGCGCGCGCAGAGATTGGACTGCGGTGGCCCCGAAGGCGGGCCCTCGGATGAGAGGGTGAGGGCGGTGATTGGGCCGTGGCGGCCCTGGCGGGCGGGCCTGGGCCGATGGGGCGGGGCCGCCGCCGCGGGGGCGGGGCGCGCCCTTCCCGCCCGCGCGGCGCTCGGCTTTGTGTGATGGGGAGGGGGAGGATCCGCGGCGGCTGCTGCGCGCGGGCCCCGGCCAGGTGAGGGGGCGCGGC
>NW_025336401.1:1178285-1234403 GCF_004798865.1 Varanus komodoensis
GGGCGCGGGTCCGCCGGCCGCCGCGCCCGCCTCGGCCCCGCTTCCCGGGCCGGGGCGCGTGCGCAGGCGCTCCCTCCGGCTCTGCGTGCTGAGGGGCCGGCCGCGGTCCGCTGGAGCGCCGCGGCTGCCGGGCGGCGCAGGGCGGGGAGGCGTGGCGGGGCGAGGCTCGTCTCCGTGCGAGCGCCGCGGCCGCCCCGCCCTCCTCGAGGAGCCGATCCGGCCCGTGCCGGCGTCTCCGCTCATGCGCCCCGCACAACAGCCCTGCGAGGTGGGCTGCTGGGTGAGGGCGCCCCCAAGACGCCCCCAGAGCCGCGCGGCTCATGGCTGAGGTGGGTGCTGCATCCCCGGGCCTCCTCGCCCGAGCTGCCCCGAGAAAAGGGAGGGCTGCTCCGTGCAGTGCATAGCCGAGTTCTTCGCACTAGTTGCTGCAAGATGTAGTGGCGCCCAGCGCTTCGGGTGGCTGTAAGAGGGGGCGAGGCCGTCCGTGGCCGCTGGTCCTGATGGCAATGTGCCACCCCCCAGTTCAGAACCACGATGCCTGTGCATCCCTGCTGCTGGGGAGCATGGGCAGGGCGGCACCGTTGCGCGCATGACCTGCTTGTGGGTGTCCCTTTTGGGCAGTACAGGTTGACCACCCTGTGAGCCAGAGCACCGGATGGGATGATGGTCTCTTGGTTTGGAGGAGCGGCAGAACTTTTCTTGGGCTCGAAAATCATCGATTTTCAGTGCCTTGATCTGAATTGTAGTGAGTGGAGGGATGTGGAGGAGGAGGCATTTGATTCAGGACAGATCAAAGAAAGGACTTCCTCACCCGGTGCAGAGTTCAGCTATGGAGTCCACCTCCACAAGGTGTAACAGCAGCTCCCAGTGTGGATGGCTTTGGAAGGAGACCGGGCAGATTCAGGGAGGAAGAGGAAGAGAAGGCTGTCAGTGGCAACTCGTCCTGAAGACCACATGCTGCCTCCAAATGCACAGGCCCCACAAATGCATTTGCTCCTCGGTGGGAGCTGCTGTTAGGCTCCCGCTCCTCTTAAGGCATCTCCCAGGCAGCTGTGTGAGCAGGATCCTGCACTGGATAGTCCTTTGTTCGATCGGGCTGTAGTGTTATCCTTACAGTACTTGGTGGGGTGCTGCCCGGGAGTACTAATAATCGATGTGATTATTGGAGATTAGCCTTGCCGCATGGTGACACGTGTGCCTGCCTCTCTGGCCTGGCCTGCATGTGGTTCTCTGGTCGCTTTCCAAATCCCTGCTTGGGACACCTGCAGTCGCCTGTGATGCGGTGAAGGAAAGAAGGTTTCCAGGGGCTTGTCAGACCAGCAGATGTGGTGGTCTAAGAGCTGCTCTCAGAGTGGAGACCAATAGCAGTGGGAACATTTACTCTTTGCATGGGTTCTGTTAGCACGGAGTTGGCTTTGGAAGCTAATGTTCCAAGCTAATGTTTGGAAGTAGTGCCCAGCACCTGAATTGTCCTGCGTCCAGTTCGAGCCGTGCAATGCCCGTAAAGGCAAAGGGAACAGCTGTTCCCGACTTGTGCATTGGGAAGGAGTGCTAAGATCCAGTGGCGGGAATGTGGTCAGCCAGTCCTGGGAGTTTTTGTGCCGTTTTAATCGTCTTCCAGTGGTGGTGTTGGTGGTGGCTGCAGTGCAGCCCGTCTTGGTGGGAATTGGTGGCTATTCAGTAGTTCTGGGAAACGTTTGGTTACGAAACTCTCAGGAACTGGCTACGAATGAGGATATGAGGTGTGTTTAATCAGAGCTTTGGAGAGAGCAGCACATTCTGGGGTGAAAGGTTGCCTGGTTTGTGGTGAGTTGGTGTTACACACCTTGAGAGAGACCTGAGTGAGTGGCTAAAAGAGAAGGGTGTCCCGTGGGTACAGACCTGAACCTGTGCTTGGTGGCTTTGAGGGAAATGTTACTCCAAGCGACGTTAATTCAGTGCAGCTTTAAAGGTAGCAAATATTGGGCCCGGTCGCATCCTGAAGCAGGGCAGCCAGCTGTTCTAGGCTGTGTGGCATCTGCCTGGGTAATCCAGAGGTGGTCTGGGGAAGAACCCGGACTGGTCGGCGGAACCGTCTTTTGGCCCTCCGTGTTACTGGCCAGGCTGTATTCAGTTATCCACTGAAGTATTCAGCGGTTTAAACATTCCCACAGAAGGTTTTACCTGGTAGCAGCCTCACTTGCGTCCTCACAGGTGTCTTCCTGTCACCTTTTTATGTAAATTTCTCTGTCGGAAGCCTTCCTGTACACTGTTCTTCAGTCATTTTCCAAGCCCCTTCTGACTTTTACACCTCCTTTGAGGGAAGGGTGTGGAAGAAACTGCAAGAGCAACAGGTACACCTGGTAAGGGAGGTACATCTGAGAAGCCGCACAGGGAAGTGGCTCCAACCACAGCCCTTGCTTACTTTTGTGTAGCTCGTGGTGTCAGTGCAGAAAGGGAAGTTGGTTTGCACTCCTGTATTTCAGGTTCCGTTTGCAAGGTGAGCTTTCGCCAAGTAACCTGAGCCACCGTGTGGGTTGGGCACTTTGTTCAGCAAAAATGGAGTTTGAGATTTAACAGCAGCTGCTAGCTAAATATCAGAAATGCCACTGGGCTTTGCAGTGCATGACCTTATTAAACGGTGTAACAGGCAGAAATGACAGTTCCATTAGGACTTAGGCTCAGTCTGGAATGGGACCCTGTTATTTTTAATGTCACACTGAAGAGAAAAGTGCCAGAAGCTTCTGAAAAAAGCCAGCAATATCTGAAGGGCTTCAAGGTTATGCAGTTCTTAAGTGACAGTCTTGCCAGCGTGGGCTGCTTGGGCTAGTGAGATTCTGTCAAAAATGCAGGACCTCAGCAGGGCCGTTGATGCAGGGGACAGAGTTCTGAGCTTGCGGGATTGCGCGTTACTTCAAGGGAGACAGGTTTTGTGGCTGAGGGCTAGCTTGGGCAGTTATATCAAAGCTTCTGCTTGAAAAGGAGACGTTCTGAATGTCTGCCTCCTATATTACGTTGTGTTGTGTTTCTAGGGCAGTGTAGAATGCCAGTGCTGCTGTAAGCACTCGAATTAAAAATAATAGGATAACAGACGGGAGCGTGGAAAGCGGCTTTATACTGAGTCAGACCTTGGTCTGTTTAGCCCACTCTTCTTGACGCTGACTGTCAGCAGTTGTTCAGGGTCTTGGGCAGAACTTTTTCCTAGCCTCACTTGGAGATTGACGTGGGACCTTCTGGATGCAAAGCATCTGCAATGTCATTGTTTCTGAGATTGTGGGGAACCAGAAAGGGGAAAAAGTTGGATATTTCCCTGGCGTTGTCCATCCTGTTGCTTGGCTGTTCCCATGTGGAGTGAAGCCTGCTGGTCCCTTTTAGCGGCTGGTCCAACTTGTCGCCATCGTGTGCCCGCAGAGCCTAATTTGAGTGGTTTCAAACCCCCCCCCCCCGCCCCGCATGCTTTTTGTGGCCTTCTGTTTGCCATAATGAAGGTTTAATAAAGGCTTTGATATAGATGTTTTAAGATTAAAACAATCCAAGACACAACAGTGGAGGTAATAGACGGCACCCAACCAATTAAAAAAGTCAGCAACTGACCAGCTTACATACCAAAGGCCTGCCAGAGTAAAAATGCCTTTGTTTGGCTGTGGACGTGGGAGCCAGCTTCGCCACCCTCAGCAGGGAGTTCCAGGCCTGGGAGCGGCAACGCAGAAGCCCTGGCTCAGATGCCCAGCGAGGGTGCCCCAACGGCAGTGGGTCTGAAAGACAGCTCCCATTACAGATGGTGATCCTTCAGTTAGACTCTTCCCAAGTTATATGGGGCGGCTTAAATAGGGCCCAAGAGCAGGCCAATAGCCGGTGACGCTCTGAGGCCCGGAGTCCCTTGCTCCCTGTAACTGGACACAGAGGCTTCCCGGCTGGAGGCTGCAGTTCTGGAAGTCAGCGGTTTCTTTGGGAAGAAGCATTGTTCTTTGTTGCTGTCGCAGCAAACTGTGTGAGTTCTGCCTTTGGAGAAAGGAGTCAGGATTTAGGTCCATGGAGGTGGGTAAGCGTTTCGTGTGCTGTCACCGGGATGGCGTGCCGTTTCTCACTCGCATGCTTCCTCAGGCCTGTTGCAGGACTTGCAGCTGCAATGGTAGCAGCTGCCGAAAGGAAGATGGGATTAGTCCTTCCGGTCAGAATGAACCTTGCCACCAGCCTGAACTAGCTGACTAGCACAGCAGTTTTTGTGGGGGGCTGGTCCTTGTGGCGCAGGAGCTTGCAGCTTGGAGTTCAGCCTCATGCTGGAGCTTTGCAGCCAGTTAGAGGTTAATATGGCAACTGCTTCTGTTAATAGCTGGGCTTGCCATAGAAACAAATCTCGTAGGAGAGTGGAGGCTGGGCTTGTGCGAGCATAAAACCATGCGGGATTGGATTGAAAGCCATTAGCGTCTTGCTCAAAGAAATGTTGGGGTGAAGAGGGAGGCAGCAGTCCTGCAATCTCTGGGCTGGGGAGTCTGAGGCTTTGAAGGCCCAGGAAGGACTCGGGATGCTGGCAGAGAGGGGCTGCACCCAGAAGAGAGGCACCCAGGCGTATTCCGAACTTTCAAAGCCATGAAGACGCTTGTTAAGCCGGGAGCAACAGGCTAGTCTTGCTGTCCATGAAATCACTAGATAAGTAATGTGTTTACCTCCCATTAGGAAGTCGCTGTGCCCTTCCTTTGCCTTCTTTACCCTAGGCCACGTTGTTCGGGAGGCTTAATGGTCTCCCTCTGCCAGGGTTCTAGCACCTACGCTAAAAGCAACAACACCATTTGCTAATCTTTTTCAGGCTGGTGATATTATGTGTAAAGTACAGCAGGACCCCTGTATCTGCAGGAATAGGGCCTGAGCCCCCCAACATATTTGTTAACACTATGTACTGTACTAGACATTTCTTTTTTTCAAAATATCACATATAAAAGATTCGTACTCACTGTATATCCTGGCAACCTCGCATACATTCTTATTCTTTCCCTGTTGAACTGAGGATCTTCGCTTAAAGGAAGCACTGTACGACTTCTCTTTCAGACTGTGTTCAGCCGCAGTCAAGTAAAAGCAGAGAAACTGAACCACCTGTTGCAGAGGTCCTGCTGTCTAATGGAAAGGGTTACTAGGGAAGTACAAAGGTATAAACAAACTTTCCCACCTACCCAACATTGCTTCTGACTCTCCGACCTACAGGAGGTCATCCTGGCCCAAAATGTCTGCAGAAGCTGCCCGCAGATTGTAGACAGGTAAATGTTAGGTCATAGGTGCGCAGGGAGCTCTGATCACGCAGCACGGCACATCAGGTGTGGCTTGCCTTGGTTCCTGAGCCCAGCAACATAGGCCTTAGCAACATCTGGCTGGATGACTGGGTTCACATGACATGCTCAGCCACCTGGTTTCAGAGCCACAGTGGCTTACATGGCTTCTCTTCCCCGTGCATGGTTGCCCTGTGGCTTTGAAGACCATGGCTGGCTGCAGTCCAGCACAGCCTGGACACACACAGGCAGAATTGCTTCACGGTCATTTTGCTGACCTGCTGGAAATGTCGGGGTGGAACCTGGGATCTTCTGCTTGCAAAGAAATGAAGTACTGAAAGGAAGAAAAATAAGAATACCAAGGCATCTCACATAACATAGACATTCCTAACCTGCAAATTCTTAAAGAGGTCAAAAAATTCTATCTTTCTGTCAATTAGTACTTTATTGAGGCTCGCAGAAAAGATAATTATAGTTCTCTAAACCCACAATTTTTCCAATCACTCTGAATCAATTATAAATCATCAACAATATTTTTACAAGCTTCCTTTTGTTCTATATTAATTAAATTGCACATGATAGAATTTCCATTTATCATAAAATTGTTCAGTTGGTCTACTGTTTACATAATTAGTTAATTTCGCCATCACTGCATACTCAGCCAACTTATTTTTCCAGTCTTCTGTTGCTGGACATTCTGCCGTTTTCCATTTAGACGCAATTGTAATTCTTGCTGCAGTTGTATAGTTAAATAAGTCCAACACAGTCCTTTTCCAGGTCTCTGAAATTATATTCAAAAGCATATTCTTAGGGCTCATAGGAAAATTAATTTTAAAAGCTTTTTGTATTTCCGCATGTATCAGCTTCCAAAATCTTTAAATTTTATCACAAGTCCACCACATATGGAAGAAAGTCCCATCCACTTTTTTACATTTCCAACATTTTCCATTATAATTCTTGTCCATTTTTCTATATCTTCTTACTTTTCTATATCTTCATACCTTTTGAGTCTATCGTACCTTTCCCTGATTAGATTTCCTCTTTCAATCCAATTGGTAATAAACAAGCCATTCTGCATTTTTCTCTTAATCTTTTAGTTCTTGTCGAGACTTAACTCATCCTTGTTGATCAGTCATATCCCTGTAAGTTGTAAGATTGTTTTTTTGTTGAATACTTTCCATATGTTTCAACTGGGGACATCAAAGGAGAAATCAGAGGGCTAATTCTTCTTATAGAACACCAAATTTTCATTACATCCTCTCGTAGTACATGATTGTTGTTTGATGTCAGGACCTCTTTAACTACTCTTTGGCCCATAAGTAATTGTAGCTTTTGAGGCAAAAGGCTTGCAAGGTTGTAGGCTTGTCTTGTAGCACATCGGAGCGAGGGAGAATGTAATGAGTTCAGGATTATCCCTGATGGTGTTGCCTTTTGGCCGAGACCAAGTTAGTGGCAAGCTAAACAAGGCTGTTACTACTGGCCCACGAGGCTGAGAGCCCCTTCTGCTCAGAAATTCTGGCTCTTACCATTCCATAGGTTGCTTTATGTTCTCAAGCGGTTAGCTCGCATTGGAATATCCCTGCAATGTCCTCCCGCTCGCTGCCAGTGCTGCTACCCCTGGATCCCAGAACATTCAATGGACGGAGATTGCTTCCTGCCACTGGCAGTCTTGGGTTTGTGAAAGTGGAAACTCGACTCTGGGAGCTTATTGGGACTTTCCAAACAGTGGAGTCCCTGCTGAGCTCCTGCTGTAGGACTTTGGGAAAGGTTCTGTCGAGAAAGGATGCGTGCCCATCCTGCTACTCCGAAAAAATGGGATGTTTCAGAACAGGGAGTCTTGTCTCATGTCAGAGCAGATTAAGAGAATAACCTAACCTCCAGTTTATGGTTCTGCTTACTCTGCTTTATCCACCAGCTAAGGTACCACTGGACACAGTTCTGATGATGTGATCGAGCTGGGACAAAATGCCTGCCAGGTCTGTGGCGTGCAGCCACTGAAATGTTTGTTCAGCGACTGAAAAGCCTGACAGTCAATTATTATTCTCTTAGATTCTGTGACAGAACTTTACAGCCCTGCATGGTCAACAAGAAGCTAATGAGGATAAATCCATCTAATGATAAAGGAACCATGCTTAGCCGAATGGAGTGATACTGATATTTCCACATTTGGGTCATGTTGGGCAAGCATCTCTACTTCTTTAAATGTTTGCAACTTTTCCTGTAGTCGTGCTATTTATGACTGTTGTACATGCTATTTATTTCATTTATTTGTTTGGAACACTTATTTGCTCATTCTTTTAGAAGCTGACTCAGCCGTACTATATTGTTTCCCATTCTATAGCAGAAAACATGATTTGTTGTCGCTATGTGTCATCAAGTTACCTCTGACTCACGGAGACCCTGTCAGGGAGTGTCCAGTCCTTGACGCCCGTCTCAGCTCTTGTGAACCTGAGGCTGTGGCCTCTTTGTGGAATCAGTCCATCTCGTAACGGGGCTTCCTCTGCTTCTGGCTTGAACTTTGCCTAGCGTGATTGTTTCCTCCAGGGAGCCTTGCCTTCTCATAATGTGGCTGAAGCATGCCAGCTTCATTTCTGTCATTTTTGCTTTCAGAGGACGTTCTGGGCTTGGTTTGATCTAGTACCCCTTCTTTGTCCTCCTGTCGGTTCAAAGGCATCCACAAAACTGCAACACCGTGTTTTGAATGCCTCAGTTTTTCTTCACTGTCCAGCTTTGACATCCGTATGTAGTGATCAGGAATATAATAACATATTCTCCGTCAGTTTTCCCTCCATGTTCCTCTTATCCTAATCCAGCTTTCCTTATGATGTATTCCATATACAGACTGAAAAGAGAGGTTGGTCAAGCACGCCCTTGCCTGGTAGCTTTGCTTATAGGAAACCATTCAGTTGCCCCGTATCCTGTCCTAGGATACGGGAGTTTCTTGGATATGATGCAGGTTGCTCATTGGGACAATCAACTGCTAAGCACCCCCATTTCTTGCAGGAGCATCCGTGGCTCCTTGTGATCCTCACAGGCAAGCCTTCCTACTGAAATTCTTTGGCGCACTCCAATAGCTGGGGAAGATTTGTGATAAGCATAAACTATAAGAACATACCATTTCCTACAGAAAATGAGGTCTTATTAGTAGTGGTTAGGAGGTTAGGCTAGGACTGAGGAGACCCAGGCGCAAGCCATGACGCTAACGAGGGGAGCTTGGACCAGTTTGCCTCTCGGCCATGCGGAATCTCAGGGTTGTTGTGAAAAGATAGGAAGACTCTGGACACTGCCATCAGTTCCTTAGAGGAAGCCGACACAAATGCTGCCAGGAAATAAAGCTGCCAGGAAATATCAACTGGGACCATATGGGCAAAGAAGCCAGCTAATTCTAAAAATAACTTCCAGTTGCACAGACCAGTGAATGCGTATCTAGGGCAGGCTTCCTCAGCCTGGCAGCCTCCAACTCAGCGCTCCAACGGTTAGGCATGCTGGCTGGGGCTCTCGGCAGTTGAAGTCACAAATATCGGCCAGGCACCAGCTTTCTTGAAGGCAGAACTAGGGTCAGAAGACTCAGAAGAATCTGAAGGTCTCTGATAAATTCTGCAATTGCTACATAAGAAATTATTGCAAACACTTAGTATGCAACACTATTATTGGATTTATATCTAATAATCTAATTAGATGTATATCTAATAATATGTTATATTTATAGAGAGCTTTTGCTCTGGGTGGTATCGAAATGGAATAATCATAAAAAAATTAAAATCCCACCTTTTTCCCTATGGAACTCAGAGCGGTTAAAGTTACATCACTGCTCTCCTGCTCCCAGTCTTATCCCCACAACAGCGCTGTGACTGGCCCAAAGTCACCCTCTTGCATAGTTAAAAACTATGTTTAGCGGGTTCTTCTACAACTCAGAGATGTGAGGGCCGCATGCACAGAGGCCAAAGAGGAGGGGTGGGGAAGCCTCCCCCCCCCCATTTTAAAGAAGCGCACTTCCTTGCACTGGGTAAATGCATCCAGAGACTCAGCTGGAGTTTTAAAGTGCTTAGCAAGAACTGGCTGGAGTTCCTCTTCTTTTCTTTGTGCAGTGAAGCCTAGAAAAAAGCAGCCTCAGGCTTGTACCTTTGCATAAGGCTTGTATTGCCTGTGCGAGAGGTTTACCGATAAGGTTGATAGTGAGTTGGCGTTGTTATTTATATTAGGTATATATTTTATTTTTCTATTTATATCCTGCCTTTTTCCTGCAAAGGGCTCAAGGCAGCTTACATCTCCTCCTCCATCTTCTCCCCACAACAACAACCCTGTGAGGTAGGTTGGGCTGAGAGTCTGTGACCGGCCCAAAGTCACCCAGTTGGCTCCATGGCTGAGCGGGGACTCGAACCCGGATCCTCTGAGTCCCAGTCCCAGGCTCTTCACCACTGCGCCACACTGACTCTCTTCCTTCTTAAATTTATATGGCCATTACCTGCTTCCATCCCAGTGGCTCAGAAGCAAATAACAAAATACAGCAGAAAAGTGTTCCCTTTAGCACAGCAAATAAAACCAAAACCTAAGATCTCAGAATATTCCCTACATGCGTTTGCCATATAATTCTCAAATAATTTAGGTGAAAGATGGGCTGACTTGCTGGAATTCAAGGGTTTAACTCTTTAAGAAGACGAAGAGTTCTCCCAAATCTCAGCATGGCGAAAAGGTGCGTATGTGAGGGCTAAGCAATCACACAGCTCCGTATGCGATGGCTCCTTTTGTGTGGTCTGAGCTTGCTTTTTCTGCGTTCTCTCCCCTTCTCCTTTGTCTGCTCTGTCAGGCGCTGGTGATGACTGACGGCACATGAGCCTATTCTTTTATTTAGCTTGCAGCATCTTAGCGTGTGTGTGTGTGATAGCCAGCCACAGTTGCAGCACGTTTTATGTGCGCACATGGTACAGGGAAGAATCTGCTTTTTACTGGCTGCTTTTTCAATGAAAATACTATTTTTACCTTCCATTGATTTGATCTTTTTCTTCGAACTGTAATTGGAAATACAAAAATGACATTATGCTTATTGTTTCAATCGTTTAAGCTAAAGTTGGTGAAATCATTTTGCATCTGCGAAGGCAAGAAGCTTTGTTAAACAACAAAACAGTGTTCTTACGTGGCATTAAGCCTCTCGGGAGCTGATGTTCTAAGTAAATGCCAAGTAATGGCCGTGCTCCGAATGAATAGTAAATATTTGACAGTGCTAATTGGTTAGCAGCCTCATGCACACTCTGGATCATCCTTTCCCAACCTTGTGCCTTCCAGACTGAAACACCCAGAATTCCCAGTCAGTGGCCCTGGGAAATCCGGGAGTTGTGCTCTGAATGCCACCAGGTTGGGGAAGGCTGCTCTGGAAGAACGGTCCCAGAGGGAAGAAGCAAGTGGTCATGGA
Organism: Varanus komodoensis; assembly: GCF_004798865.1. Lineage (NCBI taxonomy): Eukaryota > Metazoa > Chordata > Lepidosauria > Squamata > Varanidae > Varanus > Varanus komodoensis. Next base: position 1,188,936 of record NW_025336401.1, read on the forward strand.
GTCATGTGGTCAAGCGCTAGGGAGGGCAGGGTCCAGTGGCCATCTTGGAAAGGTGGGAGGTGGCTGATGAAATCTGGACCCTCTTGCCTGAGGATGTGCCAGGGAGAGAACTCGTGTTCCTGAACAGCAGCTTCTCTTGTGATGTTAAAGATGAACTTGTTCTTGTTTGCACATGAAACCGGTGCTAGGGCAGGACTGTAGGGTCAGTCAACTTGCCGTGTTCTGTGCTGTAACTTTAATTCGGATGCCTTAATCTCATCCAAACTTTTGTGTTTACATATTGGCACAGTTTTGGTCTGTTCCTGCTTGCAGTCAGCATTGTTGATTTGGCTCTGTGCGTCATCCCTTGGTTCAGTTTGCTCTTTGTTTAAAAGATCCGTAACCCTCATGTTAGAGCAAATCTCCTAGGTGCCACTGCCTGGTCTTCTCAAACTTGTAGAGGGCCAGTGTCTGGGATGCTGCAAGTAGCACGATGCCAGTGTGATCAGTCAGCTCTTCCCCCCTGTGTTCAAGGAACGTTTGAACCAGACTCTGCAGGCGTTCATTAAAACCTGTGGGCTCTACGGCTTGTGGGCCAGTAGCACATCTTCCTAATGGAACAGGTGCAGCTAGGAATGCTTTGTCGAGTGTGCGCTGTGTTTTGGGCCTCCATGCAGCTTCACAAGCTAGCTTTGATGGGCATGTGCCTTCGGGGGCAACAGCACACCGGCTAAAAGTAGGGTGAACTGGCTGTGAGGATTGCCGTACCAGTAAATTGGCCCATGGATTATTTGACTGCAGCCGGATATTCCAGGAAGGCCCCGTGTGGACGGCAGCAGCCGGCCTCCTATTCCATTATGGCATCTAATTTTTTGGCAGGGGTGTCCTGAGGCTGTGGGGGCAGGCCTTGCCACATGGCTGCTCCTGGGGATTTGGAAGTGGCTGGGCAACACCCCAAAAAGCTGGTCCGCAGGTCGTCACTCCGCCGCGCGCCTGTCGCATCTGTGGCTCGAGGCCGCGCCACTTCCTGCAGCCCACTTTGCTCCGGGTCCGTCGGGCGGCACAGGGCAGCAGGCCCTTCTTTTAAAGTATGCTTTGACCACACTCGGCAGGTGGTTCCTTTGGGGCAGAAGTTGTGCGCAGAGGAGCTGTCGCATCGGTCAGCAAGAGGGATGCTCTTCCAAATGTCTCACCAGCCTCGGAGAAGCGGTTGACACGGCTGGAGTCTGTCCCCTTTGGCAGCTGAAAGACTGAGAGGGCAGCTCCCACTGGAGGGCGAACGCACTCTTCGCATGAGAGGGGGATGGCGCCTGGCCGCGGCGCCTCCAGTATTGGGGTGTCCTTCAAATGGAGGCTCCCGTGGATGGTTGTTCTGCCTTTGCAAAATGTTTTAAGTGGTTTATGTAACCCCCCTTGCAAGGACTTAACTCCCTGAAAGACAGTATATAAATACTGAGATAGAATGAATAAATGCATGGATAAAAATGTATGTCACAGTAAATATATTATGTTGTGCCACAAGACTAGCATTTTTCTGAATACCCTTTCCACAACAGATTTGTGTAGCTGGCTTTCCTGTGTAAAGGCTCGGAAAATCTGATTCAGTGTCTCACCTTCACAAAGTACTTGTTCTGTTCAGGGGGAGAAAAAAGCTGGAAAAATGTCTTGTTCTTCCATCCAGACCTTTGCGTACACCTGAAGGTCACGTTGCATCTGAAGGACAGGGGAGGAATTTCAGGTAGTGAAAGAACTTGCATGATGTGGCAGATGGAGCCAGGATGTGGCACGCTGCATCTAGATACCTTTCAACGAGAGGTTCAGCTTCTGCGATTATCAGGGAGTGTGAGCAGGTGTTATTCTTGGCAGGGAAGGGACTGAGTGTGATGCGCCTTTTGCCAGCCGAGCCGCTGAGGTTGCCCCTCCCTCGGCCCGGGCGTTCTTCCTGGAAGGTGGAGGATGGAGCTGCCCAGTGGATGCTGGAGCACAACGCTGGTTTGGAAGCAGAAGCAGAAGCAGGAGGGCGTTCCTTTGCATGAGGAAAACCAGCTGCTCATGGTTAACGTAGGGAAGGGTCTTTCTCCTGGAATCCCGACGACGTGCCTTTCTTACATGTGGAGTACAGATGAGGGTATCTGCTTCTATTCGTGCATACAGTAGCTCTGCTGCTTCTCTGCTGAACCCGCATTTTGAGGTTTTGGGGAAACGGCGCCATTGTGTTGGCGGGAAGAGGGCAATATGAATTGGCAAGAGACTGTGAGGGAGAAGTTGCTCACAACCCGTGGAGGCTGAGTGCCCCCGGGTGAATTCCTGCAGGAGGACTGCGAATCTTTCTTTCTTTCTTTCTTTCTTTTTTTAAGCCAAGATACTTGAACATTTATTTGCACCGGATACCCAAGTGTGTGAAATTTGGCTCATGCTGAATCCACGGCGAGCCGCCCATGGACGCAGCCGTGCGGGTGGGGCTTGCTTGTCTTCCCCCACTGCTGCTCCGGCTGCAGGCAGGGCAGAAAGTTTTGAATCGGGAGGGTAGCTGCAGTGCTCGGGGGATTTCCATTGGGATGTGTTTGTTTTTCCAGCTTTCTCTGCTCATCCTATCATGTTAAATTAATCCTCCGCCAATGAAGGCACTCCTCCTGGCGACTCTCTTCTAGCCTGCTCTTGTCAGGTGCCGGCTACTGAGCAGAGCGGCCTGCCTGTTCCTGCCGGGGGCTGAGGCCCGGCTTGGTGCAGGGCTCAGCAAAGCTGCCCTGGGGAGATTGGCCCCTTGCCCGGGGGCCGAGTCCCTGGAATCTGGTCCCTGCCAGCTGCTGCTTTAATGCCTTCCCGCGCATCGCCCTTCTTGGGGAGGAGTGTGCGGCCCTGCTGAGGTGGCACGTCCATGCCAGGCCTGGTCCTCTGCCGGGCACTGGGAGCTGACAGCAAGCGCCTGGTCTCCCAAGCTGGGCCTTTTGACGGTCCAGGGGAAGGTGGCTCGTCGGTCCCGTCTGGATGAAACGCATGACGCTCCTTCGCCTTAACCGAACGGGCAACCTAGATGGAGAGGTGAATTACATGCCGGTTCCCTCCCTGAATGAATCGCCACGGTTTGCTTGCAGAATACAGCCGCTTTGAGTCTAAGATTCATGATCTCAGAGAGCAGATGATGAACAGCAGCATGAGCTCGGGATCCGGGTCGCTTCGGACGAGCGAAAAGCGGTCCCTCTACGTCCGGTAAGTGGAACGGCCGTTCTTTTGTGCAGGCAGACACATGGGCGTTCGCGGGAGCCGTCTGAGCCGCTCTCGAAAGAGCTGCGGGTGGGCGAGCAAGGCGCACCTGAGCTGCAGCGGATGCTCGGCTCCCCTGCCCGGCTTGGGGCGCACGGTGCCTCCACGGACGGCCTCTCCTTTGCCTGGAAAAGGTGGGCAAGCGCTTAGTCAGAGTATTGCCCTGAGCTTCTGAACTGGGCTGATGAGCCGGTGTGAGAAGGTCCAGTGCGTGGCCCGCAGGGAAGAGGTGTGAGCCCACAAACTGGTGACTGTCCGGGGATCCGGACCGCGGCCTCTCATTGCCCCACACCGCCGGGTATGGATGGAAACGGTGGCGCAGAAGTTCTGGGTGGCCACCACTTTCCCAGCCCAGGCAAGGTGGCAGAAGCAGGCCCACCCTTTCACCCTTCGACTGCACGCTGATGGAGAGTGTGTGTTTTATTTATTGGCGATATTTGTATAGGGCTAAAATACATTCCTAAGCAGTACGCACACATTCAGAATGCGGTTGAAAACACAGTGGTCCAGCTTGAGTGCCAGTTGCAGTGGTGTTGAGCACCAGCCGGCTTTGTGACCGAAAGCTGCAGGCCCGTCGAAGAGCGGGGGCTTAACTGGCTCGGCCGTTGTGGCCGTTGGTCCGTGTGCTCCGAGTGCCCCTCCCTCACCTCATCCACATACATTTTAATTGCAGATCGCCGACGCACGAGGGATTTCTCCTTGTTAGGTGTTCGCCTGCCTTGCATAACTCCGGCTCGCTCTTGTGGCTGAGACGGCGTCTTGCAAGGCCTCGCGCGCCTGGGAGGGGAGGCCCAGCCCTTCCGGGTGGAGTAGTTTCGAGCACAGTTTGACTGAAACTGTTGGACTGGGCTGCTGTGCCGCAGGTAGTGGTGATCACAAGCCTCGTTGCACAGGTTTGTCCTTCGTGATCGGGCCTTGACAGAGGTCCTGACCTTGGCGTTGTGTCCAGAAGGGGAATGGAGTCCCTAAGTCTGACCTGGACACTTCTTTTGGGAGCGCGCCCAAGATCCTATAAGGACAGCCGCATGTGGCGATTGCTTTCATAAACAGAACTGAGTCTGCCCCCTCTGGTGGCAAAACATGCAGTTCCTGGAATGACAACACCCCACGATGTCTGAACTAACTTTGTTGACTGTGCTATAGGTAGTTTGGGGCCTAAGACTGGGTGAAAAGTCCTTCGGGGCATTCAGCTTGCAGAATATGGAGCTGCTAAAGCTGCCGAGGCCTCCGATTGCTCCTCCGTACACCTTGGCTCCATCAGCAGCAGGAGGCGTGTGGCAGGACCTCGGCTCGATGGGCCGCCGGTGTGCGTCAGCCGCTCGTGTGAACAGGGGGCTGTTCGGGAGGCCTTCAGATGTGCCGTGCCTTGCACGTGCGGTGTGGGCCGGAGGGAAGTGCCGCTTGCCATTGTTGCCGGGCGTGGGGCCTCTTGCTCCCTGTTCCCTCCGGCTTATCCAGGGAAGGGATTTAAGGCTAACTGGAGGAGCCAGAAGGGAGCCCTTTCCTGCGGCCGGTGCCACATCCCAGGCGGCTCTGCCACTTTCCTGAATTGGAGGACTTAACTCGTTGCTAACTGCTTTTCTGCCATAGCCTGTTGCTCTCCTGCTGAACCAGAAAAGTTGGTTAGTGGAAGAGTGCGCAGTGCGTTTTATGTGATCTGTGGGTGTGTTCCAAGGCGTCCGGTTAGAGGAGTTGTGTGTGAATGCGAGCTTATCCGAAGCAACGATGGAACCCCCGTGGAGGGCTTGCCCAAGCGAAGAGCCAGAGCTCAGTGGCAGAACTTATGATCGTTGGGCAGGACTGGGAAAGGCCTCCACCGGAGACCCCAGAAAACCAGTTCCAGGCCGTCCGGAGCAGGTCCAGCCCGGCAGAAGGCAGCTTGCTGCAGTCCCGGCATCCTTCCTCTCCTGCAGGGCCCTCTTCGACTACGACCGAGCGCGAGACAGTTGCTTGCCCAGCCAGGGACTCAGCTTCTCCTACGGCGACATCCTGCACGTCACCAACGCCTCAGACGATGAGTGGTGGCAGGCAAGGCTGGTGACGCCGCGCGGGGAGAGTGAGCAGATTGGCGTCATCCCCAGCAAGAAGAGGTGAGCGCCTGCCCCGGCCGTGACGCGGCAGCTTCCTGGGCAGGCCTGGGAGGGGGGCAGCGCTCGCCGCAGCTCTCGCCGGGCTCTCCACCCTGGGCAAGGGAAGTGCCCCCCCCCCCCCGGGAGGGTCTCCGCTGGGGCCGGTGTCCCAGCAAGCGCCCACCAGAGGCTCGGGCGGGCAGGCTTCCGGCTCGGTGCCGCCATTTCCTTAGGAAGCGCCCGCCAGCAGAAGCCACTCTCTCCGCGAGGCAGGAGAGCAGGTCTCAGGGAGCAGGTGCAAAAAGCGGGGCGGGACTGAAGCCGCGCTGGACCGCTGGGCTCTCTCTCTTTTTCTTGGCATGATCAGAGTGGAAAAGAAGGAGAGGGCGCGGTTGAAAACGGTGAAATTCCATGCCCGGACTGGGATGATCGAGTCCAATCGGGTGAGTGCTGGCTGGAGGGGTGGGGGCAGCCTGGACGCGTGGGGACTCGTGAGGCCACATCGGAGACGGAAGCCTCTCCCCTCCTCACCGAGCGCCCTTCTTTCCCGTTCTGGGGCAAGTGGCACGGCGAGGCCTCCCGGGCGTTGTCGCTGGAGCGGCTGCGGAGGGCTGTCCACACGAGGGGATCCGGGGGCTCGCATTTTCCTTGGCAGCAGCTCCCTTGCACCCGTGCCTCCCAGCCGTGGCGGCCCCCTGGCCGCAGCTCCTCCCCCGCAGCACAGGAAGCGCTGCCATGTTGTGGCCGGGCCGCGATGCGCCGGAGCGGCTGAGAGCTGGCGGAAGGAGTGGGGACTGCCGGAGAGGGGGCCTCGTGGCCGCGCGACTTCTGGTGGCCTGTGGGGCGGGCCGGGGGCGCCTTTGTTGCTCTGGATGTGCGGACCAGCTAGTCATCTCCCACCATCCCTGCACCCCATTTTTCTCTGCGCTCAGCCTCCTCTTGCGTTCCCATCCGTGTGTGACTTCCATGATTTCATTTGCGGGGCAGCTTCCCTGGCACGGATCACCATTGTCTGTTCCTTTTAATTTTTCTTGCATGCTTTAAACACCATTGTTTGTTCTTTTTGTTTCTGTTTTTTGTTTCTTTTCTGCCCCTCCTTCCATCTTCACCTTCACAGTCGATCAAAACGAAACGTAAAAAGAGTTTCCGCCTCTCCCGAAAATTCCCATTTTACAAGAGCAAAGAGAACATGGCGCAGGAGAGCAGCGGACAGGAACGTAAGTAGCACCTGCCCTGCTCAGAGTCTGGCGTGGGAGGCCCCTGCGGCCACCGCGAGAAGCAGCCTGCTGCCTCCCGGAGGGGCCCTCCCAGCACCCACGGCCTGGAGGCCTTGCCGGATCTGCGTGGCAGCGAGCCCCGTGTCGCCCAGCTGAGCCCGGGCCTTTGCAGCCGTGCTCCCCAGGACTCCGGGCTGCCCTTCGCAGGGCTAGTTGCAGTTGGCTCGGCTGTGCCGAGGCGACACGAGCCGACCGGTGCCCCGTCCCTCAAGGCACGCCGAAGCAGGCCCGGTGATGAGCGCCACGGTTCCAGGAGAGTCCCCTGGCTTCTCCCTCCGCCCCCAGTCGGTGCCGCCGCCTTCCCTCTGCCGCCTCTGTGTTAGTTTTGCTTCTAGACCACCCCTGTGTTAGTCACGCTTCCAGAGCACCCTTGTAAACGCTGCCTTTGGTGTGGGGGTCTTCCGGGCTCCGGACTGCTCCGCCTCTTCCTAGTTTCCCAGCATCTGCTCAGCATTCTGCCTTCTCTGCTCTTGTGGCCTGAAGCTGACCTTCCGAAGAGCCCCGCCCCGTCCGTGTCACCAGAGCCACGGGTGAAAATGCAGGGCCCACTGTGTGTGCAGGGTGTGGAATGAGTTGGGCGAGGATGCGCGCCAGCATAACCCACCTGGCTTGCGGCACCTGCTGCTGCGGTCTCCTGCCCTGGCGGTGGCGCTCGCAGGCCCGCCTCCCATGCGCGGCCTCACGGGGAAGACGCAGGCAATGCTGTCTGCTGGGAGCGGCCGCAGCACCGCCGACGGAGCACGTCTGCCTTTGTGCGGCACCTGGCGTGTGGTGCGCCGCAGCCTGGCTGGGGCCGTGCCTGAGCCTCCAAGTCTTCTCTCGCCTTCTGCTGAGGCAGACTGCTTGTGCAGCCCAGGGCTGCCTGCTCCTGATGCGCAGGGCCTTTCTGGTGACTGCCTCCCCCCTGCTCTCTGATCCTGTGCGGTGGAAACCCCAGGGGCTGGGCGTGTGCCGTGCCACAGGGGTACCATCCTTCTCCTGTCGCCACTGGCAGCGTGCAGGACAAACCGCGGCTGGGGTGCACGAGTGAACAGGGGCCGGTAGCGGATGCAAAGCGTTTCGCGGAGCAGAGCCCGTGGAGCTGGGCCTTTCCCTGGCCCACACGTTCCGCAGTGGGCGCCGCCTCCTGGTGGCTGCCGTTGGCAGTGAGCCAGAGGCCCACGTGGGCAGGCCCACGGAGGGGAACGGGCCAGGCCTGGTCCTCTGTGGCCAGTGCAGCCTGGGCCTCGAGGCCAGTTGCTGGAGGGCTGCGCCTCTTGGTACAAGTTGCCTCTTGACTTCCTAAGACAGATAGTTTCAGAAGAACAATCCTGCCTGTTGTTTTGACCCCTGAACTGCTCGGCCTGATGTGTGAAAAGCGTGGGGTTTTGTCCTCAGCCTTTCTGCAGGCAGCTGGGGACGGCGGCGCTCCCTGGGACCAGTGGCCCTGCCGGAATGGGTCTTTTCCTGAGGTGCACACACACTAGGCTCCCCAAACGGAACACCGGTCCCAGAAAGACCTGCAGGCACCCTTCTGCGGGAACGAGCCAGGGTGCGGAGGTGCCTCGGGAGGTGGCCGAGCACAGGCGCCGGAAAGCCATCCGGAGGCCCCCGAGGGTCTGCAGAGGCTCTTGGCAGGAACGGGTCCAGAGCTTTAACTTCACTTGCTGTTGCAGTTCTCAGCCATTCTGCACTCCTGTCACTAATGCTCTCCTGGCTCTGTCTCTCCTCCCCACTCCTCCTCCTCCTCCTCCTCCTCCTCCTCTCTCTCTCTCTCTCTCTCCTCTCCCTTCTCCTCCTCCCCCTTCTGGCTGGCTGTGAATCAGGACTTCCCTGGGTTAAGTGACGATTATTATGGCGCAAAGAACCTGAGTAAGTCGACTCTCCCTGCACATGTTCACTGTTCGTCGCTGGCATGCGTGTGCCTGGGAACGAGCGTGTGGTGTGCTTGACGTGGCCACGCGTCCCGCGAGCCCAGCCCAAGTGCGGCCACCTTGCAGCGCCACACCGGCCGGCTCCGGGTCGGGAGGCCAGCTGGCTGCCCACACGCGGCGCAGAGGCCCACGCTGGAAGAGCCAGGGCCTCGTGCGGCCTGGGACCCGGAAGGCGAGCTAGGACCCCTCCCGCCCGCCCGCCTCGCGCGAGGCCTTGAGCTCTGCCCTGTTGCCGCTTCAGGCAAGCCCCTCCTCCCTGGCACTGGCCAGCTGGGGAGACTTCGCCCCACAGCCTCTTGCCTCGCCCTGCGTGTGCTGCCAGCCCCCCCCCCTCCTCTGTACCGCTCCTCTCCTGCTCCGTCGTTCTCAGCGGCAGGCCTGCATCCGAGGGAAGTGCCAGAGGGAGCCGGCTGGGAGCAGGCTGCCGGCTGTGCTGCAGCCCTGCGTCCACCTGCTGGAGATGAGCAGTCGAGGGAGGCAGGGCGTCCTGCTGGGATCCCACTCGGGCCGGAAATCCCGTGCCAGAATGTCCACTGGGAACACACATGCTAGTGCGCCCGCCTGGCGCGACTTGCCTCTCTCCCCGCAACCCCCGGTTCTCGTGGCCGTCAGTGTTTGGCGACTGTCTTTTCCTGTCCCATCTGCACGCACTGACTCGGGGCCTCTTTCTCGGTTACAGAAGGTGTGACATCGAACACCAGTGACAGCGAGAGCAGCTCCAGTAAGTGCCTCCTGCGTTGGCATCCAGCCCCCAAGATCCTCTGCCCGCCCTGCTTCCCCGCGTCGGAGAGCACCGCCGGCGGGAGCGACACATGTCAGGCCTTCGTGGCCGGCGCTGGCGCTGGCGCAGGCACTCCGGGCCCTCCTGGTGCTCCTCCGCCTCCCCAGGCGACCGGCCGCGCTGCGGTCGCAAGCACCTGGAGGGCCCCAGGCTGGGGAGGGCTGCTGCATGTGTCCTTTTGCCTCCGGGCTGGAGAGGACACCCTCGGTTCCGTGCCCCAGAGCTGCTCGCACCGGGGGGCTGCTCCTTCTGGCCCCCACAGAGAAGCGTCTTCTGCCGAGGGCACATGTGCTGTGCTTTCCTCGCCCGGGGCGTGAGGCATGGCGGCTCTCGAGGACGGGCTGACCCTTTCCTCTCCGCTTCTTTCAGAAGGACAAGAAGATACGATTCTGTCCTACGAACCTGTGACGCGGCAAGAGAGTAAGTGCGGAAGGAGGAGGTTGCCTTCCCACGGGGGGCGCGGTCCCGGGGCGCTGGCGTGCTGTGCGGGTTGGAGCTGCGGAGCTGGCCTGAAGAGGGTTCTAAGGCGCTCGCTTGTGGCTTTCCTTGCAGTTCACTACGCGAGGCCGGTGATCATCCTGGGACCCATGAAAGACCGGATCAACGACGACCTCATCTCGGAGTTCCCACACAAATTTGGCTCCTGTGTGCCACGTACGTGCAGCCCCCTGGTCTGCGGGTCCCAAGACACCCGAGTGGGGAGGGGCAGCCAGCGGGCCAGGTGCTCTGGCCCGGCTGAGCGGTGGCTGCAGGCCCCGGTGCTCTTCGGGTGCCTGAGCCAGAACGGCGTGAGGCGGCCGCTTAGCTGCAAGTCCTGCAGTGCCAGGGTCGGCGCTGCTTCCCCGCGTGTGGGGAGAGCTCTGTGTGCAGAGGAGCACGGTGCTCTCAGGGCAGTAGAAGGAGCTGACATGTTTTCTTCCAGACACCACCAGGCCCCGGCGTGAGAATGAGGTGGACGGGCAGGATTACCACTTCATGGTGTCCCGGGAGCAAATGGAGAAAGACATCCAAGACAACAAGTTCATCGAAGCTGGGCAGTTCAACGACAATCTCTACGGAACCAGCATTCAGTCTGTGCGGGCCGTGGCGGAGCGGGTGAGTTGCCGTGCCGTGCTCCCGGATGCCAGTGGGGCAGTGGCCCCTTGGGAGGGAGTTGCATCGCCGGTGCCCACGCCTGGGGCAGGAGCCCTTCGGGCCAGACTCCGGGTTGTTGTGGGGTTGCGCTTCTGTGGAAGCGGAGGAGGAGGCCCTTTCTGGAACGGCGCCCAGGCTCTGGAGCAGCGATCTAGACCAGCCCAACACGCCTGCCACCTTTGAGGGCCTTACTAGACGGGGCTTAGGGCTTGGTTTCGAGGGTTCGCACTGAATCTCGCCGGCCGGCTGGCTGGCCGGCCACGGGGTGTGAGGTCTGTCAGCCCCATCACTTGTGGCCTTGCTGATGCAGCTGTTGGGGGAGAGGTGGTCCGGCGTATCGAAAGGGCTGTGCAAAGGCGCCCTGTTTTCTTCCAGGGGAAGCACTGCATTCTTGATGTGTCTGGCAATGCGATCAAGAGGCTACAGCAAGCGCAGCTGTACCCCGTCGCAATTTTCATCAAGCCAAAATCCATTGAAGCGCTCATGTGAGTGGTGTGGGGGCCGGGGATGCTGGTTGGCCTTGTTTGCCACCCTTGTGGCCGGCCAGGGCAAGAGGAGGCACTCGCTCGCAGGGTGAAGAAGGCCTGCAGGATTCCTGCTGGCCCCAGGGAGCGAGGGGGCTGGGGCTGGGGCTGGGGCTGGGGCTGGGGCTGGGGCTGGGGCTGGGGCTGGGGCTGGGGGAAGGACCCTGCTCCCATCATTCTCCTCTGGCCCTTGCGGAGCGAGAGGGCTGGACCAGGTCAGGGGCTGCTGCCTGCCTTCCCCTTGGAGTGCAGACACGGCTCTAGCAGCCCTGATAGAACTGCCTTAGGAAGGGCAGCCTTTGAGTTTCCTCATTGGGTAGCCAGACTCTGCTGAAAACGGAGGACCTGGAGACTCCCAGCTGGAAAGGGCAATGGCCAGCGAAATGGCTCGTGCCCGTGCCAGATGCAGCTCTTTGGCTCGAGCACTGGGGCGGACACGGGGGGGGAGGGGAGTGGCTGGGAGTAGAGCCCTGGGGTTTCACTGAGGGCCTGCCAACAGAGCTGTGACTGCTCCCAGACCGTGGTCAGAGGTATGCGTGGTCTTGGGTCGGCTCCAGTGCATTTCTGCTGAGGGGGTGCTGTTTGCTCTTGCAGGGAGCTGAACCGGAGGCAGACATACGAGCAAGCAAACAAGGTGTTTGACAAAGCCATGAAACTGGAGCAGGAGTTTGGAGAGTATTTTACAGGTGAGAGCGTGCCTGGGCTTGTCTTCGCCTGGTGGTGTGCGGGACCACCGTACACCTCCATTCCGTTGTGGGGCATGCAAAGGAATCGAACGACTCGCTTTGCTCCCTCGCCAAGGGGAGGGCTGGAGAAGAGGGTACCTCTGTTCACGGAGGATCTTAAGACGCTGATGCTTCAAGCACATTTTGGAGGAACGCAGGTTGGTTCTGTCGAGCATGTGGCATAATTGGATTATGGAAAACACGAGCAGAGTGAAGGGAAGAATCCACCTGCAGGCCGGCTGGCTCCCTCCCTTCGGCAGGCGATGGCTTTCCCTAGCCAGCGCTGGCTAGAAGCGTCTGAGCCGTGGAATGGGTGTTGCAGCAGAGGGGCGGCACTGATGGCCCTGCCCGGCTGTGGGAAGCAGTCCTGGGGGACCGCCCCACCGGACACAGGGTAGCACCTGGCTCTGAGCCAAGGCACGCCGTTGCTCCGCAGTTCCTGGCAGTGGCACAGGTGTTTCGCTGGCTGGATTTAACCAGGGTGCCTTTGGGAAAGGGGGCAGGTAATGCAAGGCCAAATGCAGCTGGGGGTTTGCTGCTCCTGAGGTGGACTGGCTTGAAGAGCACTTTTGAGGACCAAACTGTTCTGCACTTGGTCCCAGCTGACATTTGCACACAAGCAGAGACACAGGAAAGAAGAGGATTTTCCTTTGAAGTGAGTCATTGCTCGATGCCACAATTACCCTCATGGTCTTTTGATAGACCGTAAGGCAGAAAACGTGATTTGCTGCTTAGAGCTGAAGGAGCTTTCTAGATGGATGCCTCTTCTATCCTAGTAAAGAACGTCTTTTTTCTCCTTTCCAGCCATTGTACAAGGAGACTCTCTGGAAGAGATTTACAATAAAATCAAGCAGATAATAGAGGACCAATCTGGGCATTATATTTGGGTCCCATCCCCTGAGAAACTGTGAAGTCCCCACCCTTCAATCAACTTGTGAGAAGACCAGAGACCCCTCCCCTAGCCCTCTGCCCCAAAAGGGGGAGCAAGAAGACCACCCCTCTCCCTTTTTTAGATGGTTGACAATTGCGTTTTCTAGTCCGGTTTCTTTTTCTTGAGATGGACCATCCTCCATCCAGTGACTGTCCCCACCGCTCCTGCATGGACCTTCCTGCGGCTCCCTTAGAAATGGAGACAAACCCCATTTGAGAGTTTTGTGTGTTTTTTAATTAAAAAATTGCAATCAGCAGTTAACAGTCAGCAAGCCAGGTGGGAGGTGGCAGGTGAGGACTAGCTGCTGAAGCAATGGACTTGGGCAGCGACCCCCCCGGACACGCGGAGGACTGGCCGCCTGCGCAGCGTTTCCAGGACTGCCGTGATCGCCAGCACTGTGATTGAAGGGAAGGCAACAGAATGCGTTTATTTATCTATGTATGTAATTATATATAATATATATGCTATATATATTATATATATGGGCTAGAAAACATGATGGGGTTGCTTAAGTGGTACTTTGTTAGTGCAGGAATTGTGTCGCTGCCATGCCTCAGCCGTTGGGCACAGAAGCCTGTTACGGCTGTGGTGAAGTTAACAGTCCCACGTGTATTTGGGTGCTGCTCCAGGGTTTTTCCAAAGCAAATCCTGTGCAGGAGGCTGCCTTGGGAAAGAGCAGAGAAGCTGGCGTCGCGAGGGAGCAAGCAGAGGGCCCAGATCCACATGTGAAGCGACAGCAGTTGATTTGAGCACGAGAATGCAAATGGATAGTGCTACATATTAATTGCACATTGTTTTTACGTCACCTGATGTGTTTGCATGAGAGGGTGGTTCTTTTTTTTTTAAGCTGGTGTTAAACCAAAATCATGTTTGTGTTGGTGTGTTGGCTTTTCATTATACCAAGCTTTTGATTTTAATAATGAACTGAACGGGTATACAATCCAGTTTTTTAACTTATTTTTTAAGGTTGTTCCATTGTAAATAGATTCGAAACCCAGGCCCAACCTACAGACCATGTGGAATGAGCACACCAGCTGTTCTGTGTTGCAGGGGGTCACTTTCCTGTAGAAAGACTAAGTTCCATCCCATTGACTTGTCCCGATGGAAAACCATGGAGTTCCGTGCAGTGAGAATCTGGCCGCAGCAGCAGGCAATGGGGAGAGAAGCTGTGTTTTGGAGGGACATGGTACTTCGCCCGTGCGATGGAATTTAGGACGGGTTTCTCTGGGAATCTTTATCTTTAGTGGAGCTTGGCAAATTCGGGTGGCAGCGCTCGAAGCCCTTCCTGAACAAGCACCTCCTCGGGCTCTGCACAGAAGAGCGCCATCTCTCCTGCCCGGCGTTCCTGCGTCTTGCCGCAGAGCGGCCTCCCTGCCAAGCTCTGCGTGTGCGTCAGGACGGCAAAGGGCCAGTGGGATGCTGAATGCGCTCTGTGGCGAGGCATAGACTGTTAGTCTTCCATGGACTGAGGCTGGCTGCTTCTGGGAAGCTCATCTAAGTAATGTCTGTCAATGTATCAACTGTCTGGGTGCAAAGTTTCTTGTTGCTCACTCACCAAGAGAAGCAGCTGGATCAGTGGAAGTCCTGGGAGGAGTTTGCAGGATTCCTAGTTTGGTACGAGCCCTTGCCTATTACCCCGGGGGAGAGGGAGAGTAGTCCGTTTTCCTCGCCTTTCCCCCATCCTCAACTGGTGATTTGTGCACACCTGGTTTCCACAGAGTGAGACCCATGGCTGCTGTGGGAGGAGACCCGAGTGTCTCTGGTCCTGACCCGGTGAGATGGGCCGGGCCTCGGAGTGTAGCGGGGGGGCGATGCTGCCCACTCCATCGCTGGCAGGTAGCTGCGTCATTCATTGTGTGATTTGTGCACGGGCTTCATTGTTCAATATGGGTGAAAACTGTCATCTTGCGGAGATTCATTCTGGTAAGCGAGAAGCTTTTCCGTATAAGCTGGTGTTGCGAGAAACCTCAAGTAGAAGAAGTCTGGTAGTACTACAGCTGTTGTTTGCTGGCAGGACCGCGAAGAACCAAGATGAGGGAGCTGCGGCCACGCGCGAGTCCCTGGGCAAGGCGACGTGTGCGAGGGGCGGCCCCTGCCTCTGCGCGGTTGGCGTTGCACGGCGCGTTAACAAGGACAGGCCCCCGTGCACCCCAGGAGCAGCTTCTGGGCCAGCTGGTCTCCAGGCTCCAACTCTTTCTTTTCTAATAGCCTGTCACCTTGTCTTCTATAGGCCCGTGGAGAAAAGGCCTCTCGTACTCCATGGCATAGTTGAGAGTATCAATCATGACACTAGTTGGTTTACCAGTGTTTCTTCCAAGGAGACATATATTTTTAATAAACAGAACGTTGCAATGAGCCTGTCTGCAGAAGGTTTATTCCACGGTAGGCCTTGCCACTCGTTGGCTCACACTTTTCTGATGCGCCGTACATATTTTGGAGAGGGGTGGAGGCGATTGATGGTCAGGTGAAGACAGGTGGGTTCGAGAGCTGGAAGTTGCTTCATGCCATGCATTTCTCACGGGACATACAAAGTTGGACCACCAAGGTGCAGCCCTCCCGTGCGTCCCCTCCTTTTCCCCCCAGGCAGAACAAAACTGCTGAGGAGCATCCAGCCCGCCACCTCGCCGTGTGAGGAGCCCTCCACCTGGCAGCACCCTTCTGCCCAGGGGAAACGCTTGCAGCAGGCAGGATACTGTTCAACCATCCCCGGAGGGCGGTCCTCTTTCTGGCATAGAGGCACCCGCGACATTTCCCCAAGTGCCCCAGCCAAATGGTGATGTGCCAGTTCTGGAGAAAGAGTGCATCTCACTTGAGCATGAAGCCAAGTGACAGGCTCCCACGGGGTTACTCTAGACCAGTGGTGGCGAACCTATGGCATGCGTGCCACAGCAGGCAAGCCGAGCCGAGCCCTCTCTGTTGGCATGCGGGCCAGGTTGCCCCAGCACCCAAGCGATGGATAGCGGCGCAGAGGGGCCATGCGCATGCTCAGAAAGGAGAAGTGGTGCCAGGTGACTCATCCAAGCTTTTGCATGGCTGGTCAGTGCACTGCTGTGTGTGTGTGTGTGTGTGTGCTTGGACTGGCTGCGAGTTGTTTTTTCTAAACTAAAACCTCTGTTCAAGTTTTATTGCAGTGTTGGCACTTTGTGATAAATACAGTATATCACAGAAGTGAGTACACCCCTCACATTTTGTAAATATTTTATATCTTTTCATGTGACAACCCTGAAGAGATGACACTTTGCTACAATGTAAAGTAGTGAGTATACAGCTTGTAGAACTGTGTAAATTTGCTGTCCCCTCAAAATAACACACAGCCATTAATGTCTAAACCGCTGGCAACAAAAGTGAGTACACCCCTAAGTGAAACTGTCGTCCCAAAAGGAAGCCTCGACCAAAGAAGTTGAGTTCATGTGCTCAGCGTCATATCCAGAGGCTGCCTTTGGGAAATAGACGTATGAGTGCTGCCAGCATTGCTGCAGAGGTTGCAGGGGTGGAGGGTCAGCCTGTCAGTGCTCAGACCATACGCCGCACACTGCATCAAATTGGTCTGCAGGGCTGTTCTCCCAGAAGGAAGCCTCTTCTAAAGTTGATGCACAAGAAAGCCTGCAAACAGCTTGCTGAAGACAAGCAGACTAAGGACATGGATTAGTGGAACCATGTCCTGTGGTCTGATGAGACCAAGATAAACTTATTTGGTTCAGATGGTGTCAAGCATGTATGACGACAACCAGGTGAGGAGTACAAAGACAAGTGTGTCTTGCCTACCGTCAAGCACGGTGGTGGGAGTGTCATGGTCCGGGGCTGCATGAGTGCTGCCAGCACTGGGGAGCTACGGTTCATTGCGGGAACCATGAATGCCAACATGTACTGTGACATACTGAAGCAGAGCCTGATCCCCTCCCTTTGGAGACTGGGCCGCAGGGCAGTATTCCGACATAACGACCCCAAACGCACCTCCAAGACGACCACTGTCTTGCTAAAGAAGCTGAGGGTAAAGGTGATGGACTGGCCAAGCACGTCTCCAGACCTACACCCTATCGAGCATCTGTGGGGCATCCTGAGACAGAAGGTGGAGGAGCGCAAGGTCTCTAACATCCACCAGCTCCGTGATGTCGTCATGGAGGAGAGGAAGAGGACTCCAGTGGCAACCTGCAAAGCTCTGGTGAACTCCATGCCCAAGAGGGTTAAGGCAGTGCTGGAAAGTAATGGTGGCCACACAAAATGTTGACACTTTGGGCCCAATTTGGACAGTTTCACTTAGGTGTGTGCTCACTTTTGCTGCCAGCGGTTTACACATTGATGGCTGTGTGTTATTTTGAGGGGACAGCAAATTTACACAGTTATACTCACTACTGTATACTCACTACTTTACATTGTAGGAAAGTGTCATTTCTTCAGGGTTGTCACATGAAAAGATACAATAAAATATTTACAAAATGTGAGGGGTGTACTCACTGCCATGATATACTGTAAGTGGGTTTTGGGTTGCAGCTTGGGCACTCGGTCTCTAAGAGGTTCACCATCAGTGCTCTAGACCTAAAGCTGAGGGGTGCTGGTGGAGCCACGCCGGTAGCAGTTCCGCAAGTGCCTCTATCCAGCCTCTGCGCTGTGCTTGGCATGGATCGTGTCAGTGCACCGCACTAGGCTGGGAAGACGTTTCTCTGCAGTATTGCAGGGATGACGACTCGTGGCCAAAGCCCCCAGCGATGTTTGAAAACGTGGGTGCCGATTTCCCTGCCTCGCCAGCGCTCCCGAGTAGGGTGGCTGCCTCTGACCCTTGGGTGTACACCTGCACATGCTAGAGAAGCCGCATCCACACTTGCCCTGCACAGCAGGGCGAATGAACCAAGCCAGTCTGTCGGGGATATAAATGTCCGCGCAGGAAGCAGTATGAAGACTGGAACCATTTTATTGCGGCATGTTCTGAGAGCCTCAGCTGGGTTAGAAAACATAAGGCGCTGCGTTCCCGTAAGACCGGCAACGGCCAGTTCCGGGAGCATCGCGAAGTGGTGCGCGCAGCGCTGAGGCGAGGGCCAGCGAGGCGTTCTCGCGCACTGCTGCAGTGCCGCTGCCCAGGCATCCCTGGCCCAGCCCCGCTCGCCCGCCGCCGCGTGGGCTTCCGTGCCGTCACTCCTCCTTCGGCCGGCGCCCCTTCGGTCTGTCCAGCTTGTTCAGCACCTCGCCATAGAGCCCAATCATCTGCAAGAAGATGTTGCCCAGAGACGACGGGCAGGTCAGTCGAATGGCTCACCTTGCCTCACTTCTCTTTGGTTTAGGCAGCTGGCGAGAACTCTGGGGAAACCAAACCATCCTGCTGGCTGCCTGCCTGCCTGCCTAGTGCATCCCACCAGCAAAGGGAAGCACATGGACGCGATCTTGCCTTTCCCATCAGTTCAGACAAAGGCCGTAATGAAGGGCAAACTCTATGGCATGTGGATACATCTGGCGATTTGGGGACTGTCCCAGCTTAACTCTAAGATGGCTCCCATGGATGGATATGGCTCGTCAGAGAAATAACCTGCCCAGAGACAGTAAACTGGCAACACGGAGACGCTGCCAGTTTGACGCGATCCCAGTTTCCAGGAAGGAAGTATACAAAATATTCTTTCTGAAAGCGGGAGAGGATGGCGTGCCTTGGCCGACACCAAGGAAGGCGCTGTGGGCACTGGGCAGCAGCTTGCCCGCTCCAGCCTGAACCTCAGCTGTGGGCTGCTAGAGGCACCCTGGGGCGCACTGTGGCCAATCCCAGCAAGAGTCCGGCCCAAGGACACCTCTGCGCAGGTGAAGCGGCTGGGCAGGGTCTGGCCTCTCCGGAGCTCCAGCCGTTGACGGAAAGACGGGCGACGCTGCTTCCCGCACAGGCTAGTCCCGCTGCCCCAGGCAAGCCCTGCGAGTGCCGCTCGCGCACGAACGCTCCCTGCCGCCCGGGCAGGCTGTGGACTCGGCGCCCTCCCCCTCGGGCCCTTTCGCTGGGTGCTCTGGAACCTTCCCAAGCCGTCCTCACCTGCTCCTCATAGGTGCTCTTCAGAGACCCCAGGTGAGCCAAGAAGCGCATGCCAAGGCCGCACCACTGCTCTGCCTCCTGGCAGCCGCCCCCGCACAGCTGCTGAATGCCTGCGTTCCACGCCCGGGTCATGAGCCAGACTATCTCCACCTCTGGGTAGCCGGCCTGCAGCTCCTGCAACCAGCAGACACAGACGAGGGTGAGCAGAGCTTCTTGGCCGAGCTGCTGCTAGGACTGCCGCTTGCGGGGTGGCTGCCTGGGGCAGGGGGGGTGAGGGCGGGGGCTGAGAAAGGGCCCCGTGGCCACTGGACGGTCGAGTCGCGCACATCCGTTGAAGGGGACCCGGGCACCAGGAATTCCCAGCCCTGTGGCTGTCCCAGCGCAACTGAGGGTGTTGCGTGGCAATGTTTTTACAAATGACCGCTCCCAGGAATGAGTGCAGCAGCCCTGCTTTCCCCAGAACTCACTGGGCTGCCCAGGACGCTCAGCGCCTCCTCAAAATAGCCCCACGCTTCTTCCAGCGCGTGCACTCCCGCCTCGATCACGCCGGCCGGCAGGGAAAGGTGGACCAAGCTGTGCAGGCATTTGCTGAGCCGTAAGAAAAAGCAAGGTAGAGGAGACGCCCTGGGCAAGCGCAGCCTCAGCACCTTCCTGGCTAATCCTGCCACGGTTGAGGCTGCGGGCCGGCAGGCGGGCACCCTAGGCAGGCCTGGCTGGCGCGATGCTTCTCCCCATCTCTGCAGCTCAGGGTAGCGGAGAGACATCCGCCAGGAAGGGAAAAGCAAAAGGTGCTGTCCAAACGTGCCAGGGAACAGCTCTCTTTAGAGGGCCCGAAGTAAAAAGGGAACAGTGCCCAACCTCAGCAAAGAGAAGCGGGAGAGACAGCTCAGGTGTCCGGGAGGCGTGGGCTCTTGGGGAGAGGGAGGATGCTGCAGCTGCTGCCCGCTGAGGATTCCCCGTGTGGCAGGGCCTCTGTCCCCAAGCAGGCAGCGGCCCCTGCAGGGCTGATGGGATGCATGACCCCGCCCCTTACCTGAGGGTGACCACATCCATGGCGTCTTGTTTCCTGAGAAGGGTCAAAAGCATCTTAAGGGCCCTCTTACATAGTGAAGGATAGTGCGCTGGTGCTTCCATGGACAACGCTTGGAAAAGGAAGGCACAAGGGGGCGGGGGCGTCACTTCCAGAATGGGCTGTGCTCTGCAATGCCAGGCAAGGCTGCTGGGCAGGAAGGAAAAGGTGGCAGCCCCACGGAAAGGCACCACGAACCGGACACGGGCTGGGAGACGCCAGGGGCGCCACGGCTGGAAACAGACTGACTGCCCACATGGGTACAAGCGTCCCTTTCCCCACCCGGAGTCTGGCCTGCTCCCTGAATCAGGACCCCAGGAAAGCAGGCTGCCGCTTTGCAGCACACGGCAGAGAAGAGCAGGCGCAACAGTGTCCAGACTGCACCCAGCTCCTACTGGCAATACTTTTCCCACAGAAGACCTGATCAAAGGAGCCTGCCCTGGAGGCAAGAGGGCCTCATGGGGGCGGGTGCAGGCCCGCCTGCATTCCTTACATGCAAGGGTTTCCAGGGTCTTGCTCTCCAGCTGGGGCAGCTCCCACACCTGGTCCAGCAGGCTGGCCACAGCTGTGTCGTTCAGCTTGGCTCTTGCCTCAAATTCGTAAAGCAGCAGAAGCGCGTCTGTTGGGTCTCTGGGGAACTCGCCTACAGAGAAGAAAGAGGGCCACGCTGTAGCTGGCCTACCAAATTGGGCAACATAGTTGGCTTGGAGGGAAAGATTTCCCACATCTGGACAGAACAAATGCACAGCTACAGGGGAATTCGACACGAGGGGATTTGCTTTTCTGAATGTGGAATACTGTTGACACACCCATTTAAAGCTCAAAAGTCAAGGCTGCGCATCGAAATGCACCTTGTGCAACTCCCACTCCACGGAGAGTACAAAGGCTTTACTCCCTTGCTCATGCAGCTCTGACCCTGGCAAGCTTTCCCTCCGTCACAGCCGCTCCCTCGCAAATCTCCCCTGCGCAGCCCCTCCATCAGCACACCTGGTCCGGCTGCCTCAGGGATTGCCATGGCAGCGGCAGCCTCCGTGGGTCCAGCCACACGATGTGTCATTTGATTATAATCTTAACCTGATTTCTTTTGCTCTGCAGAATGCGCTACTGCCTTGTCTGCCTCAATTACAATACACGGCACTTCTCTAAATCCAGAATAGGCTGCAACTTCCAGACGAGTGTCTCCATCTGCACTCAAATCCCAGGGCAGAGGCAGCCACGAAAGGCAGCTGGGAGCGCACTAAGACACAGTTGCAGCGCTGTCTGGGGCCAGGCGGAGGACCCTCTGGCGTCTGCCTGGCCGTGGTGCTCCGGCCCTGACAGCAGACCCCCGGCCTGCTTGCCCGCCTGCCTTCACAGCTGGTGCAGAAAGAGCCACACCGGCTGCCTCTCTGGGAAGAGACCTGTGCTTGCAGGGAGCGTGCCAGGAGAAAACCACGGGGAGCAGAGAACGCCCCCAAATCCTTCTCCGGCCATTGCGTGCAGGTTCAGGGGGGCATGTGCCTCCATGGCAGGGTGGGGTACAAACCTGCCTCCTGCCTGAAGCAGGCTTGCGCCCCATCCTCACAGGCTCTCAGCCAGAGGGGGCATTTTGGAGCAGACCAACCCAGGGCTGCACCTTGAGCTTCCCAGGTCCTCTCGGGCCTCTTCGCACCATCTCTGGGCCAAGCCAGGCGCAGTTTTCCTGCTCTCCCACCCTCTCCCACGTGGTTCATGGTTGCAAGCAGCAAGTGCAGGTAATCTATTTACTTGCAATCCTCTGCATGCTGACTCCGGGGTAAATCCCATGCAGGCTGATGCACGTGGGCCCAGGCTGTGAATCCAAGAGCCTTTCAGACACGAGCTACAACTTGATCCAGTCCCAGATGGAGGCTTCCTCCTCCCGGGCCTTCTGTATCCCAGTGAAAGATACCCTTCCCACCTCTAGTAAGGCACAAAGGGCTCTTGTACTTCAATATTCCTTGGGCAGATCTATGCATAGCAGTAATACTTGGGGTTGGGAAAGTTCCAGCTCACCTGTTTGCTTCAAACCCTTCCAGATCTCCCTGCACGACTGGACATGTTCAAGGGCTTGAACCAGCAACTTGGTCTGCTTTGCAAATGGACACACAGTTTACAAAAGTCAGTGTGCAAGATCCATGCAGTGTTTGCTGGCTGGAGAAGAAAACCCCCCTATTTCGTGCTCAATCAGGTCCCTGATTTGCTGAAGTGCAAGTCGAAGAACCCAGCTAATGCCAAAGCACAGGAAGGGCACTGGCCTCACACTGCAACGTGCGAAGGGCCGGGAGGAAGCCCAGCTATCTGTGGGTGCAGTCGAGCTGGGGCAGAGTTACTCAAACAGGAGTCTCACTTTCGTTTGAAATCCACGTGTGTGACTGGAAGTGCAGCAAAGACTCAAACCACATTGAGTAGAACCCTAAGATCTGGTGAGTTACACAAAGGTGCAAGCACCCTAAATTTCCCACTGCGGCAACTTCACCTGGTCAGCAGGTGACACGGCGCTCCGTCCCATGTCGAGCTCGATCGCGGCAGCCATGAGCAGGCATGTTCTCTGGGCAAGCTGGACAGCTTTATCGGGAGGACAAAACTGGGAGAACTGACAGGGAAAGCGAGCGGTGGGTAATGGCTGCCACTCCTCGGCACAGGGGACAGACGACAGTCACGGGGACGGGGGTTCCCCTCCCCTCCTTTGGAACGGCCAGTGGTGAGCCCAGTCCCACTCCCCACGTCTCCCTCCAGCACTCGCAGACCCCGGGCTGTCCCGCCTCTCCATGTCCCGCCCTCCTGGCCTGCCAAGGCGCTGAGAGACCTGATCTAACAGGAGCGGTGGGAGCTCTGGGCTGCAGATACCTGAGTGGCACACCTGCGCCCATCAGGGCACTTCCTGCCACATTCACCTGCCTGAAAGGTTGCAGCCAGTGATCGTGTCTGTCCTGAGTAAAACTGAAATGAGCCTGACCCGTTCTCGTGTACCTGGGCAAAAAGCACCTCCGTCTGCTTCAGCAGACCCTTCTGCCATGCAGAGTCCTCTCTGAACAGCATGCTGAGAGCCACGTTCGCAACCGGCACGGCCCCTGCTCTGAAAACTGTCAAGCCAGTCTCATCTCCTGGCTTTGGCAGGACGTGCAACCACTCTTCAAGCAGGATTTGCTGTGGCTGCTGGTTTGCTAAGTAGTCAGGCTGCTCTCCCCAAATACTGCCCACCCCCTGAGATCGTATGACAGAGGGGGATGCACTGCAACAGAGCACAATAACCGGATTTTCACCCAGGTTGCTAAAAGCTGCTCCAACCCTGTGCTGTGAGCTGCCCAGAGAACCCTGGGCTATAGGGCAGCCCGCACATGCAGTACATACGGACACACATAACAACCCACGCAGGCCTTTGTCAGCAGGGCATCGCTGGGGGCATGCACATCCTGTGACGCGCCAGCTAACCACATCGCCAATGGGGACGGCTTGCTCCACCGGTCCCTGGCCATCCAAACAGATGCAGGTTTCCCCCTGAATGCAGCGGATGAGTAGAACTTAGTGGAAATCACAGAGAACGGTGGCAAAGACACGCACCTCAAGCGACCGGACAAAGAGGTCTCTCCTGGTGCTCGGGCAGCTCTCACACTGGACGGCCAAATTCCAAGCTCAGAATGCAAACGAGAAAAAAGACATGGATGAAAACTGCAGCCCTGCCTGGTCTATGGAATTGCTTCTCCTGACACGGTCCGTACTGACCTTATTTCTACCATTTCTATCCTGCCCTGCAGCTGGAACTCCCCAGGCAGCTCATGACAACTTGAACCAGAAAATGCAATGACATAAAAGCGTAAGCGATGCTTAAATATTTAAGGAAGGTATTTGAGTAGGAGGCACATACACAAACAACACACACCAGGCGCCAGGAGTCAAAATGGTGCTTCGATAGCCTGCCATGTTGTCAACGGAAAGTGTGCAAGGCAACATTCCGAACCGCAGCAGGGACCCCCCTGCTGTGCCGGTTGTCACACAGCCTCCTGGTGGTTTTCCCGTCCACGCAGTTATGCTTCCGCCACTGCCTTGCCTCTTATGCAGTATAAATGCTTCTGTCACAAGGTGGTCATGGCCACCATTTGCCGTTAGCAACTGAGGAGCAAAAGCAACAGCCCGCACACCTTAAACGTGTTTTAAAAGCCACACCATTTTATGCAAGTAATACTTTTGCTCCTACGCTCATTGCCTGATGAGGCCGATTACACTTCCTTCTTTGGGCAATCAGACTGCAGTCCCCTTAAATGTATCCTGTTACCATGGGGAAATGTTTGTCTCTAGAGGGGATTCTTTGCCTCTTGGCTGATACTTCTTTTCACAGAAAAAAGCTTGAATGCATGACTGATACAGGGCCCCTGATCCTCCCTTCCCTAGCTCATAAACTTGCCAGCCCAGCTTTGTTTTGG
Organism: Varanus komodoensis; assembly: GCF_004798865.1. NCBI lineage: Eukaryota > Metazoa > Chordata > Lepidosauria > Squamata > Varanidae > Varanus > Varanus komodoensis. Next base: position 1,213,027 of record NW_025336401.1, read on the forward strand.
ACTGAACACCATTCATAAAGCAAGGGAAACGTTCAGTCCCTCCTCTAAGTGGAAGCAACGACCACTTACCTATCTTCCTGAACCACTGAGCTTCATTCGCTCTCGCTTCCAGGGTTTCATTCCCCTCTCTGAACAGCTTTTCAAGTCTATGGCGAGCTGGAGCAGGAATAAGATGGAGAGCGCGCTACACACTTTGCCAAACCTTCCTGAGGTGTTTCAAGATAAGCTAGGTGAGCACCTGTTATGCGCCTGAGGTGTCATACATGCCCCTTTCCACTAGCCCCTGGTACTCTCCACTTACTAGGAGAAGAAGAAGTACAGGAAAGATGCTGCACAGTACCTGCAGTCAAGTATGTCAGAAGCATCTTCATATCCTCAGTACTAAAATAAAACGGGGAAATAATTGAGCAGCCCTGCACATCACAGTGAGAAAACCTATATTCTCGCAAAGTTGTTTTGCCACAGTTTTTGAAAGGCAGTTATAAAATATGCTACAATTATATGGCCACCTCTTCACAACAATGCCCTCTCCAGGCAGATGAGAAGCGAGAAAGGCAATACTGAGTATGCCAACCCCACCTGCTCTGAGTCTATGTACAAAGCAAAATCTGACCTGCCCAAATATGGCGGCGTTTTAGGCTAAGCAGTATCTGGAGATGCCTGCCCCTTGTCTCAGCGCAAGCTGGCCTCCTGACCGCCCCCACCCGCCACTCACACAGAGCTAACGTTAACAGCCGTCTGCAGTGCAACTCACACTTCCTCTTTAGATTCCCCTGCCGCTTTGGACAACACAAGCCGGATCAAGCATCTGTTGGGACAAGGAATCACAGCCCATCATCCTCTCTGCCCCTTCTGCTTGGCAGCTTCAGCAGCTCGAGAGACTGAGCCCTCCTCGACTGCGCCAGCCCGCCCCGGACCAGATCAGGAGCAGCAGCAGCGGGGGTTGCACTGGGCATGAGAAGGGAGTGCAGGAGAGTCCCGAGAACCCAGTGTCTGCCCAGACGCAAGCCGCGGCTCAGGGAGCTCTTGGCGTGGCAGCCCCGGACTGGGGCCCCCGCGTTTGGGCAACGCATAAACATCCCACGCCATTATAGCCAATCCCGCAGAGCGCTTAATGGCCTCAGTCGCGGTGGTTAGTAGCCGCTCTGTCCTTATTTCTGCTACTCACTTTAGGGCTGCCAATGCTTGCTGGCAGTCTTGCAAGTGCTGAGATAAATACCCCAACGCTTTAATGGCCACAGGCTGTTGATCGTTCTGAGGGAAAGACTCATTCCATTAAAACACAAAGAACATAGAGCCCCAGTATAAACTTACAGCAGGAACGCTTATTGGCTTGGTGCAAAATCAACACTTTTGATGATGCTGTGAAGAGCCCTCCCTCCCACAGTTTCCATTCCAGCTGACCACTGTAATTGCCGCAGCATGTCCTTAGGAACTGGAGCTTCCATCGCCCGGTCTCCTCAGCCCTTTCCCCTTTGTGATGAGCCTTTCAGACCAGAAGCCTGTGGGGAGCCTTGTTTTTACTGGTCTTATGTAAGCTGTTCCGGGGTGCCTCTCTGCTGAGCAGTGCAGCAAGAACACAAGCAACAACAGAAGCTGGAAATAACCCCATTTAAACTTTTTAATTGAATTATCTTTTTGTGAAAGCAGCAATAATGGCTAATTAGTTTTAACATGTTAAAAGCTATGCTCATGCACTTTCCTAAATTCAAATATCTTGATATCCCAGGAAGACACAGACTTTGGTGAGTTTCTAAGCAGCTGTATGTAAAAGCCTGGGACTTTTAAAAAGCTTGGCTTCCTGAAGAATGAGATATGAAAAGAATTGCTGTCAGAAAGTACGTCACCTCACGACACACAAACACACTGCATGAGGGATACACACAAGTGGGACGCTACGCAAGGTAAAGATTTTGGCAGGACAGAATGCCTGCCAGTTCAAGCACGCTTACGAGAGAATGCGAATTGCTACCTGCACGCTCTCCATTTCTTCTCTCTCTCTGACCTCAACTGTTTAGGATCCCTGCAGTGTGTGTGTGTGTGTGTGTGTGTGTGTGTGTGTGTGTGTGTGTGAGAGAGAGAGAGAGAGAGAGAGAGAGAGAGAGAGAGAGAGAGAGAGAGGGGCTCTGTGCACTTGTTGCTGCAACAGACCAAAGTATCCAGTCCGATGATCCTTGGCAAAGTGGCTGATGAGGACGGAGGAGTTTGCACCTCCAGTCTGAGCAGAGCAGGAGCACAGAGTCACCCACTCCTGTCCGGGTGAGGATGCTTCTGCCCTGCAGCACCGATGGCGCCACTGCACCTGCGAGCCCATCTCCAACGGAAGGGACAGGGAGAAAGCGACACACATTTCTATCCTCACGCGCACGCACGCGCGCACGCACACATGATGTGTACCTCCAGGGCAAACTGCGCGGCTAAGCCCATGAGGCTGGTGGCCACGGCTCTGTCCGTCAGCTGCCTGTCTTCGCACTGACTCGACTGTGCGGCGGATTCCTCCATCGCAATGAGTGCGTCAGAAGCTAAAAGGCAGCCGGGAAAGAAAACATTCAGGCCAGCGCCCCTGCCCGAATACCAGACGCGACTCCTTAACCCTCCGGCCGATTTTCCAGAGACGAGAGGTGTCCTCAGTGGAGAGCAGTCTGACTGGCCAACCCCACCCTTCCTGCGAGGGCAGAGATTTTGGCTCTGTGTGGGCCATGCTCCCCACCGGCCTTGCTCAGGTGTGCTTCAGGGTCCTGCATTTTTCCAAAACCCAAGAAGCTAACCTTTCGCTCAAAATCAGAAACTCCCGTGTTTGATCATACAAACAAACTCGAAGGTTTTAATGTGTGACCATGTGGCTTAAGTGGAACCTAAAAACACCCTGCTCTGGTTCCAAGTGGAGGACCAAATAGCAGTGGTGTAACGGAAAGGCACCTGTGTTGCGCACGCTCTGATAACCGCGATTAGCCCTGGTATGATGACAGTAATAATGGCAATCGGGCAAGTGGGAGCAACCATTCTGATCCTACGCCCCAGTCCAGGGCCGCACCCCTCTCCAAGCGCAGGAATGGAAGCTCCCTGCATTGCCAGATGCATCCCCAACACTCAAGAAACCCACAGCCTGAAATCACCAGCAGCCCCTTTGTCATCTCGCCTGCTGACAGGTTCGCTCTAACCTGAAGGTTTGCCTATCAGACTGTTCCCTGTAGGAAGCATATTTATTACGCCTGCAAACAGCTGTGAAAAACCATGAACATGTGCGTGGCTGAAGAGAAAGGCTAATGCAACATTTAGTGTAGGAAAGGGGGCAACGGACCTTAAATTCCCGAGGCTTTTGTCCATACATTCTCAGAAGATACTTGGACCAAAAGCAAGAAGACTTAATGCCCACTTCCTCCTTCCCCTCCAAATTAGAAGCTCAGAGACAAAGCAGTGCAAGTGACAGACTCTTTAATCGCAGACTGTTTTACCTTTCTGGGTATTGTTCTCCAGGACTGCTATTTTATACACATAGAATTGAGTGAAGGTGCCATTTGAGTTATGTCTCTCTGCCTCCTTCACTGCCTCCTTTGCCTGTAGAGAGAGGGATTTATCAGGATTAGTGCCGAAGCCAAGAAATTCAGTGGGGTGGTATGATGTGGTGTCCTGCAATAGAAGGGGTGGGACCTCGTGGCCTTCTGGCCCCTTCCAACTCTCGTGCTCTAGGATTCTGTGAAATTCAAAGAAGACGGGCCTGGAAGAGCAGCAATGAAGGAGCTAGAAAGGATAATCAAGTGTAAAGGATGCCTCACTGGAGACCAAGGCCAAGATCATCCACGCTAGCGTATTCCCGATCACTATGCATGGGTGTGAAAGCTGGACAGCAAAGAAAGCTGACAGGGAAAAAATCTATGCATTCAAAACATGGTGCCAGAGGAGAGCTTTGAGAATGCCTTGGACTGACAGAAAGACAAACGAGTGGGGCCTAAATTGAGGCAAGCGAGAGCCTTCCCTTGCAGCAAAAATGGCAAAATTGGTGCGGGCGTACTTCAGACGCTTCACTGTCTTCTCCAGAAGGCAGGACTCCTTGCAGAAGACAGTCATGCTAGGGAAAGGTGACGGCAGAAGAAGACAGGGAAGCCCAAATCTGAGGTGGATGGACTCCACCAAGGAAGCCACAGCCTTGAATTCAGGACCGCTAGGCAGGCGTATCGTGGATGGGACATGCTGGAGGGCTTTCGTTCATGGGGCTGCCGTAAGTTGGGGTTGGCTCGATGGCACATTGGTTTGTTTATTAAATGTGTTTAAAGGCATCCCATTAAGTATCATGCTTTCTGGGCACAGAGCAGCAACAATACTGCTGAAATATGAAAGTATGTGGAGCAGGAGCGTCACGCCAAGGGCTTTCGGGAAGAAGAGGAGGTGAACAGCGTGGTCTTAAAGTACCCACAGTCCTCTGCAGCAATACTGCAAAGGCTGTGCCAGCAGCCTCACTTCCTAGGGACTTGGCCGTGCAGCCACTGCTTCACGCCACCACAGAAGTGCTCCAGAAAGAAGTTTTCTGAGACAAGCAAAGCAAAACTGGTGGAAATAGTTGAGATGAGATGAGATGCTCCATTAGGGTCTAAAGTTAAGGAAATGTTGCAACATAAACTTCTGCAAGAGACAGATTTGTAGCTTGAGTTTATCAAGATTTATAGCTTGAGCTTATATTCTCAGGAACCATGAGAATATACTCTGGGAGAAAGTGTATTTTTATACTGATTGATGTAACTTTTTAAACAACCCAAATGCAAGGAAATTTGGTTCTGACTAGGGAATCTTTTTGTCTCCCCACATTGAAGAGGAACAGTTTTCCTTACTGGGCAATTGACACAATGCTTTCAAAAAGAAACTTTCCCTCCCAAACAGCTCAGGAAACTTTAAACAGAAGTAGATTTCCAAAGAAACAGCAAAATCACCAGAGGTGGGAGAAGCACACACAAGAACTACCTTGTCAAATTCTTTCAAGTGCAGATAGCAGGCAGCCATGTTCCTGTGCAGCTTGGCCAGATTTTGGCAGTCTGTCTGCCCAGATGAGTAGAAGCTGAGGGAGTACCTGTACCACTGAAGGGTTTCTGAATAGTTTTTTGCCTGGAAAATAATAGTCATGTCTTAACCTGTTTGCCCTTGTTCCAAGCTGTTCATTCATTCTGAACCTATATATGGTTTTACAAGGCAGGTCTTTCCCCAGGCCAGGAGGCAGGACCAAAAATGTGTCATCTCTGATAAGGCAAACTATGCTGTTGGCTCTTTGAATGCTAAGAATTGCAGGTCACTGTGACCTGGAAGCCGGTAGGAAAGCTTCAGAAATGACACATTTAGCATATCATAAGCAGAGCCACAGATATGATCACTCACCTACCATGAAGATGAGAAATATCCAATGACCACTGGTGGAGATTTTGCATTTACTTTAATACACTATTCAGAAAAGTTGCTTCTGTTTTCATTTCATGATGATGCATTTTTGCTAAACCTATCTGCATCTGTTTTTATCAATTTCTTTATAAGATTTCTACACTGCCCAATAGCTGAAACTCTCTGGGAGGTTCACAACAACTAAATTAACTTAAATACATAATACATGGTTTAAAACTTTAGTATAAAATAGGAAAAAAACACCTAGTAGCAAGGCAAAGATTTAAAATGCCGAAACAGAAACCGCAAGGCTAAAATGCATAGGGAGATTAGGTCTTCACCTGGCCACAAGCGAAAAGCACACCTCAGGGGCACGGGCCAGCCTCTCCAGGAAGCTCTTTCCACAATCAGGGTGCTAGAGGGCATCCGGGCTACGGAACGTGCTCCCTAGAGAGGTCTGCCTGGCGCCGTCATTACACGCTTTTTGGCGCCAGGTCTCAAGACCTTTTTATTACCCAATATGTTAATGTTTAAAAGATTTTAATTATTTTTTATTTTCAGTTGTGGGTTATTAGTTCTATCTTTGTTGAGGTATTTATGATCTTTTAGAATGTTGTATTTATTGAACCTGTTCTGTAAGCTGTCCAGAGACGCACAGTGATTGGACGGGTCAGAAATATCCCAAACAAACAAACAAACAAACAAACAAAGCAAGCAAGCAAGCAAGCAAGCAAGCAAGCAAGCAAGCAAGCAAGCAGAAAAGGCCCTGTTCTTAGTACGCACCCAGCTCTCTTCCTCTGGCAGCAACTCCCAGGGAAGAAACCTTTTAAGCTCAGACTCCCAAAGTGTTAGGAACAGTGTAAAGGGACCACCAAGAACTGCAAGCAGCCTGCCAGCTACCACTGCCTTCCGCAGCTGATGCATGCATTGCCATTACTATATGAGGCAGATGATTAAAAAAAAAAAGGAAAAACTTGACAAAAACTTGGCCCAAACCTCATAGTTCTTAGCAGCTCTGTCCCACAGAACCAGGTGCAATCGGTTCAGTATTTCCGGTGGCAGCTGCATCCCAGTGCTATGCCCTATGGAGAGAATGTCCAGCATTTTGCCAATTCTCTAGGTCTGCCGCATCGTGCATGACTGTCCATTGCAATCTGGTGAGCAGAATCAGACACGCCTGCAAGAGCTTCCCATCAGAGCCTGCTATCTGGAGTGCAAATCCTCACGCTTATGCAGCCATGCCAACATTTCCACATGTACATTTCTGAAGCTAAATGCTCAATCACAGTCAAGCCCCGTTGTTACTTGCATGGAAGTAAATAAGCTGAAAGGGATCTCATACTGACAAGGTTTAAGCTCGTGCAATTGGGCTCTTAATCGCATGCAGCCCAGTCAGCAGAGCATTTCAATCGGAAGCACATTTTCACACAGCTTGTTGCGATCCCTGCCCCACGTTATCACCCAAGGGAAACAGGACACACACCTGCAATGATGCTTTCAATCATTGTCTTGGCAAGCGGTTCCTTCATTCTCTGTAATAGGAGTTCGATGTGAAGGAGAATCACTTTGCCAACATCCGGGGATTTTGCAAAGAGCTGAGCAACTGACTTCAGGAAGCTGAAGCATGTGGCCTCCCTTAGCATACAAAGGCAGGTTGAAAATGGGTTCGGTGTATACGCTTCTATCACCATCACCTTCACCAACAGCTCGTAAATTCGCATCTCAATAACAGGAAAACCTAGATTTCTACCACATGGCCACACTGTTCTCCAGGAGAGACAACATTTAGTTAAGAGACAAAATTTCAGCCCCACAGATCTCACGCTGAAATCTTTAAGAGCTTTGCCAGCAGGAGCCTGACCACCGGCCTTCGCCCACTACTTCATGCTCCGGTCACACCAATGGCAAAACGGTCAGTCTACCTGCCCAATCGCCTCCTCTAAAATCACTGCAACATTTATGTGGCCAAAGGCTGAATCACTATTTACTCTCCTTCACTCTCAGCTAGCCCACACTCCTGTACCAGTTCTTTTGAGGAGTTGTATCTTTTTCCCAGCATACCACCTCTGCAGACGCATCGATCCTGGTTTTGCCTATCCTCGGCACTCACCTCACCCCAGTTACTGAAACTGGGGTCAGAGATGCGGAGTTTGGTGAAGGGCCTAAGAAACCAAGGCGAAGTGGTCCTCCTTAGTTATTCTTCTGCTTGAGAAGAATCTGCCACTGGCTCAGATGCAGACCCCTAAAACTGTGTACCTCTCATACTCCAGAAGCAGTTTTGCTGTGTCCAGGCAGATATCCAAAGAAAACCCATGGTGTAGGAGTTCAGCAGCAGCTGGACAGAGAGTGTAACACAAAATTAGTGTGCAACTTAAATGCATTTGAAGTATTTTGTCTTATTCAATCCCCTCCCCAGCAAAAAAACCTCCTTATTTTATAGCAATCCAGTACATTTCAAACTTGATTTCTAAGAGCCCAAATGGACAAGGTTGGAAAGCACTGATGAACTGTGATGGGCCACGAGACAAGACTGACGTGCAGTATGAGGGTGACTACATCCAACTGCTGAGCTTACAGAGCACAAGTACGACTGGAATGTCATCAGGTTTAATATATATTTAATTGGAAAATTGCCAAGGAAGTGCAATATGGTCACATTTGACTTCAAAAGAGGAAGCTTCTCTAAAGTGAGATAGTAGGTAAAAAGGATATTGAAAGGGGGAGTCGCGACCGTCAGTGGCCATAGCATCTGGGGCCACTCGGAGCAGAGAAAATGTGAGTGAGGGGAGACATGATGCTGATGTATCAAAATGGCACCTGGATACATGTTTTACCTGTGCCAACATCTTTATCTAGTGCACCAGCTTTCAGGAGAATTTTAATTTTCAAGAAAAAACCAGCCGGATGCAAATTCTCCTATAAATCAAGAAATCAAGACATTATTTTGACAGCCAAACTATTTTTACTAGATTCAGGATATTTTTAACAGGCTGCTGTCAGAGCAAAGCCTATTCATAACTCTGAAGGAATGTCAGGAACTTTTAATCAATACTCCTCATAATGTATCTTCCAAATAATCTTCTAGAATAAATTTAAACATCCTTAGCAACCAATCACCTGGTGCTGCCAGGTTATTGATTTGAAATTCCTATCCTAGAGCCTCAAACAAATCTAATTTCTTTTGCCCAGAACTCTGACAAGGAGGGAGGTGGAGGGAAGCCTGCAATCACGTTTCCTCTTGTGTCCTAGCCTCCTTTCAGGCAGCAGTGCAGCCCCAGGAAAATAATCTGCTGTCGTGCCTAGGGTCACAGTGATGGATTGGAGGAGTCCCCTGTTCTCTGCTCTATCCTTCGCATCAGCTGCTCTCGTGTAACAAAAATCAGCAAACAAGTCTCAGCCTTATGGCATTATGACAATCCAGATGGATCAACCAAGAAGTAACGGGAAAGGAAGGAAGCCTCCCACTCCCAGCAGAGGGGGCACAAGAAAAATGCCCTCCCTTTTGCCTGACAATCGCAGCAGGAACATGGGAAACACGTTCCCAACATCCTCTGTCTTGCCCGAGAGCCAGACCTGTGGCTGCACTGCACTGAGCAAATTCCCATACTGTCTGCAAGAATGCCAAGCATGGAAGCCCTTCGTGCCCGTGCAAGGATTCTTCGGCTCCCCATTTTCAGGAGCACGGCACAGGCCGCTCGGGGGAGGGCAGGCACGAGCCAGCACCCCTTCTCCAGCCCTCTGCTGCCGCAAGGCCACTTGCTTGGGTTGGGCAGCTACTTATTCGGCCAAGGGGGACTTTACACAAGGCCGAGGCTGGATCTGTCAGAGGTTTCCAGGGAAAGTTAAGCCCTTGTTTGCCGATAGCCTTGGGGTGGCAAATCTCTCCAAGCCCAAGGGCTGCGCTCTGCTTCAGGGAAGTGCTGCAGCGGCAGGTGTGGCTGGAGGCACAGGAGAAGGGCCGGACTGCCTGGAGGACCCGCGTGCTTTAGCTTAAAACTCCAAGTGCCGGTAACTCAATCTTATAAGAGGCACTTCAGACTTTTGGGATAAAAACAACTCGCAAAACCATGGGAGCAGCCAAATGACCAGTGATGCGCAAAGGGCAAGAGCGAGCAGCAGCAGAGCAGCCCTGCAGGGTCTGGCTGAACCCAGCCGGGCCAGATTTGGCCCGCAGGCTTGACGTTCCAGGCCCTCTCCGAAGATGCTGCTTCTAGAGTAACACCACTGGCTGCAGAGCTCGGAATGAATCTGGTCCATGTGGCTGAAACGCAAGAAACCCCACAAGTTCACTGTGTTCAGTTTTAAGTGCCATCACCTCATTGGCCATGTTGATAGCCCTGAGAGCTCTGTCTTGATACTGTTCAAGGTCCCACTCCAGGTAGACTGTAGCTAATAATCGCAGCACTTTAGCCTACAAATTGAATTAAACAGATATTTAAAACGCAAAGGTTTGACGCAGAAATGAATCATTGCATTGGAAGACACCTCCAAGTCCACGTATGAACCAGTTCTAATCATGAAGGGGGCTCTTCCTTCGGCTTGCGAGTGGTTTGGACAGATTTCTCACCTGCATTTCTTTTCCAGTTGAATATTTCTTATCCATCTTCCCAATTTCGTAGCTCTGGCTGTGGCAGAGAAGAAAAAATGTCCAAAATCATTCAAGGGAGAGGGGAGGCCTGACTGAGCCAGTTAAATCCTTGCATCCTAAAGCTGCATTTCAGAGAAATGATCCCCACGGTATGTAAGAATCGCTGCACCACCTGCCCCTTCACAGCACCCGCTTCGTTGCGGCTACTGTTCTGCATACAGCATTCCACAATGAGACATTCCGCTGTGGCTATTACATTCATCACAGGCTGTGAAAATAATGAACTTCCATAATAACCAGCTAGAGATTTACCAGTGCTCTCAACCAAGAGTAAGTGAAGATCTCTTGGTCATGGACATGGCTGTGCGGGCCACAGGGACAGACCTGTCTCCTCCATTCTGCTCTACCTCAGAAATCTTACACAAGCTTGTTGTTTGAAAATGCAGCCTAGGACACCAGCGTGAGTTCACATGAAAGCACTGTAGTATGGCTTGAAACAGAAAACTTGTGAACTTGCACAGAGTGATGGGCTTGAAGCTGCAAGTCTGCTCAGAAAGTACTCTTCTAAAAAATCAATCTGCAAGCACCTCAAAGAAAATGCAGTGATTAATAAAAGCCAGAATGGATTTCTCAGGAATAAGTCCTGTCAGACTGCGTAACCTCCCATACAGACAGCTGAAACACTGTGGACTTAATCAACCTCAGCTTTGGCAAAGCTTTCCATGACATCCTGATAAACAAACTAGGAAAAGTGGACTGGACAGAAAAACTATTAGGTGGATCCAAAATAAAGAGTGCCCATCAGTGGCACCTTCTCAGACTGCGGAGAGGTGACCAGCGGGGTGCCACAGGGTTACGTCCTGGGACTGGCACTCTTCAACATTTGTATTAACGATTTAGATGAGGAAGTACAAGGAAAGATAATCAAGTCTGCAGATAATACGAAGCTGGGTGGAATAGCAAATACGTGGAAGGCGCTGGCATGATACAGGGCGATCCTGATAGGTCGGAACGCCGAGCAGAGAACTGCAGAGTGAAATTCAACAGGGACAAGTGCCGAGCCCTCCACTGAGGAACAAGACGCCCAATGCACCACCGCAAGACGGGGGACACTTGGCTCAACAAGACGGCAAAGGAGGAGGATCTCGGGGTCGCTGCAGGTCACAAGCTCAGGACGAGCCAACAATATGCTGCTGCTGCTGCAGGAAGGACAAACGCTATTTTGGGATGCCTTAACAGAAGCATCACCTCCAAAGCACAGGAAATACTAGTGCACTCAGCTCTAGTCAGATCTCACCTGGAGTACTGGGTCCAGTTTGGGCCACCTAAATTTAAGAAAGATGCAGAGAAGCTAGAAAAGGTGCAGAGAAGAGCAACAAAAATGATCCAGGGTTTGGAAACACTGCCCGATGAGGAGAGACTGAAGAAACTGGGCATGTTCAGCCTTGAGAAGGGAAGACTGAGGGAGGACATAACATCACTCTGTAAGTACCTGAAAGGCTATCACAAAGAGGAAGGTCAAGATCTCTTCTTGCTGATACCAGAGTGCAGGACACAGAATAATCAGCTCAAGTGGCGACAACTCAAATTCAGGCTAGAGATCAGGAAAAGCTTCCTCACTGTCACAGCAATACACCAGTGGAACCAGTTGCCTGGAGAGGTCATGGGCTCTCCTGTACTAGAGACCTTCAAGGTGAAACTGGACTGTCATCTGAGTGGGTTGGTGTAAACTGGTGTCCTGCAGCAATGGGGTTGGATGCGTGGCCTTCGTGGCGCCTTCCAACTCCACCATTCTATAATTCTCAGCAGTGATTCAGTGTTCCAAGGGACAGGACAGCCCCACCAGAATAGTTCTTCCGCAACTGGAGAGAACTTTCAACCACTAGATGGTGCCAAGCCACCCCCTTCAGGTGGCGCTTGTTGGGGAACGCAGCTACCACGAGCACGTCTGACTGCCTCTGGTATCCTGTCTGAGGCCCGTCAGGAAGGGAAAGGCCCGTGAAGGTGCTGCCTTCTCTGCGCCAGTACCTGAGCCAGAAGCAGCTCTGCTCATGTCTCTTCAGTTCATAGGTTTCCACACCGAAGTTGTAGCACAGGAGGGAAAGGTAGCAGGTCTGCAATGGAGGAAGAGGGGTTCGTATCACGTGCTTGCACAACTGCACTTCAGGAGTGAGGGAGGGAGGCCCCGAGGAGGCCCGGTGCATAATTCAGCGAGGCATCTCTGGGCTGAGGCAGACTCAGCGTGCATTTCAGACGCTTCAGAGGCACCCTCGTGTGGCTCACCTCTCTCGGCAGCCTCATCAGGATGTCTTTGCACCGCTGAACACATGCAGTGGCTTTCTGAAAAGACCCTTGAATGACTGCCTGAGAAACAATGGGACAAGCCAATGATTGGCTAGCTTGCTGTGTCAGCCAAGTTTAAATTGACATTTAAAATTCTGGCAAATCAAATCTGCATTGGAAGCATGTTCACATGGAAAGTATGCTATGCTTGTAGAAATATGGGAAGGAAGTTGGTCCTGTGCATTAAATTTAGGGAGCCACATCATCCGGACAACAGGAATGTGGGCCAGGACCATTACACTGCTCTAATGACAGTGACTGGCGCTTATTCTGCGCCCACATACAGATTCAGCTTGATAGGAGAGAACCCTGAACACGTCCTTCTCCACATCAGCTTTGTGTGAATGCGTGTCAGCCTCACTCGTGCTCCTCTTGGCCAGCTGGGCATACAGCCTCTCCACACTCTGCAGAACAAAGCAAGAAAACAACTTTAAAAGCAGCTGGTCATCTACAGCACTCAGTCCAAACATCCTTGGGCAAGATGGACCACCTTACCTTCATGGCAACCTCAAGAAGTTCATCAGCAAGGGTAGCGTTTCCAACGTCCAGCCAACCTCTTCCAGTCTTCATAGCCATCTGAATCATAAAAGTTGCGTGCGAGTGTGTGTGTTTAAACAAAACATAGACATTCACTAGCATGGAGTCATGCAAGCTACTGGATATATTCAAAGGTCCTTAGCGGACTATGGTTTAAAGAGCTGAGAGCCAGCATCATGCCCACAACCCCTTATCACTCCACCCCTCCTAAACTGGGTTTGGTACTTCTATTAAGATTGTTTAAACCAGTTTCCAGTTATGTCTGAAATAGGAAGCTACTTACTAACCAGGACTGCTTACTAACCAGGAACAAAAACTAAGAAAATAGATTTTGGTTTCATATTCTAGTTTGCAGGAAATAAATAAGAGTGTCTCAGTTTGAGTGTAATTAGAAACTTATTTGAACAAAGCATGATAGAAGTATTAAAGCTAGTGCACAGAGAGCGAAAGGGCTGTGAGACAGCACAAGGGTCATTGCTGGCTTAATAAAGCTGTTTAATAATCATGATTTATTAATCATGTTATTAAAACTGGGATCATTATGTCAAATTAGGCCCTAATAACATGATCAAAATCTGCAAAACAGGTTCTGTTTAGAACAGTTTTTAATCTCTAAAATTAAATATTTGATTAAAAGTTTATAGCTTTTAATCTACCTTATATATGTTTTTCCTTACACAAATTTAAAATCCTTTAAATACTTCCCTCCATGCAGAATAAGGCCAAGACCGCTCTTCCTTCCCATTTAATATGCAGCATATATTAATATATGCCAGTATAATTAAAAATGTTATTCTAAAGTGTGTATAGTCAAGGCTATGGTTTTCCCAGTTGCAATGTATGGCTGTGAAAGCTGGACCATAAGGAATGCTGAGCGCCAAAGGACTGAGGCCTTTGAATTGTGGTGCTGGAGGAGACTCCTGCGAGTCCCCTGGACCGCAAGGCGATCAAACCAGTCAGTCCTAGAGGGGATCAACCCTGACTGCTCTTTAGAAGGCCAGATAGTGAAGATGAGACTCAAATACTTTGGCCACCTAATGAGAAGGAAGGACTCCCTGGAAAAGAGCCTGATGCAGGGCCCAACTGATGGCAAAAGAAGAAGGGGGCGGCAGAGGATGAGGTGGCTGGATGGGGCCACTGGGGCAGTGGGTGTGAGCCTGAGTGGACTCCGGGGGATGGTGGAGGACAGGAGGGCCTGGAGGAGTGTTGTCCATGGGGTCGTGATGGGTCGGACGGGACTTCGCGACTAACAGCAACTAAGTTCTAGAGCCTTTTTAATTTCTAGCACTGGAGAAGGAGAAACCAAGCACAAAAAGGGTCTAATTACAATTACCAAAATCTGCCGTCGTAGCACGTCCTCAGATGGGTTACTGGCGTCACAAGTCACCATCAGTTTGCAGGCGGCATGGCGCACTGAAAGGGGACAGTAAGCACGTCTTCGGCACCGATCGTCGCGCGCCAAGTCCCTGCCCATTCATGGCAATTTTGGAAACACGCCATTGCGAGGCAGAGCAAGCGCAAGCTGCCCATCATCACCAACACTACTAAGCAGGGGCTCTGGGCATTTTGGGAGGAAGCTCATGGGAACTCCTTGCTTTACTTGGCGCAGGAGACGCGAATGCAAGCCCTGGGCCCCTCTGCAGCCACCCAGACATTATGCGCATTCCTGGCAGAGCTCCATCAGCTGAGGCTCTGCCGCCACAGCTTTGTGAGCAAGATGGACGCCTGAGCCAATCACATGCTTACAGAGCGCCAGCAAGCCTCAACTCCTCTGTAACAGGTATGATGATCCATGGCAGCTTATGCAAATTGAAAAACAAAACCAAAAGCATGCTTCTTTTCACAAACTAGTTTATGGCAGAAAAGGAAAACGTACACTTAACTCTTTGCACATCACTGATAGCAGGGCCTGTTTTTCTTGCTACAGTCCAGTTCCATAAGTTGACTGCACTTTCTTCAATCTACATAAAAAGCGGGGGGGGGGGGGGTGAAATCTCTCAAAATATACACAAGTCACTCAGCCTGTTCAAAAGAAAAAAACAGTGCAGTTACCGAAGTTATAACTTATTTAACTTCATCACAGGGCATCATTTCAACCCTCTTGGAGAAAAGTATGGGAAAGGGAGGAATGGATGCCTGTTGGTAGTAGGCACAGCACTTTGTCCTTCTCCTTGCTAAGATGCAGACCGATTGTGTCACTGGGTAAGAAGAGAACAGACCATATGGTCTTCCTTTATTACCACGGTCCATTATTGTTACTGTCACCTATGAACATACGTCATCTCATCAAGATGTCTTTTCAGCCACTAGCAATTTGCAGTCTTCTCTCATGCACAGTGCACAACATGGATACACACACATTTACGTCTGCCAGAAACTCAAAGGGTCAAGAAGACCATCCTTAAATCCTAGAACCTCTGCCTCCCGAGGTTAGATCATCGCAATCTGGGAAAAGGCCTTTTCACTTCTGGGGCTTCCCCAGGACGCAGTATCCTCATTGCTTGGTGCAGCCTCTTACATCCTTCTGACACTAGGCAAGGAAATGCATATGTTTACCCAGGCATTCTATATTTTAGACCTGTTTTAGTACTGTTTACGTGTCCTCTCCTATCTTAAGGTTTTTAATCACAGTTGTGGTTTATAAATAATTTTAATTACTCATTTTAAGGCACCCTGGGAATTAAACTGCAGGGTAGGGTATTAAATATTTAAATAAATAGATATGAACACCAATGGTTCATGGACCTGGGTGCTGACAGCTTGAGGCTCCTGGTGCTTTCACTGGGAAGCCTTTATGCATCTATTCCATGGGTCCTCAAACTACGGCCCGCAGGCCGCATCCGCCCACCATGCCCATTTATCCGGCCCGCCTCAGAGGTTTTGGACTCACTCAGAGAAACCAATCTTCAAGTGACTCCAAAAGCTCTGACCTGGCACATGCGTACACAGTGGGAAGATGGCCGCGACTGTGGTCACGCTCAGGCAGAGAAGATGGGTGTGATCGCGGTGGTGTTTGGCAGTCGGGAGATGGCCGCGATCGTGCTGGGGGGGGAGATGGCTGTGATCACGCCCGCTTTCCCTGCATGAGCGCGCCTGCAATCGTGTCCACCTTCCCTGCATGAGCGCACCTGCAATCACGCCTATCTTCCCTGCACAATCGTGCTCGTGGGTGGGAGATGGCCGTGATCATGCCCACCTTCGCTGCACAAGCCCACCCACGATTGCGCCTGTCTCCCCACCCCAGCACGATCGTGGACATTGTAGCTATGTCCCTTGAATATGGACATGCTCTTCTCCACCTCATCTTGGGCTTCTGCTGCAGCCCAAGCGAGTGGAGCAAACATTTTTAATTATTTTTTAAATTTTAATTAAATTTTAATTAATTTTTAATGTGCAGTGTGCGTAGGAATTTGCTCATATTTTTTTCAAACTATAGGCCGGGCCCCCAACAGTCTGAGGGACACTGAACTGGCCCCGTTTCAAAAGTTTGAGGACCCCTGATCTATTCCATCTTTTTCCCCCTTACAGATTATCTGTGGTAAAGGCAGCGATCACAGTGGAAAAACATGTTATGATTGAGACGATGATGGCATAATCTGTGCCCTATTACCAGGAAAAGTCCATGACTGTGATGGGATAACAACTCTAAAAAAGTGTTTTGAAACACCCTATATTCAAAACCAAACTCTTCAAGCAGATTTTTGGATGGGTCATGCTTCTGAACTCCCAGCCTTCTCCTTAACATGTGTTTTCAGCTGTACCTCAACCTTCTGACTCCCACTTTCTGTGTTCACATTTTCTATCGCACTAAATAACTTCTCAGTGACTTCTGAGACATCGGATAAGGTCTCCCCATTCATCAGTTCCTCAATAAGCCCTGAAATTAAACAAAAGAAATTAAAATAGATACAGGGCAAGCCAGTCAGCGTGTATTTATCCTTATCTCTCCAGCAGCTGAATTGTGTCGTATCTGCAATGGACAGTGCCCTATTATGCCCATGTGCCAGCAGGAGGGACCGCAAGCGCAACAAAGATTTTACCTTTCTAAAAGTAACCCATAGTTGCTTTTTACTCTCTGATTTAAAGAGTCGTGTGTGTTCCTTTAAATGTTGGCAACTTTCAGAAGGGCAAGGAGTGGGGAGTAAAGGAGGGAGACGAGTGAGTGATGTGACTGGGTTAGGACTGACCACATCCAAACAAGAAAGGAGAGCACGATGACACAATCCTTTTAGGAATCTTACAGGAAAAAGCTCCACTAACCTACCCTGATGCAGCAGCAAGCATTTCTGCTCACTTCCAGGGACACTTTTATAACATGCAACCCTCCATGGCACGAGTGGCCGTTCCCACGGTGCGACACTCAGTGGGAGTGCAGCAGCCTGGCCGGGCACTGCTTAGAAGAACAAAGAAGAAGAAACTGCAGACAACAAGGGGGGTCCTTCTAAGAGGCGCTAAACCCAAGGTCTCCTATATGGAACGTCTGTCCGGGGACAGTGTGAGCTGGACTCCCGCGGAGGCCCACACCTCAGTAGCGGACCCAGTGTTGAATGCGCTGGTGCCCTGCCTCTCCCTCCCTGCTGCCTGTTCCCTTGCTCTGAGTGTGGAAGCAGAGGTGAGGAAAAAGACAGGGGGCGGCTGCATCCATTTCCCTTGCCCTCACCTTCTGGGCAGCAGTGGAGGTGGCAAAGGGGAACCAGGTGAGCATGAGGGTACAGGGCATCCCACTCAAGTCTCACGCGCACTCAGATCTGGAGCTGCCTACTCTGTTCCATAGCCTACATGAAAATTCTTTTTGCTTAACAACCATAGTTCTGAGTCACTGCAAAGAAAATAAAAATAGCAGCTATGGGATTCAGACTACAACACCGGTATGGGTGGAAACTCAGCATCTCAGGTACAATCCACTGATGGAATCACCAGAATGGCATTTAGGGAAGGGAACTAGCACAGAGTACTTCTGGGGTCAAGTTGCTGGATATGCAAACACGGTACGATACCTTTTATTTCCATGATGGGTTTTCTCCACCCAAACTCTCCAATCTATAAACAAAATAAATAAAAGGAAGCATTTATTTTACATAGGTTGGTCTAGCTTATATGCCCCAGTTAAACTTCTCTACAAAGTTCTTACTGCATCACTACCAGCTGCATGACATATCCATGACCCAAAATAACTAGAGGCAACATCCGGTGTAACACTTCCTGTGTTGGGGTAGCAGCAATTTCTGACGAGCATCTTTACTTTAATGGCAGGATTGTACTGGATCCTGTCCTAGAAGCTTGCTGTCTTTTTTTTTTTTTTTTTAATGAATGTCTGGTTAGTTTAAGCCAAGTGTCTTTCCACCTATACCTTTCTCTCCACCACCAAGGCATTCTTTTGGCTCCCTTTTCTCTGCACTAAACCTCCCTTTGCACCTTGCTTCAGAGCCTTTGGCCTCTGAGCTTCTCTACTTGTATGCATGCTTTTTCCACAACCCATTTTATCCTCATAGCAGCTCTGTTAGGTAGATTAGGCTATCCCTGACCAGCTTGGTCTGATTCATTATTCTAACTATTACACCATCAGTATTGTCCAGTGAACATCATGGCTGAGCTGGGATTTTAAGAAACATCTCCTTGGCTGAAGCTGAGAACTTGGAACAATCCACCATACTGGAAAGGAACCTAAGCAGCCGGAATACTTCTGAGCATGTGCAGAATACCTTCACCCTTGAGTTTTAAAGTGATTCAAACTGGGTGGGAGGGCTTCATGGGCAAAAGCCAGAATAAAAAAGGTTCAGATACATGCTTAAAGCTGGGAGCTTTGTTTAATGCAATCGTTACTATTATTATTTACACTTCTATCGTAGCCTAAACTAGTCTGGTGTAGTGATTCAGAGCACAGGCCAGGCTCAGGTGATCCAGGTTCTGGGCTCTGCTCAGCCATGGAGCCCGCTGAGGCTCTATGGCTGTGACTTTGGGCCTGTCACAGCCTCAGCCCAGCCTACCTCACAGGGCTGTTGTGGGGATAAGACAAGACTGAGGGCAGGTGGAGGAGAATGATGCGAGCCGTTCTGGGTTCTTTAAGAAAGGGAAAGAAAAAAGGCAGGCTGCAAAACGAAAAAACTGCGGCGGCCCCTCCTCACGCCGCCGCCTGGGGCTCGTTTCTGGGAACGGGAGAGAAATTCCCGCTTGGGACCGGGAGCGCTTCAGGGCGAGGCCTCAGGAAAGCCGCGCGCCAGGCACCCGGCCTGCTCTCGACTCCCTCCCGCACGACTCCAGCCTCCGTCCACCTGCTTCGGAGGCGCGAGGCAGCCCGCCTGGCAACGAGAGGAAGCGCCCAAGCTCAGGCCCAGGCTCAGGCCCTCGTCAAAAGGCCGCTCAGGCGGGCGAGGCGCCCACGCAGTACTACACTTCCCAGCATCCTCAGCAGCAAAACGTCCCGCCCCTCTCCGGAGACGGGCCAGCGATTGGTCGTGTCATGGAGACGTTTATCAGAGCGCCCAATGAGAACCTCGGGGTGCTCGGGGGCGGGGCCTGGGCTCTGAGTGGCAAGTACGGAAGCCAATAGGCTCTGCCAGGCTGCTTCGAGTGGCTGTAAAAGGCGAGGGCGTCGACGTCATCGGCGCGCGCCGAAGATGTCGGGGATCCTGAGTACGGTGCTGAGGCGCCTCGACAGGGACTCGTACTGCGACTTTAGCGACTATCGCGACCAGAAATTCCAGGTGGGGAGCTTTCTGCGCATGCGGAGAGGCCCCCTCGCCCTCGCTCCCTGGGGCGCTCGGGAGGGACGCGCTCTGCCCACGCGCTCGAGGGGGCGCCTCCTCGTGGGCCGAAGGGGGGCTCTGGCGGGCGGGGAGCGCCCGGGGCCTGGGGGGGCCAGGCGGGGCCGGGCCGGGCCGGGGCCCGCAGTTTACGCCTTGACTATGGCCGACGTTGGCCTTTCTGGTCTGAGCAGTGCTGAACAGCTCTTGGTGCCCAGTAGTGGAAGCATGAATGGTTTAACTGGGAGCCCTGCACTGAGCCGGGGCTTGGGCCTGGTGGTCTTCTGGCTCCTTCCAGCTCTCCTATCCTGTGAGTCTGTGAATATTTGGATGCTCTTTTTTCTCTCCTTTTCCCAGGGGGGGCGACACCTCCAGGAGAAAGCCTTGAAGAACTCCTGCACACTCTACGTGGGCAATTTGTCCTTCTACACCACAGAGGAGCAAATCCACGAGCTCTTCTCCAAGTGTGGGGATATCAAACGCATTGTCATGGGGCTGGACAATGTGAAGAAAACCCCCTGTGGCTTTTGCTTTGTGGAGTATCTTTGGCTGGTGTTTGTGGTGGCAAGTGATGGCCCAGGCAGCGGCCTTTTGGACTGTAGCGCAGCAGTTCTGGGCGATGCCAAACGGGGGACAGAATGTGGGCGCACCTGGCTCCCCCGGTCCCGTGTGCCTGCAGCGAGCAGGTGACAGAAGGAGCCTCTGCCCTGGCAGCACATGTTGCTGCTTCAGCCGTGCTTGCCCGTGTGCTGACCACCGGGCTCGTATGCCGCTTTGGAGGAGACAGAGTGGTGCTAGGAGCACGGGGAGCGCTTTCTCCAGCGCGGCCCGGCGCTCCGTTCGGGCAGTGGCGCTCGCTCCGCCTGCTGGCAGCAGCTTCTGCCTGCAAGCCTCAGGCAGAAGTGCTCCCCCGCCCCGATGCTGGAGGTGGGTCTTGCGTGCAGCGCCTTCACTCTGCCGCCGGCTGCAGCCCCTCAAGTGGGGACTGGACGAGCCGCTCGGTGCGACTGCCTTGGCGCACACGATGCTGTGCGTGGTGCCGAGACGCGCGTTGCTGGCCGATCGTGGGGCTGGGGTGGTCCATCGCCGGCTCCTCAGCCTCGGCTGGGGCTCCTCCAGATGATCCCGGGAGTCTTCCTTACAGCGCCACTGCAGATACTACACGAGAGCAGAAGCCGAGCACGCCATGCGGTTCATCAGCGGGACCCGGCTGGACGACCGCGTCATTCGGACGGACTGGGACGTAGGGTTCACGGAGGGGCGGCAGTTTGGCCGCGGAAAGACGGGTGGCCAGGTAGGGGTGGCCTGGCTGTTTCCGGGTCCCCGAAAGGGATCTGGCACGAAGTGGAGGCAGGAGCTTTGCCTTGTCTGTTTCCCTTCTTCCAGGTGCGAGATGAGTACCGGACAGACTACGACGCGGGGAGAGGTGGCTTTGGCAAGATCGTTCAGATGCGGAACAAAAATGCACAGATGATGACCTAACAGCTGGTTGGTTTTCGGGGAGGAGGGGAGGAATCCCCTTGGTCTTCTGCGTCGCAGGAGACGAGAGGGCTGCGCCTCTTGGCCCCTCGTGTCCCAGTGACTTGCCCCTGCCCCATCCTGGGGCGTCCCGCCTGTCCTAGCAGCCTGGAGTGCAGTGCCTCTGGAGTTGCTGGAAGGTGCAAGAGGACGCGGCGCTCGCGGGCCGCTGCTCCTGCATGGTGGGCGTTGCCAATGCGTCGGTTTCTGTCGGCTCTCCTTCAGAGCCCAACCCCGGTCCCGCCCCCCGGAATTGAAATAAACCGCCCTTTTAACACCCGTTG
>NW_025336401.1:1234503-1274982 GCF_004798865.1 Varanus komodoensis
GCCCCTGCCGCCGCCGCCGCCGCCGCCGCCCGCGCTGCTCGAGGGCGCTCTGCGTTGCGTCAGCCGCGCCAGGCAGCGGCTCAACAGGTGCGGCTTGGCTCTCCGCGAGCGGCCGCCGCTTGCGCTTCCTCCCGCCTCGTCCGCACGTGGACCGCGGGAGACCAGCTCTGCCCGCGCCTAGAGGCACTTTTCTTGGCGGGGCCCCTCCCGGAGCGGGTTCGGCCCGGAAACCGCTGCTGGCTCCGACCGCATCCTCCTCGGCCGCAGGTAGAGAAGGGTGGCTGGGCTCACCTGCCCCAGGCAAGCCCCGGACAGGTCGCTGCCCTGTGTGCTCTGGTGCGGGGGGGTGGGGGTGGGGAGGGGGTTGGTTGCATCATGCCTCGCCTGCAGCTGCAAGAGGGGCTCTGGTCTCCTCCCCCCGCCCACCTGCTTACCTGCCTGCTGCATCTTGGCCTGTGGTGGGGACGGCGCTTCCTTCCCGCCACTCTCTGTCCAGCATCTATTTCGCCCCTTCGTACAGGCTGGTAAGGCAGGTTCCATTTGACAGCTGTCTGCACTGGAACGCTCTGTAGGTTGTACCAGGTAAGAAGTAACTTCGGGTAGAAATTGTGTATTCCTGGAAGCATCAGCTGAGGTTGTAATTTATAGCAGAACTTGCTCACAGTTTTTGACATGCTGAACAATGAACAGATGTGATCTTACTAATGGGCATTAATATGTTTGTGATAGTTTACTGCAAGCCTTAACCTCCCTCAGTGCCTGAAAAGCTGCTTTTCTCTGGGTTCTTGCAATTTCTCACCCCTCCTCTGGCTTGTCTTGCTTTCCTCAGTGTATTTCCTTGCTAAAG
This sequence comes from Varanus komodoensis, assembly GCF_004798865.1. NCBI lineage: Eukaryota > Metazoa > Chordata > Lepidosauria > Squamata > Varanidae > Varanus > Varanus komodoensis. Next base: position 1,235,351 of record NW_025336401.1, read on the forward strand.
TGTTCTCCGAACTGCTGAAGAATGTTGAAGTCACTCTCTTGAAACCTCCTTTGCACCCATATGTCACTGCCAGGTATTATGTGTGCCTGCATTTCACTTCAGACATGCATTTTCTGCTTTAAAATGTGGAAACTCGCCCAGTGCTCATTTTGACAGAATATAGGTAAGGTCTAGTCCACTAACCAGAGTGACTGCAGGCAAAAAAGGTAACTCTCCCCCAAGAGGACTGCAGTTCCCAGGATCCCCTGCCAGCCTGGCCAATGGGCAAGAATGCTGGGAATTGAAGTCCTCAACATCTGGAGCTCCACTGCCTGCCCACTCTTGGATTGGAGGACCCGACAGTGTCCTCCTGCAAGTGGGAGCTGGGCAGGTCTCAGGGAAGGAAGCCGTTGTCTCCCGCCGGGGCTGCCACTTGCCCGTCGCGCCAGAATGCAGTCTTCTCTGGGACTACCTCGCCTGCCTATCTGTTGTGCTGCCGGCTGCCGCCTGCCGCCTGGCGCCATTGCCATCTCTGTGGGTGGATCTCCATTCCCTGTTGCCCAGGCTAGTGTGGCCACTTGCCAAGCTGCCTGGGGTGGGAGGCAGCTCGACCTCTGGACTGATGCACGGGTGACGTGAAATTCCCCCTCCTCCAGTCCGAGTCAGTGCCTTTGAGCCGGGACCGGCCGGCTTCTAGGAAATTTCTCGGGCACGTTCTCGCTTCAGTCGCAAGCTGAGCACAAAAGACTGGGGCGCCACCCAGCGCGGCCCTCGGCTCGGCCCTGCATTTCCGATGGCATCTGTTGCGGAGTTCGGTCCGCCAGGCGCGGAGGAGTCATTGCGCTCTCTCCAGCCCCCCGGGTGGCTCCTGCGCCACCCCACAGGTCACGCCCCATGCAAAGAACAGCCTGCAAGGAAGCTGGCCGCAATGGGTGTGGGGACAGGTGGGAAGAACTGGCATGCTTCCCCTCGGGGGCGCCTGGCCGAGGAGGCAGCTGCTGGCCTGGTGCCCGGTCCGGGTTCAAGGCTTCCAGGAAGCCCTGGGTCCCAAGCGCACTGGCAGGCGACGGCTCCGCAGTCCCGCTGCAGCCCCTCCTTGCTCTGCGCGGGGCGTGGCTGCTCTTCCTGATGGGAAGTGCCTGCCCAGCTTTGCAGTTCCTGAGGTGCTACGGGAACGGGATGTGGAACAGAACAAGGGCCTCCCGGTGGCTCAGTGGGGCGCTGGAATAGGCTTAACGAGATCTTGGGATCCCACCTGCTCCGTTTTCCTGCTATTGTGACCTGTGGTCCCTCAGGAATCTTTGAGTCCAGAGATGGGGCAAGCCGTTGGCCCTCAGCACATCTTTAGGGAGGCTGAAGAGAGCTGAACGGCTGATGGGGCAGGCGAAAAGCACAATCGGCAAGCAAGTGAACCCCTGGCTTGCTTCGCCGCGCACGTCCACCTCTCCACGTGTTGTGCGGCATTGCAGTGGGCGCCACAGAAGCCCCTGGCGAGTGCGCAAGGCCAGCTGGGAGCAGTGCCCTCCAGCGCTCCCTGGACTCTCTGTGCTGGGAGCCGGAGCACGACGGGGCTGCTTCACAAGCGTGCGAACACCCGTGTTGGATCAGCCTGGAGGGGGCCCATCCAGGCCAGCATTTTGTCCCCATGGCGGCCAGCCGGTTGGATGGGGTGCGGCGGCAGCTGGGTTCTAGTGTTAACCGGAGAGGGTGAGAGAGCCTGTCCCACTTTCCTCTCCGGACCTAATTTTGTACACTCCGATCATGTCTCCCCTCATTTGAATCCAGACCAAGGCAGCTTCCCACTGACAGTATTTCATGCAGTATAAAAAGAGCCCTGAGGCGGGACCAAGTCACACGGCAGCTACCCAGCTGCCCGCTGGGAGCCTACACGCAAGGGGGGGCAGCAACCGCTGCCTGCTCAAGTTCCCCCACAGTGGACCGAGGTACACAGGCCCCCCGATATATTGGAGGTGGCACACAGCCAGTCGGATCAGCAGCCACCGGGGGCCTCATCTTCCACAAGTTTGCCCAACCTGCTTTTAAGGTGCTGAAATTCGTGGCCAGCACAGCATGCTTTATGGAAGCAAATTCCATGGTTTACCTCTGTGCTGTGTGATCTCACAGTTTCCGCTCTCCCTAGAACTGTCGTCGGCTTTAGTAGCTGATAGTAATTGGGCAGAACCTCTAGAATATGGCCAGGCATTGCCTCCCCAGTTTTTCCCTCGGATCCATTCGCCTTTGACGGAACCCAAGAATGCTTTTCCTACTGGCATGTTTTTCACTCCAGTGGCAAACACTGGTTTGGAGCTCTTCCCCAGCTGGAGGATGGAAGCCTGTGGCAGTGGTCACACAAACAGCTACTTGAGCTGAAGGAAACCCTTGAATGCGCTTGAGCTACGCTGATTGTGGCTCAAAATGGTGCTCGGTTCCTTCGGCCTGAATGGAACCAGGTGTGCGCAGTGTGTGGAGAGCGAACTGCATCATCTGCCAGGTTTTCAATTGCTTGTATGATGAAAGGGAAGCCTGCACAGAGGATGTTGCTCCTCTTCTTCCTGGTGAGAAGATGGGGGGCGGGTTCAGATCTTTTCTGTGACACTCTCATTTCATGTCCTTCTGGCGCAGTTGACTTTCAAGCAGGCCTCATTAGCACTGCATTGTAGATTAGCTCCTCCAAATTCTCCCAGCTATGTGGCTGTTCCGAAATGCCTCAAAGCTGCCGGAGAGTCAATTACAGTTTCGGAATGGGTGACTGCCGGGTGGGACGTCTTTTCTAGAAGTGCTTTCACTGGCTTCCAAAGAAAACCTCTTCTTGATTTTGATGTTAATTTCTATGCACCGTCAACAACAAGGGGAAGTGAGTACAGTTGCAGTGTTGGGGCTTCCTGGTCTGAGCCTCAGCCGGGGTGGGGTGGGGTGGGGGGCTATATATAATGGGAGCAGGGGTAGTGCTGCAGGGAGGTTCTGGACACAGGAAATGGGCTGGAGATATGCAAATGCAGTTAAAGGAGGTAAAGCCTGCCGTTACTTTAGATAGAGGCTTTGTTTGAAGAGGGGGCACAAGGTCTATAAAGCATTTCAGTCTAGGATTCTGGTTTTGCTCAACTGGTGTTCTGATCCTCCCGATTTCTCAGACTAGTAGCAAGGGGAATGCACTTTTATGAACAGGATAGTGGGAGTGGTGGAGGGCAATAGAACAGTTGGCAGTTGGGACCCATCAAGCCCAACTCCACTTCCTTGCGTGGTCACCTACCTGGCTGCACCTTCTCTAGGCTAAGGTGGACCAGCCAACATAACTTTATTTGTCGTGATCCATCTGCTGAAGCCAAAACCATGTTTCATTCCATGCCCACGGCAGTGCCTGTTTGTTGTCCTACCTGTATTCTGGTGACACAGAAATTTCCTGTGTCACCACAGGGCCAATCCTGTTCAATCTTTTCATAAATGACATGGAAGAAGGGCTGAACAGTCTGCTGATCAAATTTGCAGACGACATTAAACTGGAGCAGTGGCCACAACTGAGGAGCAGGTACTCCGGATCCAAAAGGATCTGGACAGACTATGGAAGTGGGCAGGAGACAACAGGATGGCGTTCAGTGTGGAGAAGTGCAAGGTCTTGCACTTGGGGCATAGGAATGGGGGTCATAAGGACAGGTTAGGGGACAAGTAGCTGGAGAGCAGCACTTGTGAAAGGGACCTCGGGGTGCTCGTTGACTGCAGGCTAAACATGAGTCAGCAGTGTGATGCGGTGGTCAAGAGGGCGAACACCACACTTGGTTGCATAGCCAGAAGTGTGGCTTCCAGGTTGAGAGAGGTATTACTACCACTCTATACGACTCTGGTGCTCCCGCAACTGGAGTATTGTGCTCAGTTTTGGGCCCCTCATTACAGGAAGGATATAGCCAGGTTGGAGTCAGTGCAGCGTAGGGCCACAAGGTTGGTGGCTGGTTTGCAGGGGATGCCGTATGAGGCGAGACTGAGGGAACGGGGTCTTTTCAGCCTGGAGGAGACTCAGGGGGGATCTGTTGGCAACATACAGGTGTGTGAGGGGGTGCCACACGGAGGTGGGTAGAGACCAGGGATCAGCAACCTTTAACACTCAAAGAGCCATTTGGACCTGTTTCCCACACAAAAGAAAACACCGGGAGCCGCAAAACCCTTTTGACATCTAAAATGAAGATAACACTGCATATATCATTTTTTACCTTAATGCTATGTATATCTTCATTATGATTTAGCTGCAGCTCTTGTTTAGTCACTAAAAACTGTTATTTTTAATCTTACATTATAAACTAGTAGAACTCCTTTCATATATTTTGAATAGGAGAGCAGCTTTCTGAAGAGTCAAAGTCAGTGCTAAAGGGCTCCATGCATTAAACAGCAAACCCCATAAGTTCGTCAGCAGTAAAAGCAAATGAATCTACCCACGTACCATTACACGTTTGGTTTTCTTCAGAAACTGTTCTTCGATTTATCCAAGCGCTGTGCCACCGCCGGCCGTGGATTGGCAGCGGCTGTGACACGAGCGACGGAGCCGCAGCAGAGGCATTCAAGAGCCACATGCAGCTCTGGAGCCACGGGTTGCCGACCCCTGGCAGAGACCTGTTCTCCCCGTCAGAGCAGGGCAGGACGCGCTCCAAGGGAGCGAAACTCAGGGAACCCAGGTTCCAACTGGATGCCAGGAAGCACTTCCTGACAGTCAGGACCCCGAGGGTGTGCAATGGGCTTCCATGGGAGGAGGTTGAGGCCCCACCAGTGAGGTTGTTCAAGGATAGGCTGGACATGCACATGGTGGGCATGTCGTGAGCGGAGCCGGCTGGAGCCGGGGTCAGACTAGATGGCCTGGGAGACCCCTTCTGACTCGCTCTGTTTCTGTTTCCTGTGCCCCCTGATGATTCTCATCCCCCATGTTTTTAGGACTGCTGCACTCTGGAACATGGTAAGCATGCCATTCCCCCTCCCCACATACGTGCGAGAGCAACCCTTCACTTGCAAGGCAAAGACAGGGGGTTGGCTGGTGCCTACACGGGAGAGGCAGCAGATGGAGGAGGTGTGGCTTTTCCCCTTCACTGAGCGGCTGATGCCGTCAGCTGCCTCGCTTCTGCTCCTTGTAACGGTTCAGGACTTTTGCCCTCGTCAATTCATGCTCAGATGGCTCTTGCTCGCTACCCATCCCTTAACCAGAGCAAAGCGTCACTGTTTGTTCTTGCCTGGAATGTGGACTGGCAGGGTGGTGCCCCATCATGGCAGCTCTCTCTCTCACATCAGTTCTTGCGTGATTTTCCCCTGATGTTTCCAGAAAATGTGCAGCAGTTGGAAGGGCCTGGTGCCACGGTGTGGCAAAAGCTGCTGTTCCGTCTCAGTGTCTGTAGCTGTTTGCTACCACATTTTGGCCACAATCCACCCCTTTTATGGCTTTCAGCTGATAGGGGGGCAGAGGCGAGGCTCTGTCTGGCCAGAGAACAGAGATTTTTAGACAGAGCCTGAATGGCTTACCTATCAGGGAACTGTCGTAGTGGATTTCCAGAGTTGTTGGGCAACATGTGAGGCCCCTTCCCATCCGTGATTCTATGAGCTGACGCGGGAGGGTGAAATGGACGGCCACTGGGACATCCTGGAGGCATGAGCTTCTTTTGAAACAGGCCTCTGGTGGCCCTTTTCCTCCAGTTAGCTCTCCTTTCTTCTGACGGTGCGCATCATTTTCTAATAAGTTACGCCTCATGAACAACTGCAGTCATAAGAAGGCACCTTTCCGTGTCTCTTTCTCCCTGTTGGGACTCATAATGAGCATAGCAGGTGGTGAAGTTCTCTTGGGCTTGGCTTTTACCGTTTTCTTTGTTGAGTGGCTTAATTTAATGGAAAAAAACAAATGAGAAAAGTAGTTTTAAAGAACCCATCTCCTGAATGTTGAAATTTATTAAAACACCTTTGACAGAGTTCTGTGTTTTCTCAAAAGGTGTAGATTTGATTGTACAACTCTGTTGCCCAACACTCATCTTGTTTTCCTGAACTCCTGACCAAGCAGGAACTATTCAGGCACTGGCTCAACCACTGCACGCTTTTCCTTTGTGTTGGGCCTCTAATCTAGGTCCAGCTTGACTTCCAAGGTATTTAGGCCACAAAATCCAGTAAGATCCAAGTGTTTCCTCTCCCTGATCCTTTCACTCCGTTACCCACAAGACACCATTTCACAGCTGAGTGGGTGGGTGGTGCTTGTTCTTCAGAGCTTAGTCTAGCCTTGGCTTAACGTCCACAGCTGCTTAAGTCTGGCTTCACACATACTGGGACTGGACCAAGGATTAATCTGCAGATGACCAACCATTTTCCTCCTTACATTATGAGTCTGTATCCAAAGAGCCCTGCTGGATTGGGCTTGCAGATCCACTGAGTGCACCATCCCCAAACAGAAGGTGAATGGTTCCCAGTAGCTAGAAGAGATAAGAAGGCCTCCTTAAATGAACAGTGTAAAGAAATAGAAGGAAAGACCAGAGATCTCTTCAAGAACATTGGAGATATGAAGGGAACGTTTCATGGCAAGGATGGGCATGATAAAGGACCAAAATGGCAGGGACCTAACAAAGGCAGAAGAGATTAAGAAGAGGTGGCCAGATTACATAGAAGAACTATACAAGAAAGAGCTTAACACCTGATAGCTACGATGGGGTGGTCACTGACCTCGAGCCAGACATCCTGGAATGTGAAGTCAAATGGGCCTTAGGAAGTCTGAGCAACAGCAAAGCTAGTGGAGGTGACAGTATTCCAGCTGAGCTATTCAAAATCCTAAAAGACGATGCAGTAAAAGTGCTACACTCAATATGCCAGCAAATTTGGAAAACTCAGCAGTGGCCACAAAATTGGAAAAGGTCAGTTTACATTCCAATTGCAAAGAAGGGCAATGCCAAAGAATGTTCAAACTACCGCACTATTGCACTTATTTCACGTGCTAGTAAAGTTATGCTCAAAATCCTACATGCTAGGCTCCAGCAGTATGTGGACCAAGAACTACCAGAAGTACAGGCAGGATTTCGAAGAGGGAGAGGAACTAGAGATCAGATTGGAGAGCCAGTGTGGCGTAGTGGTTAAGAGCATGGGACTGGGACTCAGAGGATCTGGGTTCTAGTCCCTGCTCAGCCATGGAGCCAACTGGGCAACTTTGGGCCAGTCACAGACTCTCAGCCCAACCTACCTCACTGTGTTGTTGTTGTGGAGATAAGATGGAGGAGGAGAATGATGTAAGCTGCCTTGAGCCCTTGGTAGGAAAAAGGCAGGATATAAATCACAATATAAATAAATAGATAAATAAATTGCCAACATACGCTGGATCATGGAGAAAGCAAGGGAGTTCCAGAAAAGCATCTACTTCTGCGTCATTGACTATGCTGAAGCCTTTGAGTGCATGGATCACAAGAATTGTGGCAAGTTCTTAAAGAGATGGGAGTACCAGACTATCTTATTTCTCTCTTGAGGAACCTATATTCGGGTCAAGAAGCAACAGTGAGAACTGGACATGGAACCACTGATTGGTTCAAAATTGGGAAAGAAGTTCGGCAAGGCTGTATACTGTCAGCCTGCCTATTTAACTTATATGCAGAGCACATCATGTGAAAGGCTGGGCTAGACGGATCACAAGTTGGAATTAAAATTGCCAGGAGGAATATCAACTATCTCAGATATGCATATGATACCACTAATGGCAGAAAGTGAAGAGGAACTAAAGAGCCTCTTGATGCGGGTGAAGGAGGAGAGCACAAAAGTTGGCTTGAAATGCAACATTAAGAAAACTAAGATCATGGCATCCGGTCCTATCACATCCTGGCAAATAGATGGAGAAGAAATGGAGGTAGTGACAGATTTTATTTTCCTGGGCTACAATATCACTGCAGACAGTGACTGCAGCCAAGAAATGAAAAGATGCTAGCTCCTTCGAAGGAAAGCTATGGCAAATCTAGACAGCATACTAAAAAGCAGAGACATCATCCAGTGGACAAAAGTTCGTATAGTCAAGGCTATGGTTTCCCCAGTTGCAACGTATGGCTGTGAAAGCTGGACCATAAGGAAGGCTGAGCACCGAAGGATTGAGGCCTTTGAATTGTGGTGCTGGAGGAGATTCCTGTGAGTCCCCTGGACCACAAGGTGATCAAACCGGTCAGTCCTAGAGGAGATCAACCCTGACTGCTCTTTAGAAGGCCAGATACTGAAGATGAAACTCAGATCCTTTGGCCACCTAATGAGAAGGAAGGACTCACTGGAGAAGAGCCTAATGCTGGGAACAATAGATAGCAAAAGAAGAAGGGGACGGCAGAGGATGAGGTGGCTGGATGGGGTCACTGAAGCGGTTGGTCGGTGGGAGCTTAAGTGGACTCTGAGGGATGGTGGAGGCCAGAAGAGCCTGGAGGAATGTTGTCCATGGGGTTGCGATGGGCTGGGCACAACTTCACATATTACATAGGAAGGCATACTGTTTCTGCCCTGGAGGAGCCCTTTCTATGCAGGATATGTACTGAGAAATACAAGACTTTTAAAATAGAATTTATAGCATTTATAACTTTTCAAAGAGTGATTTTGCTGGATGAGTGGTTAGTGTCTGGTCTGTATGTTTCTGGGCTTTTTGAAGAGCCCTGGTCTTAAGTGACTTGCTGTGTTTATATTCCTGTGGGCAGTGGCTTTGCTTTCTGGCTACAGAACAGATCTAAGCTTGTTCTGGAATACTTTAATACTGGAGGATATGCTTGAAGTTCAACAAGAAGGGAAATCCTAGCCTTCTGCAGAGACCCAGGTTAAGGAAGCATTTAAGGCTGATTCTCACGGCAATGACCAGGTTGTTCCTGGTCCAAACTGCAAGGGTGGGCTCATATGGATTGCAGCTCCACCACCTCCTCCCCACTCCCCATACAAATCAAGTTCCTTCCATGCAGAAACTAGCATGCCAAGGGAATTGTTTGGAAGGGTTCAAGAGTCCAGAGTGCCAACTACCCAGAAGCAGCTGGTGCTGGTGCGAATGGGCCTTTGCGGTTGCTTTCTTAGAGACCAGCAGGGCGGCCTGAAGTTGGCCAGAGAACAGAAAGCTGATCGTGCCAGGAGGTGGAGGACGAGCGCCTGTCTCCTGCCAGTCACAGTCCTGCTCCTCGCTTGCTCCGGGCTCCCCCCTTCTCCACAGTAACCTAGGCTACGCCGCGTAGGAGCTGCTGGTGCTGGCTTCCAGGCAGGGCTGAGGCCAGGCAAACCTGACCTCCTCTGGCTCGCTCTCTCGCTGAAGTAAAATTATTATCTATTAATAGGCTCAGAAGGAGATTCAAAGCCACAATTAGCCTCCCTGCTCCAGTGGTAAAATGTGAGTTCAACTGTTCCTTTGGGGAGGAAATGTTTACTTACGTGCTCTGCTAACTCAACTGCTCGCCTCCTCAGTGAGTAACGCCACGTCTGCAAATCGATCGCCGGGAGCAGCTCCTGGATGCCAGCACTGCTCTGCATGCAGCCTCTGGCTCTTCCGCCGGAGCTTCGTTGTGGGAACCCAGGAGCTCTCGGTTTGCTCCGATGGGGAGAGGCTGGCAGAAAATAGTTAATATTCTCCATTTTCTTGAAGAGAGTGATGTGATGGGGAAAGCATACCAGATTTCATTACTAGATGGAAGAACAATGGAGACCAGGCCCATCCTTCTGCAAAGGGAGCGGCAAAGCATGAATGGAGGCAGACGAGTGGCTCGAAGCAGGCGGGTGCAGGGCTGGCCCTGCCTCAGAGCTCCACGGGAATGGCCACACCCCAGAGAGAGCTCCGGGTGGCTCGGCTGCCTCTGGCTTGCCCAGGCTGAATCTTGATTCCAAATGGTCTCTGTGCCCCTCTTGAGGCAGGTCATCTTTGGAAGGTGTGTCTCCATAAAGCAACAGCAAAAAACATTTCAGTGATCAGAAACAGAAAGCTCTGGGGCTCCTGAACTTGTGACCCACTCATTCCCAGAGACTGGTATGGCTGAACTCAGTTCCATCATTCCCTCCCTCAACTCCACCCTTAGAAAAGTCTGGTTCCCAGGCAGGCATCCATAAATGCTTCCAGTCAAGAATCGGCCAGGTGTGCCAAATATGGCATAGGTGCGATGTGATGCCCAGCGAGTCCATTGCATATTGTTGCAGGTTCCTCTTTCTGCAGGGCAGCACTTCCAGCCACTGGATTCAGTTTCCTCTTAACAATCCCAGCTGCTGAGGAGCTTAGTGAGGATGAGCTCCACGAACGTAGCCCCCAGAGCTTTCCACTGTTTGGCAACGGTCCACTTGTACATCCCCAGGAGGAAGGACTGAGAACCGGGCGTGTTCAGCCTCAGGAAGAGAAGACTGGGGGGAGATATAACAGCACTCAGCAAGTACCTGAAAGGCTGCCACAAAGAGGAAGCAGCAGATATCATTCATTCCAGAGTGCAGGACATGGAATAATGGAATTAAGTTAAAAGAAACTAGATTTAGATTAGTCACCAAGAAGAATTTCCCGACTGTCAGAGCAGTACGACAATGGACCCTACTGCCTGGGGAAGTGGTGGGCTCTCCTCGCTGGAGGCATCCAGAGGCACCTGCACGGCCCTCCCAGTGGGATGGTGCGACTTGGTGTCCTGCGAGGGCAGGGGGCTGGACCTGACGGCCTCCTGGGCCCTTCCAGTTCTACTATTCTATGCTCCTATGATTAATGAAGATCACAAGCAAGTTCTGATAAGAGTCTCTATTGAGAGAGTCCTCACAACTTGCCTTCTTTGCTTCTCAGCGTTCTGGGCCCTTGACCCTCTTCAGATCCCCTGCCAATTCCGCAAAGCATCTGTCTTGCTAGCTCTTTCCCATGGCTGCACCAGCTTCTCTGTTTCAGAACTCTTCCTGAAGTCACATTCCCATGTGTACTTTTCCAAGGAACACACCTCACTGCAGTGAACTCACCTTGCCTTCCCCAACCAGGGGTCCTCCAGATGGTTTGGCTATCAGTCCCCATCAGCCCCAGTCAGTGTGGGCATTGGTCATGGATGCTAACAGTAGTGGTGCGAAACACCTGGAGCACACCCTGTTGGGGAAGGCTGGAGGTTGGGGTGATGGAATGCACAGGCTGAAAGTCTATCCGCTCTGGCTTGCTCCAGTTCCTTGGTGCCCCGTTTCATGTCATAGGTGTATAAATGGTTTGTTCCTCCAGCATGTCATGTTCTTCACTAAGCAATGCTTGGTTTCCCCACTGCACTTCCAACTAAACTTAGAAACGTGGCTGCACTTTGGGTTAAGCTTGAAACAATCCCTCTGGGGGTGAAATTAGGGTAGAGCCGAAATGTGCTTTGTCCATTTATTTCATGTATAGAGTGTCTTTCCTCCAAAAAGTCAGGGTGGGCTACACAGCCCCTCTCCCCACTGTTCTGTGCTACTAACCCTGTGAGATGGGAAAGGCTGAGAGGAGGCAACGGGTGCAAGGTCGCCCAGCGGCTTTCTTGGCCAAAGGCGCCTTTGAATCCAGAACTAACCCAGAAAAAGCATTTCAGTGTCACGCAAAGGAAGTTCTAAGCAGGGGCCCTGGTTGCTTTCTGGCTTGCTGAATGTGCCGATCGTTTTCCTTCCCACAAGCAGCGCTATTTTTCAAGAGTTGCTCGTTTCCATTTTGCCCTCTTTCACAGACCCTCCTTCTATTCCCTTTCCTGTTTGTTGGGCTTTCCGGATGGCAGCTTGGCGTGATCCACGGCTGTTGCCTTTGGCACCACAGCCTTCCCCCTGGAAAAAAGTGCCTCTTGAAATGGGGCGATGCCTTGTGAGCTACTCTGGTTATTCAGTTGTGGGGTAGAAATTATTATTATTAGTTAACGTTCCTCCAAGAATGTCCCAGCTCCTTTCTTGTATAGTGACGGTGCTGCCAGGATCACTGGCAGTCCAGCCTGTGTCATGGGCCATGCCGCTTTGGTTTGTATCTCTCAGGACAACATCCAATGATTGGGTCTCTCCAGGGTTGACGCCAACTCAAGCACTGAGACACAGCACCTTTTTGGCCTGTGTAGAAGTTTCCGCTCTCCGTGAGGCGAGCACCCTTGCCCAGTCTGATGGAACCTGCAGGTCCTCAGGCAGGTGGTTCCTGTTTCGCCACCCTGCCTGGCACAATCCTGGTTCGCCCCCACTTGGCAAGCCGCACTTTTTCCTTCTGAGGGCACCAGGCTGCACGGCTTGCCAGTTAGTTTTCTGCTGGTGTCTGAGAATCCGCTTGCTCTCATGTGCACCAAAAGGCCTCCCAAGCCACCTAGCAGGCTTGCTGCCATGACAGCTCTGCTCTGTCCACCACAGTCTGTTCCTGCCAGGGACGCCTGGCCAGCTAACCAGCAGGGCAGTTTCTAAAGCAGTAGATTACCAGGGCCTGAGCACAGCGGGGTTGCCTTTTGTGCTTCTAGAAACAGTGCCGTGTCTCCGACAGCCTGTAACTGCTGAGTGTGGGTGAAGTAGGAGAGGTTACGTAAGGCAAAACAAACTGTCGCAGCTGGCTTTTGTGAGCGGGGTGCTTGTGACTTTTCTACTGTTGCAGTGAAGTGTGTGATCCTTGAGTTTCATGCTAGGTTTGATTGCAGGGAGGCAAGTGGAAGGCAGCGGGAGGAACGGAACTGTTTGTCTTGGGGTCCTCCCTCCCTGAGTCATGGCAGCATCCGGCATTGGCTGTACTGCGCTTTGGTCTGTGGGAAGCAGTGGACTGAAATAGCCAGAGGGCAAAACCTCCTACTTCTGTTTGCACAGATCGTCCCGGGTGCTGTTCCCACGATGGATTTCTGTTCTGCTCTCTCCCTGAAAAGCATATTTTTCCAGAATGCTTGTTCGATTATCTTTTGCTCTAGGAAGAACAGAGGGTCTGCATTCCGTTGGCAGATGGTGTTCATCCCTCACAGTGAGAGTTTTTTCTTCTTGGTCAGGAGCCTGGGGCACTGGCATAAGGCACTGTTCGTTTGATTTCCAGCCTCTGGGTGCATGCTTTCCTGGAATTATAACTCAGTGCTTCTTTGTAATGTTTTGGCTTCCAGTGGAAACTCTGGGAATTTCCCCCAAAGAACCTGTACGTGTATTTTCACATACGCATATGGTGGCTGGAAACTTTGAATCTTCATAGAGCTTCCCTTCCCAAATTGGCTGACATGTTGTGCTTTCACAGTCTCTCCCAAGGGGCAAAAAGGAAAGAAGTTAATGAGGATTAAATCCAATTATTTTAATTGCTAGTTTCTAACTTTAAAATATGATTCTGGGCCCTTTTAATTCAGGGAGTGTGGGCAATTTGTGGTCCTCCAGTAGTTTTGACCTTAGCTAGCAGTTAGCGGTGAGGCATGCTGGAGCTGGGGCCAAAACATCTGCGGGTCTTGTGCACCTCTGGATTCTTTTTGGCGGCACTGCTTCTCTGATGTCTTCTGCTAGCTGCACAACCATTAAGAGCATGGACTATCCTTTTGGGTTACACTGGTAAACCCCCACATTGCAGGGCTTCTTCAGGATGCACAGAAGTGTCTCTGCTGCCAAGCAGCAGACAAAGCGAGGTGGTCATTAATCTCCATAGATCAGCACTGCAGAAAGAGGAAATTGAACGGGGCTTGATTTTGCTCTGCCGTCTGGCAATGCTCTCAATCAATTTGATGGACTGACTGCCGGATGGCACCAGAATCAGTTCCTGAAGACAAAGCAGATAACAAAAGGCTTCCGTAGTTGTGCAGCTGGAGGCCCACGTAGAGCAAAGGAGGGCGGCATCTCCTCGCCCCTTAGCAGGAGCGTCCCGCGTGTCCTGGCTCCCCTGCCCGCCAGCCAGGCTTGTCCCGGGAAGCAGTGTGAGGGGCTCAAGCAGGCCAGTGTCCTCCTTTTTCCAGCCTTCTTTTCTGGCTTTCGACATCAGGTGGTTTCCAGGCGCCATAGTAAGCAGGTCCCTCCCTCCCTCTTTCTCCTTTCTTCCGTCCTTCCGTCCTGGTTTTTGTATGCCATCCCAATTACTAAAAAAGTCGCTGGGCGGCTTACAGAGATTCTTTGAATTCTTTCCCTCGTCTTTTGGTTTAAATCATCATCATCGTCATCATCTTTGGGTTCCTGCGCACTTTAGGGCTCACCCGAGTGTTTCTCAAGTGGACTGGTCCCGTGCCGGTCCCGCCAGCACGCGGTCCACTGAGCTCCCTTCGAGCGCGCAGCTGAGGGCTGGCTGCCGTCGGTGCGCTGCAGCTCCCCTCCACACCCCGGCTGCTCCACCGCATGCACCTGCCTTCCTCTGTGCCAGCCAGCCGGCATTCTGCGTCCCCTGAACATGCTCAGGCCTCACTAGTCTCTTCTGGAGGACTTTCTGTGTACGGTGGGTATTCTGGCGCTCGGTCCTTGCTACAGTCATTCTGAGTTCACCATTAACGGGTGAGGGTAGCTCTCCCTTCCATCCCTGCAGACATTTTAAAACCACTCATCAGGAGAAACTGGGAAACAGCAATGTGGTGTTGTCTACATTTTTTATCGCTACATGTTCTCATCCCTTTCTTCAGCTGCTGTGCTCCATGCAGGCTACCACTCACTCGGCAGATTCCTCTCTTGGTTCATCAGCATTTCATGCCAGTGAGTTACTACTGGGCTATTTGTGAGGAGCTCCCCTTACGAGACGGTTTTCATACCCCTTCACACTGCAGGAGCATTTTTTGCTACTTGAGCGCTCTCGCTTGTGTGTAGGGGATGCAGTTCTGGATAAATTCACATGAATGCAGGAAACTAAACTGGGGAGTGCATGTACATGAATGAGATGGAGGAAAAGACGTTCTCACTGCTGAAAGCAGAAGTTACTATCTCCCAGTTGAAATTCCTGCCATTGGGAGATACTAAGGCAGTGCAGTAGTTAAGAGTGTGGAACTGGGACTCAGGAGGTCCAGGTTCTGGTCCCCACCTGTTCATAGAGTTCGCTGCGTGCCTTTGGATCAGTTGCTTATTCATAGCTTAACGTCCCTTACAGGGTTGTTATGGGGGGCAGGGGGGAAATGGACCACAGGAACATGTACATCACCTTGGAGGAAAAGGCAGGTGATGAATGCAACAAATACATCCATAAAAAAGAGTAATGCTTTGATGATCCTACAGATGTTACTTTCATTTATTTAAAAATTGTTATGTTGCCTTTAAGGGGTAAAACACTATTTGTTGGTATCTTCCAAAGTGAAATACAAATAGTCAAATTACAAGATAAATGAGAACATGGGATTAACTAAAACCTTCTGAGAACAAATAATTCCCAAAAAATCCCACCCTGAAAAATACTAAAAATCAATACACAATGCCAGGTAAAGCCAGCAGAAGCCCACTCCACGTCTCCTTTTAGCCTTCCGGGTTCACTCAGTTGTGCGTATCTGCGATGGGGGTGGGGGGTGGTCCCTGCTGTAAAAGCCCTCCCCCTCGCAGCTACCCATGCAGTTGCGCTTACTGGTGGACGCAAGAGAGGGGCCAGAGATTTCCAACAGTGGAGTTGGGAGGTCGTATTTGTGTCTCGTGAGTCACATGCCGTACCTGGAACCGACCTCAGGGTCTCATCCAGCCTGGCCTGCAGCCGGGTGAGCGAGAGGAAAGCTTGCTCAGTTGTCTTTTAACTAAGACTGGCTTCAAGTTGGTTAATAGCTGATAGTGCCTTCCTGACCTTCTTATCCAATGCACAACTTGTGTAAACAGCATGAACGTTCCCGGATAATCTTTTTGCTAAGCTTCACGGGGACGGGTGGCACGCAGGGATGTAATGTGTAACAGCAACTGGACTCCGCCACTTCTAGCAAACGTTTTCCTTAAATACCTTCATGTTGGAACTGCCACGCTGCTGCAGTCAAAAGCACTCTGTGCAGCCCTTCTGAAATGCAGCCTCTGGTGCCTCGTGAGGAGGGCCTAAGTTTTGTTGTTCATTGCCATGAGGACATTAAGCCAAGCGGTTGTGGCAAATGGACCTTGCAGAACTGCTGCCTGACTGATTTGCTGTGGAAGGAGGCCGGTGGGAATTCCTAACCTTGTGTTTCTTTTATTAAAGAAACAAAAGCTATGTTTTAGGGTAACCCCTCCCCCGAAGTAGCTGGCAACAAAATGTGAATGATAACGAAGTCTCAACAGTGACTATTTCAACCAGGTAGTACGCATTATACACACAACATTGCCCAGCAAGTCTTAATTATAGGTAAAAGCAAGTGAGTTTGTAGGGCCTGCTTGAACACCTGTCAAGATAGGTCATCGAGCAGAACAGAGTTCCTCAAACAGAGGTTAACCACCAAAAAGGCCCTGTTCCTCACAGGTAGTGTGACGTAATTGCTCTTACAGGCAGAGATGAGAAGGGCCTCCAGTACTGATCCCAGAATTCAGGCAGTTTGGGAAGTGCTTCCCAGTGCTCAGGCGGCCATGCTTGACGAGAGGGGACTTAAGAGGTTTCTCAAACTTCTGGAAATGGGGCTGATTGTGCCTGTAGAAGAGCTGCTGTCTGAGCGCTTGCTCCTGCAGCTGTAGATTATGAATAAGCAGGCTTGTGAATTCACAAGGCACTCTTAACCCTCTCCGTAAGAGTTACTGGCCCTGAAAGGCTGAGCCTCCTCACACAGGCAGGAGGGAGTGAATCCTGTCTGCTCCGCTCCAGCCGGCATCCAGGAGTGCCCTGGATTGCGAGTGACACCGGCAAGGCTTCAGGCTGCTGGGCCACATGCTAGCACGGCATGGACTTGGTTCTGCGAGGTCCCCAGAGCTCTGCAAGGCTTCTTGTGGAAGAGCACACGGCCCAGCAAGCCTGGCTTTAATGCTCTCTCTTCCAGATCCTTGGGCGACATTGGGCGTCGCACCACGCTAGCCAAGATGCTGAGCAGAACCATGAGAGACTTCGGCAAGCAGCTGATCCGGCAGCGCACAGTAGACCTGGACACGAACGAGTCACAGTTGGCTCGCTGCCTCTCCACCTTGGACCTGATAGCTCTCGGCGTGGGAAGCACCCTTGGAGCGGGTGTCTATGTTTTGTCTGGTGAGGTGGCCAAGGATCTTGCCGGGCCATCTATTGTGATCTGTTTCTTCATCGCAGCCGTCTCATCGGTGCTGGCCGGCCTGTGCTATGCAGAGTTCGGAGCCCGGGTGCCCAAAGCCGGGTCTGCCTACCTCTACAGCTATGTGACAGTCGGAGAAATCTGGGCCTTCACGACAGGGTGGAACCTCATTCTCTCATACATGATAGGTATGCACTGCTCCCAGACTCCGAATGATCACGTGTAAGAACTCCAGGGCTTGCCTGCGGCATTGCATTAAAGAAACGGGTGCCTGCTCATCTTAGGAGATCAAGCCCCTCCTGAGCTGGATCATCCGGACTAGATTTTTATTTAAACCTATTTGAACAATAGCAGCCAAGCAGCCCAGTCGTGGTTGCATGTTAATTTATGTACAGCTGATGTATTTAAAATACTTTTAGGCTGCTTCTCCCTCTCTGCGGAGAACTGGAAGGCACAAAAAACCCACACTGCTGCAGTGTTATCACATGTCGGGTTGTTTGCTTTTTCTATTGATGAGTCTGTGAAGCAGCTTACAAAGAAAAATGTAAATACTGACCCCTGCCACCACATGCACAAAACAAAGACTGTGAAAAGAAGCTGCCTGGGGCTTTTCAGCAGCAGAGACCAGCACCTTGAACCGTGGCCTCAGAGCCGGCTTTAAACACTAGCAATGCTTCCTCCGCTGACTGGTCCCCATCAACGGTCCCTTGCAGTAGGATGCTGGACTGAGTCTTCTTCTGTGTGGCCTTTGGGGGCAGCTCCATGCATGATGCATTGCAGTCTGGAGGCTACTGGAACACAGAACAGAAGCGGGCTGTGGCACAGATAACAAGGGGGCTTTGCCTTCCTCTGAATCACACACGATTTACTCTGGTATATTCCTCCACAGGCATCCCCTGCAGCTGGTGGGTTGGGAGGGGCACCTCAAATTTGGGGGCTTTGCGGACGTCCACCTCTAGGAACTGGTAGTGACAAAGGCCACTAACCGGGGTTGCTGCAGAAGCATTGGGTGCAAGACTAAGCACCACTTAATACAGGGCTCTCTTTTGGTTGCCAGGAACAGCAAGCGTTGCTCGTGCTTGGAGCTCCACTTTTGACCACATGATTGGCGGCCATATATCCACTTTCTTCCACAATAACACTGCCCTGCATGTGGAAAATGTGCTTGCCAAATATCCCGACTTCTTTGCCCTCTTCTTGGTGTTGCTGCTTACAGGTGAGGTGACAGAGATTTTCCTCCCTCTCTCATAACGCTAGAAGGCAGTGAGCTCATCCTGTGAAGCCGAATGGAAGGAGATTCAAGGCAAACCAAGTGAAGGGGCTCCTCACACAGTGCACAGTTAAACTGCCACCCAAAGACGATGTGATGGCCAGCAACCGACGGGTGAAAAGAGAGTTGGAAAAATGATGGAATCAGGCTACTGGCGGCTGCCGCTTGTGATGGCTGTGCGCACCCGCCAGGATCAGTGGTGCGAAGCTTGTGGGTCCAGTTGCTGGGGAGAAATGGGGAGAGGCCAGTTGAGCTTTTGGCCACGCTTCCCAGATGCGTCTGGCTGCTCACGGCAGGAAACACAATGCTGGACGACGTAACCCTTTGAGCTGGTCCAGCAGGGCTTAAATTCTTACGACTACTTGCTGTTAAAAGCTCAGGGAAACTGGACAGATTGAGCCTGGTCTGTGAAAAACAGAAAGGGAGGTGCTGCATGGATCTCCCTGCAAAAGGAGTTCGCAGCTGAGGTGCCACCACTACGAAGGCTGCATGTCAAAGAAGAATCAAATGGGAGGGCTTGGAAGGAGAAGTTGGTAGGAAGGGCAAACGGAGCCCTGTACTGCCACTGTTTATTGGGCTTTGTAGGTAACTAAGCCAGCCAGCTGCCCAGCTGGGAATGCCGGGCAGGCACATCGGGGGGCTTGGAGACAGAGCCTTTCAACAAGCCAGCACTGTCCTCTCTCTTCTGCTGCCCCCTTTCCAGGCTTGCTGTCATTTGGTGTGAGCGAATCTGCGCTGGTGAACAAAATCTTCACAGCCGTCAACTTGCTGGTCCTTGGCTTTGTCATTGTTGCTGGTTGCGTGAAGGGAGACGTCAAGAACTGGAGCTTGTCAGAGGAGGATTTTCAAAACCTCTCACTTGCTTCTCCTGGGAAGGAGTAAGGCGCTCCCCCCCCCCCCCCGGCCTGGCTTGGGCCCCAGACGGAGGCAGCGGCCAAATCATCCCTCGGGTTTAACGCCTGGCGGCCCGGTTCCTGCCGTGGGTTTTCATGTGATGCTGTGCAGCGCAGCAAGTGGGGCTGGGAAAAACGTGGCGCACGGTGGGGAGCAGGCCGTGAGGGGGGAAGCTGGAGAGCCTTGCAGGACTGCTGTGAGGCCGGGCCGGCTAGCTGGGGCGTGGGATGGAGAGCAGGCTTTGCTCTCTTGACCGGTCTTTCTTTTCCAGAACGGGCAAGTTTGGCAGTGGAGGCTTTTCCCCATTTGGCTTCCAAGGGATCCTCTCTGGGGCTGCCACATGCTTTTATGCCTTTGTTGGGTTTGACTGCATTGCGACAACAGGTAAAGCAGCCGCGTTTGAGGGGCGGTGGTGATGGGCGTCGGATAACAACACCATTTTTGTGGCTCTGTACTCCACACAGCGGGAGTCGTTGCACAGCTGATTTGCCGTTAACGGAAGCGTCCTGCTCGGAACACACACACAATAGTTCCCCTGCATTCTGCACCGGCATACTTTGTCCACTAGGGGGTGCCACAAAAGGGCCACCTTGTTGCTCAGGAGCATGCCAACTGCAATGCGGAAGGACCTCGAAACCAAGTCCGATGAGGAATGGTTGGAAAAGCTGGGTGATTTGGCGTGAAGTAGAGAAGACAGAGGGGAGAGCAGAACAGGAGTCTTTGAACACCCGAGAACCCGACACACAGAAGCCAGAGCAGCAGCCTTTCTTCTGTGCCTCCCGTGGAGAGGACTAGGACCAGGCAGTGGCAGCGGCAGGGGCAGGGAAGCAGACTTCGGGCGAAGCTTCCTAGCCGGGATCGCTGTACGGGCATGGGGGCGTTCCAGACAGACTGCGGCAGGCAGCGGGGGGTCCTCCTCCTCTGAAGGGGGTCAAGCAAGGGCTGCACAACTTTCTGTCTCCTATATATTGAGGAGGGTGAGAGAGCATCCAGTTCCTTCCAAGATTCATTCTGCTCAGGAAGGGGAAATATTACATAACTGCCTTGCCTGGAGGCCTGCTTGGCATGGCAGGAGTCCCATACGTAGGGATGGTCTCCGTCTGAATGGAAAGATCCACGGTAAAGGAACACCTGCGTAGCGCACATTCACACTAACATTCAAGTCGCGTTTTCCGGCACGTATTGCCCTGGCTTGCAATGGCTTGGGGCTGGTTCTAAAAGCCCCCTGTTGGGAGAGGCAGGGAGGGAGGGTCCCCCTGGACCGTCACCTTGGTCACTCTGCACCCCCTGTGCTTTCTGCAGGTGAGGAGGCCCGGAACCCTCAGCGCTCGATTCCCATCGGCATCATCGTCTCCCTGCTCATCTGCTTTGTGGCCTACTTCGGGGTTTCTGCTTCCTTGACCCTGATGGTGCCTTACTTCCTGGTGGATGACGAGAGTCCGCTCCCCGCTGCCTTCAAGGCGGTGGGTTGGGAACCTGCCCGCTATGTTGTGGCCATAGGCTCACTCTGTGCCCTCTCCACCAGGTAAGGGATGGGAAAGGAAACAGACGTGATGTGGACCTGCCTTTGGGCGTGGATTTACTGCCATTGTCCTCTTGCTTGGGTTATTTTCTGGAGGAAGAGCTCGTCCTCCCAACACTGTCTCAAAGCAGCTGACACATTTCTTTTAAGATGCCAGGAAAACTGGCAGTCCGTGAAAACTGCTCAAAGCAACAAATGCAAACCCGATATCAAGTCAGCATCTAACAGGAAGGAAGGCTAAGTGTCGTCGGACAATTCAATGCCCTGAGAAACCCAGAAACGGCAGTCTTCCCTAGCACCTGCACACAAGCGGTTTGCGTGTCTTTGCTCCCCTGCTTCATCCAACTGCAGCCATTGCTGTCAAATTCAGGATTCTGCAGGGAAAGAGGCACCTTTTCTGCACGTGTGGTTTCCCATTGGAACTGTGAAGCAGAGTGTGAGGGAGAAGCCACCTCTGCCTTCCTTGCTTATCCAAATGAATTGGCTCCTGATGGGTGTTTGGTGATCTGTTAGGGATGTGAATGCCCTCCGCCCCTCCGCGGAACTGCTGGGGCATCAGCAGCATCTTTGGTAGCAGGGGAGAGGTAGATGCGCAATGCAGAGCAAGGTTTCAAGAGGCTCTGGGGCCAAGCCCAGATGCTGCTCGGGGCTGCGCGTCTGCTGGGGGCTGTCCCAGAAAGACTTTGTGCCCGGTTGCTGCCCAACTAATCGCTAAAGATGGGGGCAGCCAGCGAAGGGCCTCTGGAGAAGGCTTCCACAGAGGTGTGGGTCTGCCTGAGAGGGCCGTTCCCCAGCTGCAGCCTAGAAATGTCGCAAGGAGAGCCTGACGGGGAGGTGCGGCAGCTGCACTGGCTGCTGCTTGCATGTGCAGCCACAGAAGAGGTCATCGCACACTCAGCCCGAGGGTCAACCTGCTGATGGCCCCTTCCTGCAAACGTTTTCAGACATACCCTAGTTGATTTCACGTCTCTTTCTGGCCGCTGCAGCTTGCTTGGATCCATGTTCCCGATGCCTCGAGTGATCTACGCCATGGCTGAAGATGGGCTGCTCTTCAGGTTTCTCTATCGTGTGCACAGCCGGACCAAAACTCCCTTGGTGGCCACCATTGTCTCAGGCATCATTGCCGGTATGCCCGGTCTCCCCCGCTCCTGGTGGTTCCTTCCGAGCTACTTGGGGCTCATGCCCTTCCCTCTCTGTTGCAGCCTTGATGGCATTTCTCTTTGAGCTGGAGGACCTGGTTAACCTCATGTCCATCGGCACTCTGTTGGCATACTCCCTGGTGGCCGTGTCGGTGCTCATCCTCAGGTGGGTGCCTCTTGGGATGCCCGGCTCGCCGCAAGGTCTTCCCAAAGCCCTGTCTGAGCCTCGTACCACTCTGGCCCATGGCGGTCTCTGCCTGCACTGGGCTGCTGGGTGCTGCAGCCACGGTCCCGTTTTAAATTGTCTGGGTCTTCTGGCAGGTATCAGCCTGAGGTGTTCACAGCCCCCAAAGACTTGGAAATGCTTGAAGTGAATGGAAGCGAAGAAGAGAAGGTGATAATGAATCCCTCAACTGGCGAGAGCCAAACTGTGCTCGAGGAGAAGTTCAGCTGGAAGAGACTGGTTTGGCCTTCTGGGAATGCCCCAAGTTGTGTCTCAGGGCGCATTGTCTACATCAGTAGCACAGTCCTCTGTAAGTGGCTGTGGAGATGGGTGTCATGGCCTGCTGGGGATGCAGAACCTGTGTGCACCTCAGGAGTAGTGTGGGAGACAAGGCTAGAAATCAGTCTTTCCCACCCCAGCACCCTCCACAGATGCGGTTGATCTTGCTGGCTGGGGATGATGGGAACTGTAGTCCAGCAGACCTGGGGAGTGTCTGATGGGAGAAGGCTGCCACGCATTTCCAGTGGAACAGGGAGAGTCCCCACAGCATGGCTGACGGCACTCGGCCTGTTAGGCGTATTGGGCTCCTCTCACTGCCTGGAAAGAGGCTGATTTTCATTCCGAAGGCCAGGAGGAAAGAGTGGGTAGCTCGGTACCAGAGCAGTTTGTGCGTACGTACTCTCTGCATCCAAGGTTTCTGGTTAAGACATTCTCAGCAACTGCCCGGCTGCGTGTGACGCTGCATTTTGCGTTTGCTGTCTTGCAGGTGTGACAACGGCTGTCCTGTGTGGCATCCTGGCCCAGGAAGGGAAAGCGCTCTTGGACAACAGTGTGGGCTGGATTACGGCCTGCGTGCTTCTCCTAGTCGTTTTGCTGGGTGCCACTGCTGTCATCTGGAGGCAGCCAGAAAGCAAGACTCACCTTACTTTCAAAGTAAGAATCTTGATCCCAGGGCTCTTTTTGCCTGGGGGAACATGAGCGTTTATGGTAGAATGACGTCACCCCCGTCAGGTAGCTGAACACTGGCCAAAGAACAGTGCCTCTTCCACCACTGCTTTTGGGTGGTTGGACCCAAGGGTGGCACGAGACACATCTTGCTGTCTTCTGTCTCTAAAGCAGTGGTAGGGTCCCCTTCCTTGATGGGCAGTCTCCCTCCGCCTCCACCTAACCCAAGAGTAAGAATGGGAGAAGGGGGGAAATGAATCGGATGCCAAGTTCCTCTTGGGGATCTGGATGACTCTCTGCGCTGGCATGCAGCAGAGGGTTCCCATCTACCCCTGCAAGTGCACGTCTCCACAACCGTACCAAAGAGGAGGATCATGTAGACCACCTTGATCTGCTTGCAAGGAAGCGAGGTGGGATGTTGCCGTTCTGACACGCTGTTATCTCATCTCCAAGTTGTGGCGAGCGTGGGAGTGGATGCTCCCCAGAATGCCCTGTCCTCGGCAGTCTTGCCCAACTGCTGGTGGGCCCCTATTTGGGCTTCCCTCTAGTGATGACGACAAGTGACCAGGTCTGTCCATGGGAGAGACTTCCCATTTCAGGCTGTAATTCCTCAGTGTTCCCACAGTTGGGTTGACCGGCCTTCCCATCTGCTCTTGGGCTAATCTTTCCCACGCCGCCTCCCACTGGGTCTCAGAACCTTGAACTGCAGCTGGGGTCTGAGCCGCTTCAAAAATAGTCTCCTCAAAATCAGAATCTGAGTCATCAGTACAGCCAGCACAGGGAGTCTCCCATGAGTGGCACCTGAAGTTTGACATGGCTCCCACACACGACAGATAACCCATGCCTTGTTTGAGAGCCGACTGTTCTCTAGCCTTCAAACAAACCCCGCTGCCTGAATTTGCATGATGGGGCGAGCCAGGAACCCACCGTGGCAGAAGAACCCGAGATAAATTAAGTTACGGTTGGCTGCCATGACATGCAGACTCAGTGGCCACAGCATGGCGGACTAGATGGGCATTCGGCCTGATGCAGCATCAGGGCCATCTCCTCCTCTTCCTCCTCCTCCTCAGGTGCCTGGGCTGCCACTACTGCCCCTCATCAGCATCTTCGTGAACGTCTATCTCATGATGCAGATGAATGCGGGCACTTGGGCTCGTTTTGCTGTCTGGATGGCCATCGGTAAGAAGCACCACATTCTGCTTGAGAAGAGGCGCTGGGAGCGAGTGTTCCAGCTATGCCATCCCCAACTGGGAATGGCGGGCAGGGGGTGAAGCAGGGGCGTGGGGAGAGAGGGGGGCCGAGGGTGCCGTTGTGACCACGGGGCTCGGTTTTCCTTCTAGGCTTTGCCATCTACTTTGGCTACGGGATCCGGCACAGTGAAGAAGGGCAGGCGGCTCGGCAGTCCCAGTCGGCGGCAAGGAAACCTCTGCAGTGTCCTACCTCTGACCTGAGCCAAGACAGGGCCATCTGAGAGCAGGTGATCTGCTCTCTGTCCCCATCCGGATGGCCCAGGGGCCCGAGCTCTTACTTGCCTCTTACCCCTCCCTACGCCAGGCAAGTGATCACATGATCCCGAGTAGACAGTCTCTATGGCAACTATTGTAAACTTGCGTCAAATGTGCCATCCTGCCATAGAGGCACATAAAACAAACTAGTGGGCAGGAGACGGGGCAGAAGCCAATTCCCCCTTGGCCTTGGGAGAAAGCCAATGCCTGCCAGAGAAGCTGCCACACCCCCTGGTGTCTGTATTTATTCTGTCTGGCCTTATTAACTGGAGATTGCCTTTCCCACGTGTCCCTGTCAGTGTGAGACAGCTGGAGTCCAAGCCCGAATCTCAGTACCTGTAAGCTTTTTGTTCGTATTGTCAAAAATGTTACATGTTTTGTATGATTAGCACACCAAAGGATTTTAAAAAAAGGTTTTTATATGTTCAACTTGTGGCCGCCATTTCATGCCAGTTTGCTTTGCGATGTGCTTGGTGGCCATTCTTGTGGGTGAGCTTGTGGACCTGTCCCCGTGAAGTGGTACAATTATATTCAGGCTGCTCATGAACCCCCCTTTCACAGCTCAGTTCCCTGAGAAGCAGAGGCAGAAGCTCCTCAAAAGCTCGCTTGCCCCGAGTGCCACCGTAGCTCTTGAAGGATCCATGGGAGACTGCTTGAGCCCCCAAAATCTCCCCTCCCTCAAGCAGGCTTTTCTTAATTAGAGCCCCCCCCCCCCCACGGCCAATCACAACAATCATTAAAAACAAGGCCGGCTGTGCTCAGTACTCTGTCCTGCTGTGGAGCCTTCCAGAGGTGGCCAACTTGTGGCCCTCCAGGTGTCCTATCCTCCTCCTTCCATCAGCCTTTACCGTTGCCTGTGCTGGTTAATGCTGTTGGGCCTTGTGGCTCCCCAGCCATTTTCACCCACCGACTGCCCAGGCCTGTCCTAAATGAGGACGTGTGGTATGGGGCTGAGCTCCTTGCTTGCTTGAAATCTGGTAGACAATTAGGCGGGCCTTCAGCCTGTTTCAGGAATCAAGAGTGGCGCTGCGAGCATATCACCTTGTGCTCAAGCAGCACACAGCACCCATTACTAGCAGCCACACTGGCACAGTCTAACAACTGGAGTACCGTAATTTCTCTACCCTTGCCTCGGCTTCTCACATAAAACCAAACAGTTTGGCACTTACTGTAGGACATCCTTTAGCACTAGAGGTGGATCAGAGAGGTAGCAAGGTATGACGGAGTTATCTCCAGCAATCAGCTAGCTGGATTGGCCAATGAGCTACCCTAAAACCCCATGTTGAGGCAGCAATAGCATGCTGTCAGTATGGTCATCGGAGTGATGGGAGGCAGCGGATGAGAACCAGGCCTTAGCTGGACATTCCCACCTCTTTCAAAAGCTGTAGCTACACAGAGGGTGTACGTTGCACAATGGACAGAAATGGAAATTCATGCTAGTCCTAGAGGTTTGTATCTCTAAAGGAGCGTCCCTTGGTATATTTGATCTGGGTAGTGGGGCTGGAACCAGAGGGTGGCAGAACAGATTGCAAAATAAGCTAACAACTAGCCACTGGCTCCAGGCTGGGAGAGTGGAGACTTTAAAGGCAAACAACACCCTCCAATTGTAAGTAAGACATAGTAAGCTCATTTTAATTTAGTCCATTATGTTTAGTGACTTCCTGGGTTTGCTCTGTTTTAATTCTTCCCAAATCTGTGAAGACCAAATGATGGGTGAATAACAAACTGACAGCAAATTTACGTCACAGTATTAGGCAAACACTCTTCTTTCAAAATGTGGCAACTCTCCAAGATCTGGGTCAACCTGGTGGTTCTTGCCCCTTTGGAGCAAAGGCAGTCGCTTTCCTATATTTTGACTGGGAAAATCATCCCGAGTGCCCGAAAGGAAGCTCGCCAGTGACTTCACTCATGTGCCAGTGTGCACACACACTCCAAAAAACATGCATAGGACCAGACTCTCTAAGACTGAATCGGTGCCAAACTGCCAAACTCCATTATACAGAAACCTTTTGAAATTTGCTCTCAGAGCTCTGATCTAGGCCTTCAGCTCATTTGACCCAAGCGAGTCCAAAAGCTACACTTTAAACCAGAGGAAATAGGTAGGCAGCGGGCCTGAAAGCCATGCAAACACTGTGTGTATGCTTGATGTTTCCTTCTTGTGATGGAGGACTACTCCTTGGAATTCAACCCAGTTAATATTACTGCAGTTCAACAGTTAATTGCCCATGGCAGCTTATTGTCTTACCAGATCCTCACTGTTTTTGCTCTGAATGCCGACACATGAATAAGCGTCATGTAACTTGAATGTGACATCTTACTACAATTGTTGGACCAAATAAAAAAACTGTCGCACTATCACGTGTGTTGTGGTTTGTCAGACAGTGGCAGTGCACAGTCCTGACCACCTGCACCAAAAGCTGGGGCAGCAGGGGCCTTTTCACCCATGGCTGACTAGATCCTACAATCCACCCCTCAAACCATACAAACCAGAGTTGCTGAAGGAAGGAATAAATATATGGAAGAGAATCTGTTCTCAGTTTATTCAAGGCCAACACAGGCCCAGTGTGGTGTCATGGTTAAGAGTGTTTGTGAGGAGAAGTGGCCCCTCCAGCATCCGAGGGACACAGGCAGATCCAGCAACTGGTTAGGTTTGAGCTTTCCCAGATCTGCTCCACCAGAAGGGCTGAGACATTGTGCTCCTACCCTGGGTTTCCACACCTGGTTTCCACACCTGTCACTGAGACTGAAAGCAGCAGGAGGATTTCCAGTCAGGTCTCATCACTCCAGCCTTCCCTGCAGATGGCAGACGCCCCCCTCCCTTCTGTATCTAATGCAGTCAAAAAGTGTGTTAACACTCACTGCTGATCTCTGGTCCTGGATGTTGTCAGGATGTTTCCCCTCATGTTTAGCCAGAATCTGCTTCCCCGCAATTGGAAGACTGTTCTCATGTCTCCGCTTGGTCTTCTCTTCTCCAGACTAAGCAGACCTGGCTCTTTTCAAGCACTCCTCATTTGTCAGTAACCTCCCTGAACCGTACTCCAAAAGGAGTGCAAGCACCGCAATGCTGAGAAGAATGACTACTTCCTGGGATCTGAGCAATATGCTTCCGTTAACGCAGCTTAAGACTGCATGCACTGCTTTGGCAGCTGCATCACGGTGCTGGATCACCCACATGGACTGCTGCCAAACTAGATTAACCCCATCCTATACTTGTGTCCCTGATTTTTTTAACCTCAGCATGTTGCTGAATTTACCTTGTTTTGGCCCAGTGTCAAGATTATTTTAATACTGCTGCTTACTTCTATGACCTTAACCATTGTAGCCAGCGTCCTATTGCTTGCATATCTGAAAAGCATCCGCTCCATACCCTCTTCATTAATTCAAGTAATTCATAAAAATAATGACCACCACACAGCCTAAGACAGAGTCCTCAAGGCCCTTTCAAGGCCTCCCTCCAAACTGCTGCAGAACTATTAATAAGCATCTGCTGGGTACCACCATTCAACCAGCTGTAGATCCACATAATAGCAGTAGCACCAAACCCACAATTCACCCTTGTGTCAAGGTATTTACCTCAGCCTTGAGAGAAGGCAGAGACAGGTTAATGAATGTGTGAATTAGTGAGGGATTAATCCCTAATCGGAGCCCTCTTTCCTTTCATACTAACTTTGCTCGGATTCAATTTAGCCCACATCCTCTGCTTTGCTTACATTATACAACACCAATGAAAATCCTTCGTTTCACAATCACTTCTGTAAGAAAAAAAGATTCTGTGGCACAAATGAGCAGAGCTTCAGGGCTATGCTCTGCTTAGCCACCATCTTGTGATTTATTGGTTATAGCAACTAGTTAGTTTCTTTAGAATAGGCACATCCCACAGCTCTTCCAGCAAGTAGGCTGCTAATAAGCAAAACCTAGAACATTTCTTCCAATGACTGCCTGTCCAAATATGAAATGGTAAGTCAGTGTTTTAAACTGGCCACTCTTTAAACTCTCCCTCTGTTCTTTCCAATGGCCTTACCACTAAGCAAGATGCAGCAAACTCACGGCCTGGAGCAGCCCTAGGGATTTGTCCAGCCACCAGCAAAACCCTCCTTGCAGACTTCTCAGTCCGACCTGAATGCAAGACAAGTGAAGGACACCAAGGGTCAGGACTTGGCACACTCAAGAATGAGAGGAACAAAACTATGTTTTATTCTTGAGCATACATTTGATCGCAAGCAAAAGGGCAACTGACCTGGAGCACATGGTAGAGTCCCCTTTTATACCTTTGCTGACCAGGTGATGATGACAGGCATCCATTGGTTCAAAATTCCTGCCATGGTACATGGTACATTCCTGCTGATTGGTACATTTTGGTGATTCCCATGCTTACCTGGGAGGCTGGGCTACCTGAGGGTTGGCTGGGAGGTCTGGTGAGGGATTTATCAATCCCTGGCCTCGCAAACAGCCTGACCAGGGTTAATGCCAGCCACCTAGATATGTCCTATGTAAGCCATGGTCCAGCTTTGCTCCCCAATGTTCTGGACCATGGCCTGGCTTCACGCACCTCCTGAGCTGGGCTAGGCACCTCTCCTCCACCCCCTCATGCTTTCTCCTTCCTTCTCATGCACCGCCAGGATACTTCATGATCCTGCTTGTGCAAAGGGTTGGTTGTTGCCTCCCTCTGCTGGTAACAAGGCATTCCCACACCAGAAAAACAGGTTACTGGTTGATTTGAGCTGGCCCTTTCTTAGCAGAGGTGAGCAGAGCAAGCCAGGAAAGGGCAAGTTTTCCCCGAGAGGGCAGCTTCCTGCAGGCTCAGGCCTTGCTTCATGATGCACAGAGCACTTCCACACTGTAACGGCCAGCGCTGCTGTTCTTCCATACCCACTGCATCCCCAGGTCCATCTGGCACCTGGCTCACCCTTCCCTGGAGGGCTGAAGCAGAAACCCATCTGGACATGCCCCTGTCTTGGCAAGCTCGTTTAAAATGGAGCGATGCTGGGGGGAGGGGGGGAAGCAGTGTTATATATATTTTTTTAAAGTCCTTGTATCCCACCCATCACAATGTCTCAGGGTGGCAGCACAGTGAAATAAATCTAAATACGGTACAGCATCACTAACAAATAAAATTCAATATAAAAACACAAATTAACATTTAAAATAATGGGAAAATAAAAAAGCTTTGGCCTGGCGCTGAAAAGTGTTGGCACTAACTGATAATTTTAATTTTATATTTGTAAATCAATGTATTTTTTGTATTTTTGTATTTAATGGTAATTTATTATGTACTATTGTATTTCAATGTATTTTATCATGTTGTAAGCCGCCCCGAGGTTTCGGCAAGGGGCAGCATAGAAATGTTATAATAATAATAATAATAATAATAATCCCTCTGGGGAACAATTTCCAAAGCCAAGGCACCACCCCTGAGAAGGTCTTCTCCGGGTTGCAGCTCTTCTGAGCTCCCTTAAAGAAAGCTCCCAAAGAAGGGCCTCTGATCCACATCTTAGGAGTCAGGCGGGTTTATATGGAAGGAGGAGCGCCTTCAAATATCTAATCAGGGGTCTTCAAACTTTTTGAATAGGGGGCCAGTTGAAAGGCTGCAGTGACCGTCATGGGCCGGTGAGTGGGGGTGCCGTTGGGCACGCATGAGGCAGCATTAGACACGCACAGAGATGGCTCACTCGCTCAGAGATCTCCCAGCGAGTCCAAAACCATCTCTGAGCGAGCGAGCGAGCGAGCCACCACCTCCCCGCCAGCACCGGCAAGCGTGTACTGGAGGCAGGCGGCGGCAGCTTGCTTGCTCGGAGACCATCTCTGAGCGAGCGAGCCATCACCTCCCTGCCTGAGCAGCAAGCGCGCGGAGTGGGCGGGGAACGGCGGTGGGGGCCAGATGGAAGGCCATGGTGGGCTGGATCTGTCCTGCGGGCTGTAGTTTGAGGACCCATGTCCTAAGCCACTTAGGGCTTTTTAAGTCATCACGAGCACCTTATAGTGGGCCCGGATTTCAACCGGAGCCAGTGCAGATGGTACAGAGCCGCGCTGTATGTGCGTATCTGCTGGTCCCTGCTAGCAACCTGGCTGCTGCTCTGTTCTGAACCAACCGGAGAATCTGCCAGGCTCTGCTCATCCACGCAAGGACAAGGGCGTAGTTAGTGGATTAGCCAAAGCTGAAGGGAGCGCTCCTCCTCCCCACAGCAGTACCTGGAGCTCAAGGGTGACTCCGTGTCATGCACGCGCGCGCGCGCTCTCACGTGCTTGCGTGTGTGATACAGATATCTATATGAAATATAATATATAAAAGTACAGAAGACGTTGGATGGGCCCTTCCGCGCTCCTGCGGCCCCCCTCAACCCCGGCCAGGGGCGTCGAGGGCCGCGGTGTGAGGTGACCGAGGACGCCGGGCAGCTCCCACGCCAAGATGCCGCGCGGGCTGGTGGAGGGGAGAAAGAGCCCGGGGCCTCGCTGCGGGCGTGCGCTGGCGGCCGGCAGAGGCCCAGGCGCGCCCGCTCCTGCTACCGCGGCCGCCGGGAGGGCCCCGCCGAGGAAGGGCCGGGATCTCCAGCGGCGCCAGGCCCGGCACAGGCCGCATCTTGCGAGAGCGGTTCGGGCGCCCCCTGTCGGAGCCAGGTAGTCGCGCGCGGCCGCGTCTCCCCGCCCCCGCGCTTTACCCTACCCAATCAGCTCCAGGGAACCTTCACGAAGGACGAGTCACGTGGAGGAACTCACCAATGGGAAGAGAACTTGCTCCTCCCGGTCTAGTCCGGCGGCGCCTCGGCTGGAATTTCCTGCGCTAGCGCGAGGGCGGACCCACTTGCGGGGGGGGGGAAACACCCAGGCCGAGTTCTGAGGCCGTCGAGCGGACCGTACCACCTCAGAGGGTGGTGCATCCCACTCTGCCTAGTCGCTCATTTGGAGCTCCATGAAAGCCCCAAGGCGCGCAACTGCGGGGACGGCTCCAGCTCAGCTATGCTGGTTATCTGCTTGCGGGCTTGCTTTATTAGATTTATACCCTTTTTTCATTTTAAAGAACTCAAAATGGCTTGCATCGTTCTCCTGCTCTCAGGCTTATCCCCACAACAACCCTGTTTAGTAGGCTGGGCTGCGAGTCTGTGACTGGCCTGGAGCCACCTAGCTGGCTCCACAACCGAGATCACCAGGGTTTCAAGCCCTGGCTTTTAACCACCACACCAAGCTGGCTCTCCTTTTACTGTTTAAAGGTAGCCACTTCTTCAAAATCCAGGCCTGCAGGGAACAGAAAAAGTGGCCAAGGAGCTGGGTGGCCTTTTAGCGATTGCACTCCAACTCCCATCAAGCCCCTCCAGCATGGCCAGTTGAGAGCCACAGTCCTAGAGTCAGCCGTGAACTGGAGAGCGCGAAGTGCAAGTCTCTATTCAGCCATGAAGAAATTTGGATGGTTCGGAGCCCGCGCAGCTTCTCACCCAACCGACCTGTTGTGAGCATGAAATTGAGGCTGGGCAGAGGTTCACTCAGGCTTCGGGGCAGGATCTATTGACTGCAGCTGATTCAGATGTTATGCTTCAGTTATAAAAGCTTATTTTTTGCTTGTGATGAGCTAGCGGACTCACGCTTAATCCTGAATTGCTTTACTGACTGCACTGTACCCTAAGAACCACGGCATATAGGGTAGGTTAGAAATATAATGCAATTATTGAAGGGCATTGCTGGCATATAACCTGCTTGCATATGACCAGCAGGTGTAGCAAATGATATGATTAAAAATCCAGGCTGAAAGGACAGTTGTATGTTAAGGAAGAGGGCTCAGCCCTACACAAAGATGGCATCTTATCACAATGCTCCCAGGCCAGTGCCTTAGGACTTTTTGTTCCAGAAAGAGTCCTCACATTCACAGTAAGCTCACAAGTTGAGCATGCAACAGTTTTGTTAAGCACATGTCCTTAAATACAGGGGTAAATCCCAAATGGCTTGCAGAAGTAAGGCAAAGACCCAGAGCAAGGGAAGGTTGAAAACAAGGGTCACGCTCTGCTGCCAGCCAGACTATGAGGATATGAGGGTGCAGCTTCTCTGAGTCCGGCTGAGAACCGTGTTTCAACTGCCAGCTTCCCTGGGACTGGGTGTTCTAATCCAGCCTCAAACACCACCCAAACTGTAGGTATGGCAGAGAGTCACAGCAACTTCTTTTCAAGATTTCACCTAGACACACTTAAGACAACCTGTGACTGACAGCACAAGGACACACTGGCTTCACAGTGGTTTAATATGAACAAGTCTCGGACATTACATTAGACAGTCAACCGAAGACATAGCTTGCTGAAGTATTAAGCCCCACATCAGAATATATATATGTACAGCAGCAAGAGCCTTTTGATCTTCAGACTTGTGCACCAATGAAGGAAGGAGTTTGAAAACCCACTGCTAATGCAGATTTGCCAGGCGGCAACTGAGGCTGCTACAAACAGGCATGTTAGCACTTTTCCCGTGGCAGATGAGAATCGTCTCCACAGAGGCCGCTTCTCTGTAGCCATTGCTTTGGAAGCCAAGAAGAGTGAGCTTGTTGCCATCAAGTGGTCCCATGGAGGGGTGCAGTCTGTCTATTACCATCCTGCAGGCCCACCCTGCCATATACAGGGTTCTGCCTACCTGCCCTTTCTCACCTCCATTACACTCTACCACCCACCCCAAGTAGTGGAAGATGCACAAAGAGGCAACTGTAAGTCACTTTTTAAGTCAACCCACTTTACCACCTGGGTTGATGCTAATGCCCCCACCCCAATATGCACTGCAGGGCAGTTTGGGGGATTAAGGAGGGGTCTTGTTTAAATGCGTGAAAGAGGCTTGTTAGATGGCCGAGAAGCACCCATGGCCATGGAAAAGACCTCCCACCAGATTAAATATTAAATGAACGGTAGAGAGCTTTTCACTGTAAGCCCAGATGGATGCTGATGTGAAGACAAAAGGTAGGATAGGATCCTTTTCATTGGAAGCACGCCTTTGTAGCTTCTACAGCCAAGAGGTGCCCCTGGCCCAGGCCTCCACAAGACTCTGCTTAAGAAAGCACAAGAGCTTGGAGAGCTTTCCTGCTTCCTAACAGCTCTCAAAGGCGCTTCATGCCTCAGGCAGGACGTCTGATCTGCCTCCACCTTTTCCAAGGCTAGAGTCTCAAGATAGGATTAGCAGCTAAAATCCCAAAACATTCCAGTGGGTGTCTGGGTTCGTGCATGACGGCCTCTTGTATGAACTCCCTCAGAAGAACCTTACTACTAAATAAAGGGCGCTTGCAAGCCATTTTTGGTCTAGAGTGGCCTTTCAGCGAAGAAGGGAGAGACTTGCCGCATTCCAGTCATGGCTTTGATCATTCCCAGGCAAAGGACACAGAAGCATGCCTCCACAACTGCTCGAGAGTGTGAGGACCACATTCTCCCTAGGTGTACCTGTACAGGTGCCCCGCATCCTTGCACTGAGGTGTGAAAGAGGCAGCTCTGATACAAACGACAATCGTACACTAGTTCCTATCAAGCTTTAGGCATCCACCAACAGGTGCAGCTATTACAGGTTCTCACTTGTTTTCTTTTTCTTTTTGCAGAGACCAAAGACCAACAGAACTCAACACTGCTGCCTGACAAGGAAAAGGGATGGGACAGCGTGGTGGGTGACACTGGGCACGTGGGGAAGTTCAGAGAGAGAAAGCTGGTTCAGAAGAGACAGTGTAAAAATAAATGTCATTTTTGCAAGGAGAGAGAAAATGGAGGATACCGGACTCCCCTACTGGCGGACCTTCCCTGGGACGTAATTCCTATCGATGGTCTCCTCTTGCAGGAACATGTGCAAGCAGCGTTCATTCTGTGCCAGCGGGTGTCCAGCGATTCTGCCACACACAAAAAGAGCGAGCGTGAGGCCAGGGTAGCAAACGGGAACCAGCGGCTGGTTCTGTGCAAGAGCTTCGATGGGCCATTCCAGAGACACACACAGCGGGGGAAATGCTTTGGCTGGCTGTGGCAGCTGCTGCTTATCCGTCTGCCAACCACACTGCCTCTCCAGTTGTCCGGTGTCTGAGGAAGAGCTTGTGGGATGGACAGGCCCTCCCCTTAGACTTTGGAGGGCTTGGATGGCTCTGCCCCGTGACCTGG
This sequence comes from Varanus komodoensis, assembly GCF_004798865.1. Lineage (NCBI taxonomy): Eukaryota > Metazoa > Chordata > Lepidosauria > Squamata > Varanidae > Varanus > Varanus komodoensis. The sequence goes on from NW_025336401.1 coordinate 1,269,904, forward strand.
AGAATGGGGGAAGGCCTTGCATCTTGCCCAGGGACAAGGCCTGGAAGACGGAGGTGGGGGTCTGAACGTGTGGTGTGTGTCTGGAGGCTCCGAATGCCTGCAGAAGACTGTTCAGTCAGAAGTGAGGGAAGGGACAACTGCCAGGGCTCCCTTGTATGCACTGTGGCTCCCATGACAACTGGAAGTGCTACAGTTCTGCAGACTGCATACAGTATCCTACAGACATACACGTTCTATACTTGTTTCGTCTTTAGGGGTCTCCTCATTGGCAAGAAACAGAACTCAAAAATGTGATGTCATGACTTGTGGCATACAGCAAATATGGACATTTACCAATCTTGTTCCAAGGCTGGTTGCTGAATCCGTCGTCTTGTTAAGGAAGCAGGCATGGTCCCTACTCTGCGGTGGCACCCTGCCTGTGGAGTGCGCTCCCCAGAGAGGTCCGCCTAGCGCCGTCACTATTTGTTTTTCGGCGCCAGGCCAAGACCTTTTTATTTCAAACTTATTTTAATTGCTAATTTATTATGGTATTTATAGGATTTAAAATTTTTAAGCCGAGATGCTACTGGGCTTTTTAATTTCTAATTGTATTAATTGTTATTTATATGTTTTAATTATGCTGTGAACCGTCCCGAGGCTTTGTTGCGATGGGGGCGGCATAGAAATGTTTTAAATAAATAAATAAATACATACATACATACATACATACATACATCCTCCCTCCCTCCCTCCCTGCCAGCAGCAACAAGGACCTACTCCGACCAGCCACAGAGCCTTTTGGCACTGTTGCTACCATCAAGGCGCTGGTTTTAAAGATTTCGGGACCCAGCTGGGCAGACTGTGACCCTCTAGATACCGCTGGACCGCAGCTTCCCGCAGAACTGAAGACTGGCTGGGCCTGCCGGGCAGCGTGGGCCAGCAACAGCAGCTGGAGGGCTGCACGTTTCCTGTTCCCGCCAGAGGGTGTTTGGTTTAATGTGCCCTCCTCACGGGGAGGGGAGATTTGCACCGCCACATTTTTCGCTAATCTTTGAACTCAACTTGCCCACGGGCAGTGACCACTGTCCGATGATGCCAAAGCAACCTCCTCCTGCACAAGTCCTGTCTTTAGGACTCCACAGAAAGAGGGCATGAATAGGAAGGCAGCTTAAACAGAATATGGGGTTGCTGGCAGTGATGGCAGAGGGGGTCCTCCTTGAAGGAAGGAAGGCAGGCAAAGGTGTGCTTTTGCCACCGACGCAACCCATCCCCTCTCCAACCATTTGGAATCAAAAGAACCACGTAAAGCAGACCAGAGCACCGTCTTCCTGTTGAGAGCAACCCTTCTTCACTGGTAACCTGTTGGGGCTTTTATAAGTGGTGGGTGGGGCTGAAACCAGGAGTGGGCAGGCCACCCAACTGTATTTGATCTGCACCCCGCCTTTCCACGTTTTTTCTTTCAGCCGCCCCCTTCTCTTTCCTCCTTCCCCCCCTTCCCTTCCACCCAACGGATTCCAGAGCACTGCAGACAGCTCTGGAAGCCATGCCAAGGGCTGCCCTCCTGTGGGGCGGCCATCCAAGCAAGGCCCTCCTTAGCCCCGAGAGGGCCGGAGGTTCACACTGCACCGTGCTGCAACCCATCTCCTTTCTCTGCGCCCCCCGAGCAGCCATGTCAGCCTTACTTGTTTATGAACTGTTCTAAGCCCTGTCTTCTTTCTTCTATGAAGGACTCCTCAAAGATGCCCTCATCTCCTCGGAAAGGGAGCTGGCGTTTCAGTGCTTTGCCAGGCAGCGGAGGCACTACAATCTAAAGGCAAAGAACACCACGTAAGAAAGGAGCAAAGCTGCCACCTTGCTGCTGCCCCTGAATCCCCCAGGGACCCAAACTAGCGCAACAGGGGAGTGCTCCAGAGATTTCTGCCACAGAAATGCAGATGAGACCCAGCTAGTTTATTAGCGCTGAAGAGCGGAGCTTCTCTGTGCGTCTGTGCACCGAGGCAGCGCTCAGTCCTTCACTCACCTTACTGTCACGCTCCAGCTCATTTTTCAGCCATTCAAAGTCACTATATCGCCGCCTAACGCAGGACTCTTTCAGTTTGAAGATGGGCAGGTTTGTCTGAAAGCAGAAGAGGGAGTCATTCGCAGCTGCTTTAGAAGCTACTCTTTCCAGGTGACAACAGGCAGTATTAGAACGCGGTGGCACGTTCACTGTTCACATTTGTGCCGAGAACTCATCTTTGCATGCCTCTCGCTATGCAGAAGTTCAAGAACCAAGACTGCTGGAAACGGATTCCTATATCCTGTACTCGGCCCTGGATGCCACATGCTGTTCTGCAGTGCAGCAGGTGATTGTAGGACATGCCCTCCCATTTATCGAAAGGATGCATCATTTCTAATCCGAAAGGTCTCAGGACTAGCTTTTTATTCTGTACTCTGCACTGTCAAAAAAGAACATTAGCAGGTGCACTGGAAAGGGGAACTTTCACCATGGCTTGGGTAAACTGCCGCTTGAGTAAAAGACTCTGGGCCACATTGTTAGCTAGCCAGGATCCTCACTGTTGTTAGTGTGTGCATCGTGCAGAAGAATACGATGTATGGAGCAGAAGAACAGTGCAGTTCCACCCATGAGTGACACGCTTTAGGGAGCGCTTGCACACACCCTTACGAAATGGGCGGGAGAAAGCGGGAGACCTTCACTGCAGCCTTTCCCTCGCTTTTGGGGTGGTTCCTTTCAGACCAATGTTCAGCTTTGAATTCACTTATCTTTCCAGCCATGCCTTCTATAAAGAACAGGAGCAGTCAGTAGTCTGTGTCCAGGGTTAAGAAAGAGAATTGCCAGGTCTCCCATAGAAATTCGATTCTGGCAACCAAATACCTCAGTGAAGGCATAATAACCTCATTCTCCCATATTAGCCTGCCCAGGTTTCAAGAACCGTGAGAGGGATCTTTCCCAAAGAGCCTTCTTGGGGGCTGCTTTCAGGCCCCTGAACTCCCTGCAAAGCCAGCTCTGTTTTCACTGTCCTTCTGCTGGCAGAGTTACTGTTATACATTCTTCAGTAAGGAACTGTAAATGGGCACACTGCTGGCCTGTACAAATGCCACCAAGGTGGTGAACGATAATAGAATATGTCCAGAAGCAAAGAACTGACCCATACCTCTTTGGTCCCCAACTATGCATCTCTATGGAAGAGAATGACAACAGGCTAGGTAGAACTGGAAGTACATCTTCTGAAGAATCAACAGGGCCTTTTTTAGTATAAAGGCAAGCACCCCAACTGAGGTTTTATGAAGCTATTCTGTTAGCTGCATGAGGATCAGTAGCAAGTCACCGGTGCCAAGGAGTTACTGTCTATTTCACAGCCCGCTGTCTCAGGCTACTTCTTGGCTAAATTTATATGAGCAAGGGATCAGATGCAAGCCCAGGAGGACCTTAACTCCATCCTGCCCTCCATCCACTTTATACTTAGCCTCACCCAGAGAGAGAGGAAATTCAGGAATGTTTCTACATTCCTTGTAACTCTTGCACCATTCTGAACAGTCTGAAAGGAACATTATCTGAAAACTTGAGTATTCCACAAAACCATTGGCTCTAAGCTGAAGCACACAGGTAACCATCTGTTTGTATATGGGACTTACTCTGCTTTGCCCATCTTGTTTCTGCATTGCTTCTTCCCTCCCTCCTCAAAGTTTAGGTTGCAAGCTCCTACAGGCAGCATCCTATGCTTCTCCTAGAGCATTCTGTAAGGAGAAAAGGCTGGCAGGGATGGGGAAAAGGTTTCACCCACATCCTTTGCAGCCTACTGTCACAAACCTGGGGGCACACCCCAAGAGGAGACTTAGTGGGCTCTGAGAGCATCTGCTTAAGGTTGTACCGTACCTTCCCACAGATGGCTTTAACAGAATGAATCAGATTAAATGCAAGTTTATCTGTTTCATGCCAGCCGACAGTACCCCCGTTCTGTATTATTTCCTACATTTTGGCCCCAGGTTTCTCCCAAGGAACTCCAGGGAGCACACACAAGTCCCTTTCCCCACTCTTTGACTATATTTGCACATTAATCCTGCAAAGCAGCTCAAACTGAGAAAGGGCGGGTTTGACTAGCCCCAAACCTACTCAGCGCTCTTCATCGAAAGAGAAAATCTGAGTCCACGTCCTCCTCTGATGCACAGCTCCAACTCGCGCTGGATCTCAGTGAACGTACCCTAAACCTCAGCTGCTATCAGAAAAAAAGGCTAGCCTTTTTTCAAGGGTAGAAATCCCCACCACTGATGTGCAGCAACTGGGCATGCAAGGTAACGGGCTCGTCTTTCCCCAGCCTGCTGCACTCCAGGTGTGTTGGCCCACAGCACGCATCATCCCCAGCTAACAGCAGTACTAACTAAATGCCTATACTGCCCAGCAGCCAAAGATCTCAGGGCGGTTCACAACCCGGCCTTCCCATCTCTACCTGTTCTCGCTCCCCCTCGGCCCTGAAATCCACGGGGTGGCCTTGGGCCGGCGCTGCCTCGCGGGCCGGCCTACCTCACAGGGCTGTTGCTGGAGGCTAAAAGAGCCGCCCGGGGTTCCTTGCGGGAACAAGGCAGGCCCAGCCCGTAGCCAGTTCCCCCCGTTCGATGCCCGCTGGGCACAGGCCCGCCCTCCAGAGGGGCTGGGCTGCAGCCCCCGTCGCCGCGCCGGCAAGCGGCCGAGGCGGCAGCCCGGCGCTTCTGGGGCCCGGCCGGAGAAGGCCCCGGAGCCGCCCGCCCGCCCGCCCGCCAGCCCGCCCGCCAGCCACGCCACGCCACGCCACGCACTCGCATGCGGAGCTCGTAGCTCGTGTAGCGGGCGCGCCCGACGCCCACGGTCTGCGGGTTGAAGATGTCGATCTCCAGGAAGTTGCTGGGCGGCCCGTAGGCGTCGGTCAGGTCCTGCGGCTTCGAGTTGAGGCGCCGCGTGTCCGCCACCGCCGCCTCGCTCATGGCGCGCAGCCGTCCGGGCGCGGCGCGGCGCGGCGCGGCGGGCAAGGCGGGGAAGGCGAGTCTCGGTCAGCGCCGCCTGCGCGCAGCCCGCCCTCCTGCTGCCGGGGCCGCCGCCGCCGCCGCCGCCTTCTCCTCGGCGCC
>NW_025336401.1:1275082-1282138 GCF_004798865.1 Varanus komodoensis
GCGGGTCTCCCGGCTCGCTTCGCCTGGAGAAGCCCCGCGGGCCGCGCTGGGGCCGCGCCCGCGAGCGCCGCGTTGCAGCCCCGCCCGCCCGCAGCGCGCGGAACTGCCGGAGCGAGCGCCGCGGGGCCCGCAGTCGCTGCCGGGGACCTTGCGCTGCACCGTCCGCAGGGCTCTGCCCCGGGGCACGGGCCGTGCCCGGGAAGGCGGCTCAGCTGGGGTCCGTCTCGGGGTCCGTCTGAGCCAGCGTCGTTCGCAGGTGTTTCTCCGGCCCCCCGGGAGCTGCTGCCGGGAGTGAAGCAGGGGCTCCTCAGTGCGTGGAAGGGCAGTGGCACGAGGCGTGCCCCCCACACCCCCCGCCCCGGCTCCACGAGGTCGGGCTCGGTTGCGGCGGCTCTCTTCCCCCCTCTGGGATCAGTCCCGGTGAGGGGCGGCGGGGTATGGTTTGGCCCCCTGCAGTTTGTTCTGTGGGGTAGCACCATGTCACCTCTGCCTTAAATGCCGGGTGCCGGGTGCCGTCCTTGGGGTTGGCCTTATCCTGACGCTGCCCAGCTCTGCATCTCTTCTAGGTCTGAGGCATGTGTTTGCATGACCTGGAGGAAGGGCAGCCTGCTGGAAGGGAATCCTGGAAGAAGGGCAGCCTGGCCACAGTGGTCCCCGCCTTGGTAACCTCAAGGGCGGATGCTGCAGTGGCCTGCTCGTGAGGCGGTCCTTGAGATTAGTTCAGAAGCTGCAGCTGGCGCCCACACAGTGGCCAGGTTGCTCTGCTCTGCTCTCCTTCCCATCCCGTCCGGCCCCACAAGCCCTGTCCCCAAGGTTGCTCTTCCAACCTCAGAGAGGGGCCAGTGCAGTTATTCAGCTGTGAGCAGCATGCTCTGAGCACCCGGCAACTTTTCCAAGCAAGCCCGCGGCCCTCCAGACACTGCCCAGGGGGCAAATTTGATTACGCTGGTATTTTCTGAATTTTTGGTAAACCACTTTTCCAGAAAAAGGTGGGGTGCAGGGATGCTTTAATAGGGCATTTTAATACACTGTGGTCTTTCTTTCCTTACACGTGTAATTAGAGTAATATTATATTGGCCACTCAGTTTTTAAATGGAACTTTTCTGTGCTGTAAGAACATACACAAGCAACATCTCACAACTGTCTGAAAAAACAGCATTCAGGTGGATGCAGAGTTAAACCTCTGGAATTTGCTGCCGCAAGATTATTTAGGATTAAATAACTTCATGCAGCCTTCTCCATCCTGGTACCCTCCAGGTATGTTGGAGTGCAGTTCCCGGTCTTCCCAGCCCTCGGGCTGGAGGAGAGAAGGATGAGATTAGATGTAAGATGAGGAAACACATGACTTAGAGACAGCTCTGATTTTCTTTATTGTCAATCACTCCTGCCAGGGGTATGTAAGAATAAGCATTTCCTCTCTTGCCACAAGCTCCATGGAAATTCTTCTCAGAATGAGCTCTCTGGGAGCTTACTTCCAGGGCTCATAATCACCTTGGGTAGGATTTTAATTAAGACTTCAGTGGCGGAAAAAGGGATTAATTCCCCCGCATGCATCACAGACCTGACCCGTGGCAATGAAACCACACACACACCCCACACACGACAGCCATCTACAATTTAAAAGAAGCAACACCAGCTTCAGAGTTGCCAGATTGCTACCCTCGGCAAGAGTCAGAGCAGCTGCATGCAGTGAAAATAAAAACAAAACGGCGTTTCCAGTGGTGTGTTGAGTGTCTTTGCTAGTTCGTCCTGAGGACCGGAGGTACGGGAGACGGTCGTCACAAGGATGAACCCCAGCACTGGTTGTGGGGGCCACGCCATGCCCCTGCGTGGGGAACCAGCTGCTGGGGAGCGGCCTGGGAGGTGCTGGGCCCGCCGGCCCTGCGCCTGGGCTCCTCGGAGGCACTCGGCTGGCCGCTGGGGGAAGCAGGCCGCTGGCGCTTTGGCCTGCCCGGCAGAGCTCTCGCGTTCCTCCGACGGGAACGCTCCTTTCCCCGCTACAGCTAGGAACTGCTCCGCTACCGAACACGCTTGCATGTCTCACCATTTAAGCCTTTTGTTTGTGTGGATGCGAAAGGGCGAGATGAACGTTAGCTTTTGGCCCCAAGGCCTGCGTGTGGCCGCACGAAGGGCCTCCGAACCGGGCCAATCCACACACACCGACTGCACAGTCCCGTGCGACGGCACCTGTCCAGCTGTTTGGGTGGGTGGAAGCCTGTAACCTCACATGAATCTCAGTGATCCTGCACAAGATTGTAGGGATGGGTTTGTGTGGTTGCTTCAGGTCACAGAGGACGGTCAGAAAGCAACATTACAAAATAATTGTCCCGAAGCAAATAAAGCTAGCCGTGGCTACTAGGCCTGATGGCTCTCCAGGATGATCAGAGGCCATAGTCCTGCCACGGGTTATTGGGGAGCATGGGTGTGAGGGTACTGCGGCTTGTGTGCGCTCCCCTGATGGCCCTTCCGATCCAACATGAATCGTAAGCCAACATGCTTCCTCTTCCCATTCTCACAGCTTTGACTATTCAGAGATTGGATTGAAAAGAGACAGTGAGACGTACTTCTGAGTCGATACAGATGCCCACGTGCTGTTAGGCACTTTTCCTGTTGTTTGCCCCCCGTGACACTGAAACCCAGCAGAGACATGCCATGAAGCTGAGCGGAGGGAGAGGCGGGACTCTTCACTCAGCACAGAATTAGAATTTGGCCCTCCCACCAATGTAGCAGCCGCCACCAATGAGGGTGGCTTTGGAAGGGGACCGGGCAAATTTGGGAAGAAGAGAAGGCTGTATGCCATTTCCAAATTCGGAGGTACTCACCCCACGCACACCAGTTGCCGTGGTGGCCGGACCGTTGCTCTGATCTGATACGACTCCTTTTCCCCTCCAGAGTTCAGCCTTTGTCGTTTCATGCCATCAAGTGATCTCTGACTTGCGATCGCCCTTTGAATGAACGCTTTCCAGCAAAACGCCCTGTCCTCAAAGGCCCTGCTCAGCCCTTGTCCTTAATCATGACTACGGGAATAACATGGAGCTTGTTTCCCTTGTTCTTAGAATAAACACCACTGTGTTTGAGAAAAGTGTAACCTATTCTAAAATGTTAAATAGCAGAACGAGCATCTGTAGCCCTGCTGGATTGACCTACGTCAGCATAATGTTCACATAGGAGGCAGCCAGTGCAGCAGGGCCTTCCAGAATCTCTGCCAGAGCAGCATTAGGCCGGGTCAGGCAGCGCGGTGCCAGAGCCAGCTCTGCATCAGCCACTTCTCCTTGCAGGTCTCTTGGGGCCCCAGGCGCTCCCTCAAAGCCCAGCCTTACATGCACCAGTGCAAACTGAGGACCAGGTGTGTGCGTTTACTTTCCCCTTCCTTTAGAAATAAGCACATTTGTGCAGCTACTTTGCATCACACCCAGCATTTCTATAGATTGGTTCGGCTCAGTGGGCTAACACGTGTACAATTACACTCGAAACATCAAACTCAAACTCAAAACATCCCTCATCCATGACTTAATTGTGGATGAGGGGGCTGACCTGGCTTGCATTACAGAGACCTGGGCAGGAGGGGGGGGGTGTATCCCTCTCTCAACTGTGCCCACCCGGTATCTGGTCCAGCACCCGCCACGTCCAGAGGGGAGGGGAGGGGAGGGGAGGGGGGTCGCTTTAATTTACCGAGCTTCTATTCTCCTTGCGGGGCTTCCTGTTCCCTCGAGACCAGGTCTAGAGTGCTTATACCCGGCGTTGGGCGACCGAGACAGATTGGGGATTCTGCTGGTGTATCGTGCACCCTTCTGCCCATCAGACTCCCTGCCTGAGCTGACAGAGATCGTCCCGGACCTGGTGTTGAAGACCCCCAGGATGTTGGTCCTGGGAGACTTCAATCTCCACGCCGAGACGGTTCTGACCAGGGTGGCTCAGGACTTCATGGCCTCCATGATGGTCATGGGGCTGTCTCAACATGTCACAGGCCTGACCCATGAACGTGGTCACACACTGGACCTGGTTTTCTCGACGGGGCAGGAAGAGGGTGATCTGAGGGTGAGGAATTTGCATCTGACTCTCTTGTCATGGTCAGACCACTTCCTCATGAGGTTTGAGCTCAGAGCTGGCCTTTCCCTCTCTAAGGGTGCAGACCCTATTGTGATGGTCTGCTCTCGGAGCCGGATGGACCCAGATGAATTCCTGAAGGCTCTGGGGGATTTTCCAGTTGATAAAGCTGGCGCTCCTGTCGATGCTCTGGTTGAACTGTGGAATGGGGAAATGGCCAGAGCAATTGACACGATTGCTCCCAAGCATCCTCTCCTGCCGGACAGACCCCATCCTTCCCCATGGTACACTCCTGAATTACGGGCGATGAAGTGGGTTGGGAGACGACTAGAGCGTAGGTGGAGGAAATCACGGGATGAATCTGACCGGACATGCCTACGAGCTCACTATCGAGCCTATGCTGTGGCGGTGAGGGAGGCGAAGAAGAAATTCTTCTCCACTTCCATTGCCTCCTCACAGTGCCGTCCAGCGGAGCTCTTTCGAGTGGTACATGGGCTGATACACCCTGGCCCTAAGAAAGATCCCGTACCACCTTCGATGGCCTGCTGTGACGACTTTGTCCAGCTCTTTAAGGAGAAAATCGCTCAGATTCGTCACGAGCTGGACTCCACAAGTGATTCAGATCCTTTAGGGGAGATGCCAATGACTCTGTCTGGTCAGATATTAAGGGATGAATTTCAGTTATTGCGGCCTGATGATGTGGACAAGGTGCTTGGACAAGTGCGTCCCACCACCTGCTTACTTGTCCCTTGCCCTTCCTGGCTGTTGACCAAAGCCAAGCACGGGATTAGTGCCAGGATCCTGGAGGTCATTAACACCTCTCTGAGGGACAGCTGGGTGTCTGCTCCTCTAAAGGAGGCAGTAGTCAGGCCGGTCCAAAAGAAGGCATCCCTGGATCCAGAGATGGCCACAAATTATAGACTGGTGGCCAACATCCCGTTTTTGGGCAAGGTGTTGGAACGGGTGGTGGCGGGACAACTCCAAGCACTCTTGGATGAGACTGACTATCTGGACCCATTTCAATCCGGCTTCAGACCCGGGTACAGTACTGAATCTGCCTTGGTTGCCCTGTACGATGACCTGTGCAGGGAGAGGGACAGGGGGAGTGCGTCCCTGTTGGTCCTCCTGGACCTCTCAGCGGCTTTCGATACCATCGACCATGGTATCCTTCTGGATAGGCTAGCGGGACTGGGGGTTGGAGGCACTGCTTTGCAGTGGTTCCGCTCCTATCTCAACGGCCGATTCCAGAAGGTGGTGCTGGGGGACTATGGCTCTGCGCCATGGCAGCTATGCCATGGAGTACCGCAGGGGTCCTTTTTGTCCCCCTTGCTATTCAACATCTACATGAAACCGCTGGGAGAGGTCATCAGGAGGTTTGGGCTGCGGAATCATCAGTATGCTGATGACACCCAGCTCTACCTCTCTTTTTCAACTGATCCAGGTGAGGCAGTGGCTGTACTGAACCAGTGCCTGACCGAGGTAACGGGCTGGATGAGGGCCAATAAACTGAAGCTCAATCCAGACAAGATGGAGGTCCTGTTGGTGGGTGGATCGAGCTCCTGGGTAGGTGACTTGGGCCTTGCCCTGGATGGAGTTGCACTCCCTCTAAAGGACAGCTTGGGAGTGCTCCTCGACCGGGAACTGTCCCTGGAAGCCCAGGTGACAGCAGTGGCGAGGAGCGCTTTCCTTCAGCTTCGGTTAATCCATCAGCTGCGTCCCTACCTAGCGACAGTGACACATGCGTTGGTTACTTCCTGGTTGGATTTCTGCAATGTGCTTTTTGTGGGGCTGCCCTTGAAGACAGTCCGGATACTTCAGATGGTGCATAATAGAGTGGCCAGGTTGCTGAGGGGGACTGGGCGCTATTCTGATATAACCCCAGTCCTATACCAGCTTCACTGGCTTCCCATCAAAATCCGGGCTCAATTCAAGGTGCTGGTCATTACCTATAAAGCCCTTAACGGCTTGGGACCTGGATACCTAAAGGAATGCCTGCGGCCGTATTTGCCCTCCCGCCCCGAGATCGGCAACAGAGGCCCTCCTCCGGGAACCCTCTGTGAAAGATGTTAGGAGACAGAGTACCCGGAGGAGGGCCTTCTCTGCGGTGGCGCCCCGACTGTGGAATGCACTCCCCAGAGAGGTCTGCCTGGCGCCGTCGTTATATGTTTTTTGGTGCCAGGTTAAACCCTTTTTATTTCAACAATATTTTAATAAGTTTTAATCTCATGACCTATATGTTTTTATTGCAGCCAGTATGGGTCGATAATTTTATTTATGTTATATTTTATTGTATTTTATCTATGTGAGCCGTCCTGAGGCTTTCGCGACAGGACGACATATAAATACTTTAAATAAATAAATAACTAAAATTAATCAAGTCGTCGTTAATCAACAACAAAAAGCCGGGGGAGGAGAAGTAAAAGCGCCTGTCAAACGAAGGCGCGGAGGGCGGAGCGGCAAGGCGACGGAACAGCCGCCTAGCGCAGCATGACAGCTTTGTTTTGGAAGACCCGGATTGGCTGGTTGCTTATGTAATGGTCGGAGTAGGCGGAGACTGCAGGCGCGAGGCATCCTGGGCGTTGTATTCCCTCCGGGTCGCCGATATATATCGGGTCGCGCACCGATGTATGTTTTTTTTTCTTTTTGAGGCTTGGTGGCTCTCGTTCCGTGATGGGAAACAGAGTCCGTTTCCTCCCCCCGCCCCATTGAGGGACTACGTTTCCCAAGGCGGCGCGGGAGCGCGAGCGCGGGCCTTCTCGCTCCGCCTCCCTCTCCCGCCTCCCGCGGAGCCTTTGGTAAACAGAGCGCCGCCGAGGCGGCCGCCTATCTGGCTGCGGCTCCCGGAGGCGCGACGGAGGGTTGAGGAGCGGCGGGCAGGCGGCGCGCAGGCCGAGGCGCAGGCCCGGGCCCAGGCCCAGGCCCAGGCCGGCGCCTCCCGCGCGGAGGGCGGAGCGCGGCGCCTCGTCCCGGCCGCGGCGGCGATGTGGCGGCGCTGAGGGCGGCGGGGCG
>NW_025336401.1:1282238-1323662 GCF_004798865.1 Varanus komodoensis
CCGGGCGGCGGCGGCCCTGTGTCCGGCTCCGGCTCCGGCGGGGCCCGCAAGAGCGGCGGCGGCGGCGGCGGCGGCGGCTCGGGCGGGGCGCGGCGCAACGCGTGGGGCAGCCAGTCCTACGCCGACTTGATCAGCCAGGCCATCGAGAGCAGCCCGGAGCAGCGGCTGACGCTGGCGCAGATCTACGACTGGATGGTCCGCAACGTGCCTTACTTCCGTGACAAGGGGGACAGCAACAGCTCCGCCGGGTGGAAGGTGAGCCGCGCCCGGGGGCGGGCGGTGGGTGCTGGAGGGCTCGGGCGAGCACCCAGGCCGGCCTGCGGCATTGCAGGCCCTGCGGAGCCCTGAGCCTGGCCCTGGCTTGCACCAGCACCCCGGCTCTGCCTGCAGTGCTGCGGGGGTGGCGGCGGCAGCGGCTCGCCGGCCTCCTTTCCAGGGCTGTCGACGATTGCTGGGCAAGAGGGCTCACCGGCACTCTTCCTTGGCAACTGTTGTGACAGCCCTGCCAGGTAGGCTGGCAAGGGTTGTCTCCATCTCTGCAGCAGTGCAGCTGGGGCTACACTGAGGGGCTTGCAAGCAAGGAGGGGAGAAGCAAGGTTTGGCTCCCCTCCATCCTGACTCCTAGGACGTTTAGCTTTGCCTTGCTCTGTATTCTTTCTTGCTGTGTTTGTATTCCCTCTTGTAGCCAGCAGCAGTCCCAGTAGTTCCCAGCTGGCTGCATGTAGTCTTGAAATGCCCAAGACAAATGGATGCGAGTGGGAATAGCTTCCATTTCAGGCAAGGTTTTGGTACCAATCCTGTTTGGTATTCCAAATTGTAATTTTTGTGGCCTCTTTACCAACAGCATCACTTTTTCTTTGCCCATTCTTCTGTCCCCCCTCTTTATTTTAAACATGTTAGACCTGAGGGAAAGTTTCCTGGAAAGGCCAAAGCTATCTTGGCTGCATTATGTTTTATACTTAGCATTTAAATAATAAAGGGCATAATTGTTTTAAGAGGGCAAAGACAAAGAATTTCAACAGGTGGTACTTTTTCTAATGCCTTTAGTGATGGGAAGAGAAGCATACTATTTGCAGAGTTTCTACCTGTTTTTTCAGCATTGAAGAGGAGCAAGAATTCTGCAAAGACCGAATACAAAAGGTGGCAGCATCTGAAGGTTGGCCACAGCCTGGCCACTGAGGTTTGGGGATGGCATCCTGTGCTGTGCATGCATTGGGATTGCAGGTGTTCAACCACAGTGCCAGTTCTCAGTGACAGGCTGCAAGTCTGGAATTTGTTTGTTTGTTTGTTTCATGTTTATACCACCCAGTAGTTGAGGCTCTCTGGGCAGTTAATGAAAGTTCAAAATATGCGAACAACAAAAGATTAACATAAGACAATAAAACCACAGCAATTACAACTGGAGCAACACAGATGCATAGCAGCAGTACAAAGAACAATAGTAGAGCTAACGTTAAAAAGTTGTTAAAATATTGGGGAAAATAAAGTCTTTACTTGGGGCCAAAAAGAATGCAGCGTAGGCACCAGGTGCCACCTCTTTGAGGAGCTCATTCCATAGTTGGGATGCCATAACCAAAAAGGCCCTTCTCTTGGTAGCCATCTGCCTCACTTCCTTTGGAGGGGTATCCTGGAGAAGAACACCTGAAGAGGACCTCAGGATCCCAGTATGGGATGAGGTATACCTTTAGATAACCTGCCCGTAAGCTGTTTAGGGCTTTGAATGCAATAGCAGGAGCAGAATTCTCTTCCTTAGTCTCTAGCTGGTTGCAGTGGATGTGTGATTGAAGGAGGGTGCATAAGTGCATGAATCTTCAGCACATGCCAGCTCCACGCATCTGGACATCGGCCGCAGGCCTTTCGCTTTGAAGTGAACTGTTGTGGTGTATGGCCATCTGACTGTATGCTGGGCTTGGAAGGCGCTTGGGCTCAGCTAGGTCCAGAACAGTTGAATGCGGAAGAACCATGGTGGAACTCCACCTACAGGGGGCCAGTTTCAGACCCATTAGCAGCCAAAACCTGGTTGGCACCTCCTTGTATTTAAGAGTGGCTTTCTGGTCTCAGAGTCCTGTGATTGGATGACATGTTACGGAGAAATGGATGGGTGACAGGACGAATAAACGGTTCTCTCTTATCACTGAAGTTTAGGCTAGGTGGATTTTTCTGCCCTGCATCATTTTAATACTGCTAAGTGGGGGGCAGATGGTGCAGCTGATTCCAGGAGAGCTTGTGCTGAGAAAGCACTGCAAAGGAAGTGAAGCTGCAGTGGCCAGGGGTGGTGGGGGAGGAGACCAAACTGGCTGTGTTGAGATTATCCTTTGTGCCTGATTTCTCATAGGCATGTTGGAATTTCTAGACGTTACCTATAAGTTTTTGTCCCACATTGAGCAACTGGTGGACATCCCTTGACATTTCTGTCCATCTGCTGATAATGTTGACGTCTGCAAGGTGTCTGTGCAGGAGGCTGGGATTGGCTCGTCCTTGTCTTCACCGTCTCACTGTCGTGATCACTCTGGGTTCTCTTAGATACCCGCGGCATTGCTAAATTCCAAGGGCAAAGCAGTTTGCAGGAATTCTTGCCATCAGTGGCTATTAGCAGTGCTCATTTAGAGAATTCTGCTTGTGCTGTTGCCCAAAAGTGGGGAAGAAGGACAAGACAATAGTTTTCTCCAGTACACTGCATACATTTTCTCTGGGGCTTGAAACAGCCTCTAGGTATGTTTAATGCTAGAGTTTTAATGGGCCCAGGGAGAGCCTCATTGTGTTCCATACTGTACTTTTCTGTGGATTTCTTTTGGAAAGCTGTCTGATCTAAGCAAACGTGGGTATAAGAACGGATGTGTTTGAACTGGTCTGGGGATTTCTGGTGGTCTGTGTGGGTCCTGAACAACCCTTGGCCTGTTGGGCTTCGGAGGAGGGTGATGCCACTGATTGCTACTTCATCCTGTGGTTCTTTCCCCTCCTCCTCTGGAGCTTGAACCTTCAGTTCACTTTGTTTCAGCTTTTCCAAGAATGGCCACTCCCCTCTGTAAATGTTCTCAGAGATTTCTTGGAAAGGCACGAGCCTGGTCTCGGACTCTGGGCCAGGCTGCTCTGTAAGACCAAGTGTCACTTGAAAAGTTTTCAATACTGGGCTTCAGTTCTTTGTCACCCAGCTGCGTTGATGCTCAGTATAAATAACTCCTTCATAGCATGCATTCCTGGCTCACACCACCCTTCCTTCAGAAAGGGAGCTCTGGGGAGAGAGAGAACAGGCCTGCCCTGCTCTCAGGAAGCTTTGGAAGGCTGAAAAGGCATTCAGAAAGAAGACTCTTTCTTCCAAATATGAGCCTTGTTTGTTCTAAAAATGGGAAATGCCAGTGTGGACGGGAGTTGGCTCTTTCAGTGGCTTTGGAGGAGGTGGCCCCTCCTTCCTTCTGCCGAATTTGAGTCCCAGAATAGCACCACGTGCGGGAATTGGCCACCTTTGGGAAGCTTGCACCGAAAATGGAAAAAAGTAAGGATGCCGACTTGCTGTTGCTGAGCCTGCCCATACTTTGCTTTCCTGGCTGCCTTTCCTTTTCATCTTCTGTGACCAGAGGTGGGCCGCCTGTCCAGCTCCATGGCTACCTGCCCCGTTTCCCATCCCCAGTGCTTAGGGCAGGAACTGGTAGGTTGTAGCCCTCCAGGCATCTTGAGGTATGGCTCACGTTGGCCCCAGCCAGCATAGCCAGTGGTGAGAGATGATGGGAGCTGTAGTCCAAAGCATCTGGAAGCACACCAGTTGCCCATCCCTGGTTTAGGGCAGCCTTCTTGCTGTTTTTAAATGCAGCTTGCAGGAAATGGCTGATGCGTACCGAGGGCAACATAAATGTACTTCTGATGAGCAAGGATCCGTTGGAGGAAGTCTGGCAGTGTCCTGGCCAAGCAGAGTGTGAACGTGTCAGCCTGGCTCAGCCACCTCCTCGCTGCTTCAGGCACCTCCTTGTTTGTCCATAGGGTTCACTTCAGTGGAGAGTTTGGATCACTAGGAATCAAACTAACAGAGTACTTAACTTTCTTTTATTCTTCAGTACAGCCTTGTATGATTAGGCAATTAATTGCAAGGGTTTTCCCCCCTGAGATGCAGTAGAAATGTATCTTTTGGCACTGAGGACTTGTTTGGAAATGGGGCTCACAGTGTCTGATCCTATGTCAGGCCTCTTCCATCCAAGTTCTAAGGTGCACTTAAAAGACTTATTCCCAATGCTCTATGGCTACGCCTTGCGTGGTACCACCTGCTAAGCTGGCCTGGAAAATAAAGTCAGAAAAGCACACCTTTTTTGGCTCGGCAAGGGGCAGGAAGGAGCATTTCTATGCCAGGCACAGAGGAGACCTGCTTGGTTTCAGCACTGGCTGCAGAGGGCAGCTGGAGTGCTGCATTCCGCCTCCACATGCAATTCGTGGTCACCTAAGGCTGGCAGGTTAGTGCATAGACACAAGGCTGTGTTAAACGCCAAGGAAGTACTGGAGTTGCTGTGGGTTCTCCAGCAGCACTGGTAGGGTGGCTGCTCCCCACAAAATAGGATTGTTTTAATTCAATTTTTTGCTATCATGAAAACTAAGTTTCTCTCGTAGTAGCTATATTCATATCAAGTCATCCAGGTACAAGCAGTGTTAATCCTAAATTGATCTCTAAACCAAATCAAAGCCAGATATATTGATTTACAGGTGGCTTGCCTGTGGATATGAAGAACCAGTTTGGTCATTTCTCAAAACATAATATTTGCATTCAGCATAGTGAATACAGCATTTCCTTCAGGCTGGGGCAGGGAAGAGGAGGAGAATGGTGCATGTCCCAAAGGGCGATGCCTGTTTGGTGCCAGTCTGGTATTGGTTGGGGCATTCAGCTGCTGAGGCTGAGGATGTGGACAAGGCCTTGGCCAAGTTCAACCGACCACCTGCATATTTGACCCTTTCCCCTCATGGCTTCTCACTCAAGGGAAGGAGGTGGCTAAAGCAGCAGCAGCAGTTGGTGGCGGAGGGGTCATTTGACAAGGTCAGCATCGTTTGCAGACTGCGGTGTTCCTGGACCCCGAGCTATTGCTGGAGCCTCGGGGCGACTCAGTGGCGCAGAGCACCTTCTGTCAGTTCAAGCCGATTTACCACCTGGACAGGCAGAGCTCCGCAACAGCGATCCGCCGTCTGGTAACCTCTGGCTTGGACCATTGCAATGCCCTCTACGTGGGGGTGCCTCTGAAGACGCTCCGGAAACTTCAGTTGGTTCAAATAGGGCAGCGAGGCTGCTGACGGGGACGGGCCACCCTCTGCCAGCTGCATTGGCCTCCACTTGACGCGCTAGCACTCATATTTGAATCCTAAATGGCT
Source organism: Varanus komodoensis (assembly GCF_004798865.1). Classification (NCBI taxonomy): domain Eukaryota; kingdom Metazoa; phylum Chordata; class Lepidosauria; order Squamata; family Varanidae; genus Varanus; species Varanus komodoensis. The sequence continues at coordinate 1,287,582 of NW_025336401.1, forward strand.
TGGGGCCAGGGAATCTACAGGAACGCCTCTTCCCATGTGTGCCTTCCTGGACACTCAGGCCATCATCCTGAGGCCCTTCTCAAAGAGCCCCCTCTTAGGGAGATCCAGAGGGCAGCGGCTCAGGGAAGGGCCTTTTCAGCTGTGGCACCTGATTCTGGAATCTGCTCCCCAAAGAGGTGCGCTTGGCACCTCCTCCCTCTTCTTTTCAGTGCCAGGCAAAAGCCTTTTTATTTACTCAACATTTTAATAGTTAAATGATTTAAATTATTTTAAAATCAATTTTACTCTGTATTTTTTCTGTATTTATTGTTCTGTTGGACTGTCTTGATTGCAATTGTTGTGGGATTCCTGGTTTTTATATTATGTATATGTGATTTTGTATTTTAAAATTACTGATCTTGTTATTTGTGTTTTATATTATTGGCTATTTGTTCTTAGTGAAACTTAGAGAACCATTTTGTGTGTATGGGTGGTATAGAGAATGAATGAATGAATGAATGAAACTTTGGTGGCTAATTTGTTTTGTGAGTGAGGTAGATCAAGGCACAATGGAGCAGAAAGGGAAAAAGGGGTAGTCCAGGATGCCCATGTTTTTATATTCCCTTGTTTAAGAACTCAGACTGTCATTAGTGTTAGTCAAGAGAGACCTCTTATATGGGATCATTTTGAAGATGTTCCCTTGATAGGCAGATAGCTGGTTGGCTCAGTGGTTAGAGCGGAACTGGGAGATCTGGGTTCTCATCCTTGTTTAGCCATGACATCACAGGTGGCTTCTGGCCAGAGTCCCTGTCACTCCACTGAACCCACCTCCTTGAGCTGTTGTGTAAAATGGCAAAGAGGATCATGCGAGCTGAACTGGGTTCCTTGGAGAAAATAGGGAGGGTGAAAATATAAAAAATGGAAATAGAGTTCAGAAAGGAAACCATGTGAAATACTTAGAATGCAAAGACATGCAAAGTCTGGTTCTAAGAAGAGACAATGTACAAATACCCTATTTGGTTGTAAATGAACATGGTTTAGTGGTCAAGTTGACATTGTTGTGATTTAAATTGCACTTTCCTCTTGCGTATATAAAGCATTGGTTTAAATTTATTAGAAAATTTCTAGGCCTCCCCATTCGCCAAAGCCTCGGGGTGGCTTACAAATAAATAAATTAAAATACATAAATAACAATATAAAATACACATAACTGTATAAAATAAGTCGCCCTGGCCAAATTGCCTTGATTTTAAATTGGTCCATCCTTAGAACTTAACCATGCTGGATCAGACCAAAGGCCAAGCTGAGCCAGCTTTCAGTGAAAGCATTTTGTTCTATGAACTTCTTTAATCTCTATTTAAAGCTGTTCACATTGGTGTCCATCACTACATCTTGTGGTAGTAAATTCCACAGATTAATTATGTGCTGTGTAAAGAAGTGCTTCCTGTTACCTTCTCAAATTTCCCACTACTTAGCTTCAGTACTAGTGTTGTGAGAGAAGTTTTCTCCATCTACTCCACTGTACACATAATTATATGTCTTTCTATCTTGTCTCCCCTTCCTTGCCTGTGTGTGTGTGTGTGTGTGTGTGTGTGTGTGTGTGTGTGTGTGTATCCTAAGTGCTCCAAGGATTGTAACTGCTCCAGCCCCTCAGTCACTTTGGCTGGGATGTTGTATGCTTTTTCAAGGTGAAATGTTCTTTTTGAGGTGCAGTTATCAGAATTGGGTGAAGTCCTATACAATAGCTTTGTACAGAGGCATTAAGATATGGTAGTTTCATTAAGGATACCCACCACGGAATTTGCATCAGCCACACATTTTCATTGGACTGTCCAGTTCACCCCACTGCCTTTTGGTTGTCCCATGTAGGCTCCATTAGCTTATGCGAAGTTCCATTGTGCATTATCTATACTTGATAACCGTGAAATGCATCTGCTATTTAAACATGCACATTTTACCAGTTTGGGGAGATCTTTTGGCCTTTTGGAACTGTGCCTGTTTATTTTAAGCACACTAAATAATCAGCTTACTTAGCCTAAACACTAGATAATTTATGAACACAATAAAAAGCAGAAATCTCAGTACATATTATTGGGTGGGGTAGATCCCTCTGTTCGCATCCTTCCACTGCAAGACGTTTCCTCTGCTTTAATTTCTTTAATCAGCTACTATTCTGTAAGAGGACCTCTCTTTTTATCTCATGGTAGCTGAGTTTGCTCAGGAGCCTTTGGAAAGCATTCTGTGTGAAGTCTTTTGAAAACCCAGGTGAACACTGGCTACTGGATCATCCCATCCAATGTGCATGAGGACACTATTCAGGAGCTTCCAGGGGTCAGTAATGCAGAACTTGCCTTCGTGAGAGGCATGTAAGACTTCCCTTGAAACTTTTATGTATAGAATGGGATATAAAAGTTTAAATAAATAAATAAAAGTGGTGGGCAACTTGCGGGCGAAAGTATCTGTTTGTTACCAGCATGCGGATTGGGGGTGCACCCACCATACTATCTCGGTTGTACACACATTCCCCTGCTTGTGTTTCCAGACACTTTCTGGGAAATACCGAGAAAGGAACAGGCTGTGGCAGCGCTCTGCAGTGTTGTAAGGACCAAAGGGATGATTTCAGTCAGCCCCAGAAGAAACGTTATTTGTCCTGGGTGCAGCTGAGGCCTCTGCCTCTTTCTCCTGCTCTAATAACCTGCTTGGAAGTGAAGGTTCAGAAGTGGATATTTATCTGGACATAGCGCTGTTATTCCTGCATCACCAAAGCCCCAGATGATGAAAGCGGTTAGCGTGTACTTGCTGGGGATATGCATTAAGCTGTCCATCCCTGCCCTGTGTCCATGTCGCAGTACAATTTAGGATCAAGTCTAGATCAACTGGAAGTTAAAACTACAATATATGCTTTTCCTTGCAAAAGGCCGAGCCAGAGTGTTGAATTGTCTTTGTATTCATTTACATTTAGACACCAGGTGAAGACCTTTCTTTTTAATGCTCACTATTGTATAGCGTTCGTGTTTTAGTTCTTGTGTTTGGCTTGGTTATTTTATTCATTTTCTTTTTTATGATTTTAAACTGTCCCAGGAGCATTTGCTGGTGGGTCTCTCCTAGTCTAATAAATAAGCAATAGGAGGGGAAGCTCAGGCCCTTCTGGGATTATGTGACTGAAGGAGATGGAGATAAAAGGGACACAATGTGATGGTGCTGAGAAAGAAGTGAGAGGGGAAGCCCGGCTGGATGAGCCGTCTCCTATCCTAGTAATATCTCTGGACATCCTTGTGAGAGGTGGTGTCAGCCGTGCCTGTTCAGAGTGAATGCCGTAGATTAAAACAGGGTGTGCGTAACACAAATATGCCCCGCCCTAGAGCCGCTTGGGTTCAGAGTCCCAGAGGGCGCTTTCCCACTCCCTGCTTACACAGGGAACTGCCTGCTCTTTGTAACCCAAGATTTGGAAGGCCTTGCGAAGGCTGCTGCCAGTTCTTGAAAGGAGCTGTTTTCCCTGAAGAGTACATGTGCACAGGTTGCCCTGCAGCTGGATTGGGGCCCAGAATAGCAAGCAGGTCCAAAAACTGGCAGGTCGTGTTGCGTTCTGCTGCTTGGTAATTCTCCTTAGATTGACTGCTGTTGACTTCTAGTACCCCATCTACAGTTATTCTCTGCCTTTGCTGGTGTGAAGAGAAACCAGTTTCTCTCTTTAGCTTCTCCATTCCTGTACAAGAAACCTGTGTGTTTCCCTGAAGGTTGGAGATAGATCTGGGTGGCCACTGGCTTTTGTATTTTTTAAAACGAGGGTCTTAGCCCTTGTGTTTTTATCTCAGCAAGGTGTAGCTTGAAATCTGTGTAACATGTAGCATTGCTATCTCTTCCTGTGCTCCACCTTAAGATGGTGACTAAATGCAGACTTTGGGCAGAGAAACTTCAAATGTGCATGTTCTCTCCACTGCCAAGCACACATTTTGCTTAATATCCAGTTTGATGAAGTGTTTTGGACAACTCATAACTTGTGAGATTTAGAATGATCCTAATAAAGGGATTAGCTCATTGTAGATTTTGGAATGCTGTCCATGTTCACATCTCCTCTTCTTTTGAACATCTTTCCAAACTTTGTGGGAAAAGAGGAAATGAGTAGTGCATGATCTTGGTGTGAAGTGCTAAGAGGTTTTGTTTGTGGACCTTTTGTTGCAGGGCGGGTGGGTGGACTAGTGACCTTGTTACCTAATCCTGGAGGGTCCTGGGCTTCGGTAACAGGGCTGCTAGAAACTGGGGCATCGTAATATTGGGTGGACCTCTTCCTTTACAAACTGCAGCAGTGCCATGTAGAATAGAATGCGAAGGAGGAAAGCAAGAATTGTGTGGCAGTGGCACTTCTGGGCTGGAGAAACTGCAGTGGCCGGGCCACACACCCTCCTTGCAGGGCGCTAATGGAAAGTCGGAGCGCAGAATGACTTCTGCTTCTCTTTCCAGAATGCCCCTGTGGCATCCCTTTCGGGCTGCTCCCTGCATTCCACCTTTCCTGTGAAACGTGCTGCTGCTTTTTTTGCTCCCCTCTTCTTTGCAGCCTCCCCTTCCAATCATTGTGCTACCTAAATACATGAACTACATGTCCTGAGAGAGATGTCAAATACAGGTGTGCATGTAGAAAGGTATTTTGGGATTCAGTGACTGATAAGTCCATATCTACATTAAACACAGAAATTATTCTGTAGTGCTGTGAATTGGCTGGAAGACAAGCCTGGCCCTTTATTGTGGAAACATAGTGGAATGGGGATAACTAGTTGCACATGGCCATCTCTAGATATGTACTGTATAGGGAGAACAGGGAAGGGGGTACTGGAAGAGGTGTTTCTCTGTGCGTCAGAGAGGGCATAGAATAGTGCCAAGCATTCTAGGAAATCCAAGAGACGTTGATTCTTCCACAGAAGCACTGTGGGTGACGGTACCTGGCTCCAAAGCTGACTTGGTACTGGGGATGTTTTCAGGAGAATCGGAGAAGCCTCCTGAAGTGTTATAACAATAGGCAATGCCAGTTAATCCCACATGGTAACCCCAAATGACTGTTGCTCATGCAACCAAATGGAAAGGAGGCCTGGTGCTGCTCAGGACCTCGAGTGACATGTTCGTGTTGTTCAGTGAATAGATTTAATAGATTTTAGTTTGAGTGGAAGATTACTCAGGAAGTCCAACACCGCCACATTGGACTACAGAAGAGAAAGCCTCTAAAGTGAGCAAATGGGTAAAAAGAAACTTGGAAGGGGGAATCAGGAGGGTTACATTCCTTCAAAAGGCACTGCTTTGCAGTGGTTCCGCTCCTGTCTCAACGGTCGATTCCAGAAGGTAGTGCTGGGGGACCATGTCTCTATGTCAAGGCAGCTATGCCATGGAGTACCACAGGGCTCCATTCTATCCCCTCTGCTATTTAACATCTATATGAAACCGCTGGGAGAGGTCATCAGGAGGTGTGGGCTGCGGAATCATCAATACGCTGATGATACCCAGCTCTACCTCTCATTTTCCACCAATCCAGGTGAGGCAGTGGCTGTGCTGAACCGGTGCTTGGCCGAGGTAATGGAATGGATGAGGGCCAATAAACTGAAACTCAACCCAGACTAGACGGAGGTCCTGTTGGTTGGCGGATCGGGTTTCGGAGAGGGTGGATTTGACCTGGTCCTGAATGGTGCAACACTCCCTCTTAGGGATAAGGTCCGCAGCTTAGGAGTACTCCTCGACCCGGAGCTTTCTTTGGAAGCTCAAGTGACAGTGGTGGCGAGGAGCACCTTCCTTCAGCTTCGGCTGATTAATCAGCTGCGCCCCTACCTGGAGTACGACTGCCTGGCGACGGTGACACACGCGCTGGTGACTTCCTGCCTAGACTTCTGTAACGCGCTTTACGTGGGGCTTCCCCTGAAGACAGTCCGAACACTTCAATTGGTGCAAAATAGAGCTGCCAGGTTGCTGACGGGGACGGGGCGTTATGCTCACATGACTCCAGTCCTCCGTCAGCTTCACTGGCTGCCCATTGAAGCCCGGGCCCAATTCAAGGTGTTGATTATGACCTATAAAGCCCTAAACGGCTTGGGTCCTGGCTACCTGAACGAGTGCTTATGTCCGTATATGCCCGACCGCCCTTTGAGATCTGCGGGAGAGTCCCTTCTCCGGGAACCCTCCATGAAAGAAATTAGGAGAGTAAGTACTCGGAGGAGGGCTTTCTCTGCGGTGGCGCCCAACCTATGGAATTCACTCCCCAAAGAGGTCCGCCTGGTACCGTTGTTACTGGTTTTTCGGCGCCAGGTAAAGACCTTTTTATTTAAACATCATTTTAATTGTTAAAACATATGATCTGGCCAGGGCAACTTCTTCTTCCTTCTCTTTTCTCCTCCTATATTATTTATTTACTTATTTATACTGATAATTTTATATTTGTAACTCAATGTATTTTTTGTATTTAATAGTAATTTATTATGTTCTATTGTATTTCAATGTATTTTATTGTGTTGTAAGCCGCCCCGAGGTTTCGGCAAGGGGCGGCATAGAAATGTTATAATAATAATAATAATAATAATAATAATAATAATAATAATAATAAATGCTTGGATGTAACTCAAAGGCACAGTAGTAGAAGGACAGCTAGAATGTATACCACAGAAAGGTAGCTCAAAATCTAAGACTTTACCAGCATAGTTAATGAGCAATGTCAAGGAAATTATTAAGAAAAGATTTCAAAGAACGGAAGTCTTGCCCAAATGAGGAAAGCAAGAATATGCCCAAAAGAGATGCAAGCAGGTAATAAGATGCACAAAGGCATTTTGAGGACATACTGCTGGCAATATCAAGGCCAACAGTAAATAATTTTTAAATCAGAAGCAGAAAACCAGCTAGGGAGGCAGCTGGACCATTGAGTTTTAAAATAGAACCAGGAGATGGTGGATGAATAACTTTTTAAAGAAAACCATCTTCACAGCAGCTGATACAGGACAGATACCTGTGCCTGAACTAATGTTCTCAGGAAGGATGTCTGAGGAAGTGAGAGAGATACTGGTGATGAAAGATATTCTTAACCTTTCGACAAACCGAAGTTAATAACTTACTGGGCCTAGATCCTATCCTATGGTTCTTAAATTAGATAGGAAATTCCTTATTTTCCTAATAAGAATATGAACCATGTCTCACTGAGCAGCCTCTGTAGTGGAGCACTGGAGAATAGCCAATGTTTAGAATTGGGATTGTGGAGTGGAGAGGTCAGCAAAATTACGGGTCTCTTAGCTTACCCTCTGTTCCAGATAGATTGCTTGAAACATGACTAATGATAAAAACTTTAAGCGTATAGAAGGTCAAGACCTTCTGAAAAAGAATCACCATAGCTTTTGTGCAAAAAAAATCTTGTTCTGCTAACCTTTTAGAATTCTTTGAGAGTGTTAATAAACACATGGAGAGGGGTGATCTGATAAATAATCTCTTTCTTTCTTTCTTTCTTTCTTTCTTTCTTTCTTTCTTTCTTTCTTTAGGAGACTTCTATGTCGCCCCATTTGCCGAAGCCTTGGGGCGGCTCACAACCATAAATAAACTTCAAAATAGAATAATATAAATTAACAATATAAAATAAGTTGCCCTGACCAAAGAATAAAATGAATAAATAATATTAACAATTAAAATAACATTTGAATAAAAAGGTCTTTGCCTGGCGCTGAAAAACAAGTAACGACGGCGCCAGGCGGACCTCTCTGGGGAGCGCATTCCGTAGATTGGGCGCCACCGCAGAGAAGGCCCTCCTCTGGGTACTTTGCCTCCTGATGACTTTCACGGAGGGTTCCCAGAGGAGGGCCTCTGCCGCTGATCTCAAGGGGCGGGCGGGCGGGCGGGCATATATGGACGTAAGCGCTCCTTCAGGTAACCAGGACCCAAGCCGTTTAGGGCTTTATAGGTCATCACCAACACCTTGAATATTTGGGCTTCTGAAAGGTGTACAGCCGACTCCTGAGCAAACTGGGCCTTCATGGAATAAGAGGGGACATACGTTAAAGGATCACTAACCAATTAAGAAACAAAAGCAGAGAGTGAATGGTAAATTCTCTCAATGAAGAGAAACTTACAGTGGGATCCATTTGAATCCATATTGGGATCACTGCTTTTCAGCTTGTTAAAAGATCTGGAATTAAGGAGAGAACAGTGAGGTGGTCAGGTTAGTTGATGACACCAGGCTATTTAGGATGGTTGAAAGAAACGGGATTCATGAGGGATTGTGGGAGAATCACAATGGCAGACAGGGTTCAATGAAAGCTAATGGGAAGCGATGCACATAGGCAAACACCTCAACTTCAAGTATTCAGTGCTGGGATCTTAGTTGGTGGGGACGAAGAAAGCAATCCAAGAAAGAGAAAGGTGGACAGCTTGATGCAGATGTCAGCCCAGCTAGCAGCTGCTGTGGATCCAACTTAAGGACCCTTCCTATATTCTTAGCATCCCAACTGCAGCTTAACATCCCAAGGGACTGAGCCTATCTCTGCTTAGTTTTAGATGGGCAGACAACCAATCTATTCTGCCTGGCTTTTAATATTTTTAATTGTTATGTTTTTAAACTGATGAATTGTTTAAATTTATTTAATGGTTTGTTTTCATATACCACTTTGGGGATCCTGGTTAAGGCTGAAAGGTAGTTTATCCATGCTACTATCAAATGAAAAAACCTGTCATAGTACATTCATTTGAACAACTAAACGTTATTCTAAAAGGGATTTCACTTATTCCAAGAGAGAGAATCCATTATGGGTGTTCTCTCAGTGTTCCCCCAATGTCCTGTTTCTCCACTGGAAATTCCTTATGTCCTCAATAGGATTTCTCCCCTCCTGATTTTCTCCCCACCTCCACAGATTTCCCATCTCGGCTTGAAGCCCTCAGTTGCAGTACCCCCCCCCCCCGCCCGTGGCCTCACACTTTTAGGTTAGGGAAGGCTGCTTGAGATTGGAGACTCCCATGGGGTCGGGGTGCTGCCTCCTCCTTTGCCAGCACCGTAAACATGAGTGGTGCAAAAGCTGATCAGGTAATATGAGAGCGTGGATGCTTGCTAGTGCTGCAGCTTTTCCAGCTCCGTTGGAGAGGGCAAGCTTTTTCCTTGGCATGCAGCAGGAGCTTGCAACTTGATATGGGAGGTTCCTTGCATTCCTCTCAGGAAAGTCTGAGAATTTGGCACGCAAACTTGATAAAAAACCGTCATTTCCTGTCTCTCTTGGTGAGGACAGCTTGCTCCCAGCTTGCTGCCAAATCCTTAAGGCCCTTGAGGTTGAGCAGCACTGCATGGATGCCACCTTCTTGCCATTTTAGGACCTGCTGTAGACTAGACGCAGTTTGTGTTATGAAAATTGCATGTGCTTGTAGTGGATATTGTGGAGATGGTGAGCAGCAGGATACAGGGACATCCTTTTATAAAATCACAGGGGTTGAATTTCCCACATCAGTGCTTGACCAGTGCATGAGCTTGTGCTGAAAAAGTTGGTAGTTCAAAAAGATCCAAGTTTCCAGGGTGGTGCCCATTTAAGAAACTTGTGAAGTTTGAAGGCGTGTGGGGAGATGAGCGTAGGCTAATGAGACAGAAGATTTTTCTGGCCCATGAACTTCCTTTAAAGGCCTGTTCAAGGCTCCCCTGCCAGTGCAAATTGTAAATTGCATTATGACTTGTGCGTGGTCAAATGCAAATGCAGAAAGTGTGTTAAAGGGGGCTGTCCCCAGAGCAAGTGCACTAGAAAGCAGAGCTGCTGTGATCCCCCCGCCCCCCGCAATGATAAGGAAGGCTTTGAGGCGGCTTTGGCACTTCATTTCCTCATTCATTCATTTTTACTACTGCGCTTGCTTTAGAACATGAATGGGCTCACTTTGTGACCCTTATCATATATGGGTCTGATCCAGCATAGCTACTCTTGGGTCCTTACCAATGGCTTTGGTTGCCTTTTATGTTGCTTTGTGTACAGGCCTCATTGCTTTGTCCTGGCTGGCTGGGCCCATCAGAGAGTCCAAATGTTAGTCTGCAGCCTTCAAGCTCAGCAACTTCCTGGGGAGAAGACTTATAAATAATACTGGGATTCTCTAATGGCTAATGCCAGCTGGCCAGCACAGAGCAGCAAGACCCGTAACCATAGCATCATAGAGCAAAACAGAAGCCACTGACAAAAGTCCCGAAATACCCTAAATGGCTTTAGACTATAAACCCCCATCCCCATTAGAATGGAACTGGCTTGCCAGATGCATGTTCCGTGCTCAGGTGCCCTGGAGCAGCATGGCATTTCAGGTCGCTACCGTGTCACACCACCCCCTGGACCTACTGAAACACGAGCCTTTGCATTTTCCAGAAAGCGGGACCAGCTTTTGGTAGGAAGGTATGTGGACTGGCAATATAATTTGGTCTCGTTTAAAAAGCAAGTGGAAAATCTGAGCAGCTCCCCCACCCTGGTTTTTGGGCTCTAGGGAAGGAATTGTGTGGATTTGGGTAAGTTACAGAAGGTTTCTCACTAGCATTCCCAGCAAAAGGCACACAAGTACAGGTCTACCTACCAGTGGTTCTATTTTTAAGGCGTACTTGTGATTTTTAAAAAGGTTCCAAGTCTGTTTGTCTGTTGCTAAAAGGGCTGTTGGCATCACTTTGACACAAAATTGGTTGAGGGGATGCGGGGTGGGGGGGGGGATTGAATAACATGCTCAACAACTCTGAGCCTGAAAACCCACAATTTATGTTAAATGTTTAGATAAAAACAGGTTTTTGCCTAGTCATGTGTCTCCATGATTTTTGCTGGTTTGTATTTTTGCCAAGTTCGCTCTGGGTTTCCCCACGAATGCTTGCTCTGTAACAGTTGTCTGCTTTGTCTATGTCAGCATTGGTGGTCTGAGATGGAATAGCCCTTGAACTGGGGAGGATGGGAGTGTAGTCCAGTGCACCTGGTGCGGGGGGGGGGGCACAAGACTGGAAAGGCTTCTGTGGGCAGTCTTGAGCTGGATGGACTAACAGGCCAGCTTTGTCAAGGGCCTGTTAGTCCTGTGATCTAAGCTGTATTACCAAAACGCTGAGCCCATGGTCTCCCTCCCTCTTCCTCTTTCTCCGCACTCGCTGTTCTTATTAAACCCAAAATGCCTTAAGATTTTTGCCGGAGAGGAGACCGCTCGATGGGTTGGATGCTGCAGTTCCAGAATGGCTCTGCCGTCAGGCCAGGGACATCTTTTGATGCAAGGCTTAGTGCTTTGTGGTTCTGGCTGGCCAGGCCTGTTCCCCAGAAACAAAGCCATACTGCTATTCCTAGGAAGTTACATGCTGTTCCGAACCGCTTGGTTTCAAGCCACTCTGAAGTAAGCGGAGCCAGAGTCTTGTGGTTATGCAATTGGGCAGCACCCCTTCCATTTGTAGAGGGGGTGGCACTCGTGGGCCGGCTGGTTGGCTGGTGCTCTTTGGGGTGGGCACGGAGAGGGGAAGGAAGGATCCCATTCTAAATCAAGAACAGCCATGGGTGAGCAGGAGTTTGTTTGCTTTTCCTCTTGCTGTAACTGCAAAGGAGATCTCTGCAAGCCACAGAATTCCAGGCCGGCCAGCAACTTTGAAAATGGCCTCGTTTGTTGGATTCGGCAAACCTCTAGCCGGGCTCATGGCTAGTGGTTAGGGTTGCCTGGGTTGTCTGTTACAGTCACTGAGCCGGTGCCACTGGATGCTGCCCAGCTCCATGTTCTGAGGGCAGAGACAAGGCTGCCTGCACTTCAAGAGAGGCCTGACTCTTAACGAAGTGAAGGTTCGAAGCGTATCGCTCCAGTGCCCAGGTAACCTTCTCCCTCGCCTTGGCTCGGTCGTCAAAGCAGAGCATCTTGTGCGTATTCTACACAAGTTGAGTTGGTGTTCCTGTAGCTTGCTTTTGTGTTGACCACTACATTATTCACCTTATGAGTGGACCGTGCTGCCGCATGACTGCCCCAAAGAGAGAAATATGACACATTGCCTCAAAATGACTCTGATGGCTGGCAGGAGGGTGACGTGTGCTGGAGCTGGTGTCTGATTTCCTAGGCAGGTGGGAGCCAGCGAGTGCCAGCATGCAGGGGGTCAGAGGTTTCAGTGTGCATGGGAGGAAAAAGTGTGGAAAGGGGAACGGGATGAAGGAGGGGCACTGAAGGGGGGAAGGAGCAGTTGCCGCACTGGTTGATGGGCTCAAGGCTGCCCTTCCCTTTCCTTCTGGATCGAATGTGACACTGAGGCAGAAACCGTTTAAGCTTCTTACTGGAGCTTGAGCCTTGACTGCCTAAGCAGACGTGGAAGATCTCACCGGCTTCCCTGAACCTGCGGTGCTTTGCATGGGAGAGCCAAGGTGCTCGTCATCGATGCCTGTGATGGCGCCCCCTGTAGGCTGCCTTTTCCGCCGGCATCGTTAGAGGTCTTATGCCAGGCTGTGCCTTTTCTGTTTTTTCCTTTCGCGGTCCCTGAGGCATTTTCTAATGGGGGATATGGAGAAGTGGCTAATGGTGTACTTACCCCATTTTCTTTCCTAGAATTCCATCCGGCACAACCTGTCTCTTCATAACAAGTTCATGAAAGTGCACAATGAGGCTACTGGGAAGAGCTCCTGGTGGATGCTCAATCCTGAAGGTGGCAAAAGCGGCAAAGCTCCGCGGAGAAGAGCAGCTTCCATGGACAATAGCAGCAAACTGGCCAGAGTCCGAGGGAAAGTCCCCCGGAGGAAGCCGGCCATACCAGCGGCCACAGAGCCTTCCTCTGACAGCCCGGGATCCCAGTTCCCCAAGTGGCCTGGCAGCCCTTCTTCCAGAAGCAATGAGGACTCCGATGTGTGGACCAGTATCCGGCCTCGAACCAGTTCCAATGCCAGCACCATCAGTTTGGGGCCTTCTCCCATCCTGGCCGAACAGGACGACCTTGCCGACGAGGAGCTCCTTTCCTCTCATGTCTACTCCAGTGCAACCAACAACGTCCCACCCACTGTGACAGAGGAACTGGAACTCATCGACAGCCTGAACCTGATGTCCCCCAACTCATCCTTGCTGCCAGCACATCAGCCTTCCTCAGGCAGCCTGCCCCAAAGAAATCCTGGCTTTCCTCTGCGAGCCCAGAGCTCGGTCGCTCAGGCCTCCTCGTTCGGCAGCTCCCTCTTCAACCCTGTTGATGTCGCACTGCGCAGCTCTCCCGGCCATTTCTCCGGTCCTCAGAGACTGGAAGACCTCCTGACATCCAATTCGCCACCCCCCAGTGATGTGATGATGACCCAGGTGGATCCGATCCTCCCGCAGAGCGGCAGCCGGTCGAACAGCCAGACCTTTTTGCTCCTGGGGGAGCAGTCCTCCAAGAACAAGTTGAGCCCTGCTAACGCACTCAGAAGGCCTGTGGAGCAGCAGCCGGAGGCCGTTGGCGTCTCAGCTTTGCCTTCGGCCTTTTCCATGGTGGCCTCTCCTCAGAATTCTGTCGGCCTGTCCGCCTTGAAGGCATCGAGCCCGGCTCAGTCCGCGCAGGGGGTCCAGCTGGGCAGCCAGCCACCTCTGCCTGCCGCCCCGTTTGCTCCCTTTGGTGGGAATCAGGACCGGCTTCCCAATGACTTGGATGTTGACATGTACATGGAGAACCTCGAGTGTGATGTGGATTACATAATCAACACCGACCTCATGGATGGTGAAGGGCTGGACTTCAACTTTGAGTGTGCTCCGAGCACGTCGCAGACCTCCAGCCACACCTGGGTACCCAGTTAACTTCAGGACTGACAAAGGTAACTGAGCGTGAGAGGGGCCCAGAACCTCTTGCAGCCCGAGGGCCGGACCTTGCTTTGGAGAAGCTCCCAGGGGTGGGCAGGGCTGAAAGCAAAAGAAGCCAAGGAAAGTATGGAAAGGTTAGCAGTGCTTTCCAGCCGGAAGCTCTTCCTGCCAGCAGCAGCCTTCAGAGAACCAGTGCAGCCCTTTGGATGGGGGAAGCGCTGCGCCAAAAGCAGGAGAAAGTTCCCATGCAAGGGGCTGGGGCCTTCTGGGAACCCAGGGCAGGTGGATTTCCTTGAGCGGCAAAGAGTGAAACAGTTTGACTTCAGAGTCAGCCACTTGCAGGTCGGCCCATAAAAACAACTGGTTTACAGATCGGTCATTTACGGCCCAGGAAGGAGGGAGCCTGATGCTGATGTATGGAAGCATTCATTTCAAGTTGGACCTCCAGTCCAGTCCAGTCCAGTCCAGCAGCACCAGCAGCGGCTGTCTTAGGGTGCCGTTGCCCACCTGTTTGGCTGAAAAAGGCCGACTCCCTCTAGTGTGCCCTGCAAGCCATGCTGGGGCCTTTTCTCGTATCCAAACACATGTGGAATTGGGCCTTTAAGAGCTGCTTCTCAGCTTTCCTACTGGGTAATCTTTAACTAAAAGTGCCAGAGACTGAACTGAGACTTCCTTGCCTGCAAATTCATGTGACCTGCCATTTTGCGTGGTCCCTTTCTCACTTCTCTGGCACTTTGCAAATACTTCTTGGATATGTTTTTCCTCCGAGGGTGGCTGGGCCACAGCAGGGCAAACGAGTGGCCTCCCACCCTCTCTGCTGCCGCAGCTGGGGAGTCCTCCACTTCTGGCTCTTTGCCTGGGTGCTTTGTTGCCATAAGTGGGGGCCCCGTCAGTCGCGTTGGGCTCTGGTTTCTGGCAGCCTGTGCAGAAACCATCAAGAGAAGGAAGTGGTTTGTATGGGCATAGGTTGCACATGGAGGGAAGGGAAGTGTGCGCACTTCAGAGCGGCAGTGGAACTCAGAAGGAACTGGAGTAAGGGTGGAGCCAGCCGTGGCGCCCCAAATGAAGCGGTGGGAGAAAAAGCCTGTACTTTCGTGAATTGTGGTTGCAGATTACCACGGTGCCCCGCTTGGTGACAGATTACCCTGCCTAGGCCTGGTCTTGAACTCCTAAGCCTCTCTCTCTAGATGTGGACCTCGAGGTTAAAGGGGCTACGGCTCCGATGTGGGGACAACATCTTCGGCAGTTCAGCTGCTCCAGGAAGGGTGCCACTAAAACTTTCCTCCAGGCTGGCTGTGTCTTGAGCTTATGCGTATTTCTGTTGCCATTTATGCCCTGGCAGTAACGAAGCACCTGTTTTTTTTTTCCCCCTCCCCCTTCAGTGCCCTTCTGGTTTTGGAGCTTCACACCCCCTGGAGAGTCTGGAATGCAAGGAGCACCTGGCGCCCGTCTTACTGCTCTGCAGACCGGCTGGGAGTGAGCAGTACATTGCAATAGGAAGAGAGGGATTCTGTTCAGTGCCACATCTTTTCCTAAGTCTACTGTAAGCCCTGCAAGCCCCACCTAGGCCTTCCTGGAGGAGTCTGGGAAGAGGCTGGACATGCTCTGCCCATGGCCAAAGACTCTTCCAGCTGCGCGGAGGCCTTCTCCAAATGGATGTGGGCCCCAATCCAGCCACGAGGAGTCAGGGCTGTTCCAAGGGGTGCACTTCGTGCTGACGCCTGTGGCTGATTTCTGCGTCAACTCTGCATTGACCTGGCACCCTCAACCTCGGTCGGAAGAAGGGTGGGAAGATAACTTGCAATCACGTGACTGCCCGGGTTGAAAAGCCTTCCTGCGGTGCACTTTTCTGGTGGGAGCAAGTGGGGAGAAAGAAAACCGTCCTGCAGGGGAGGCCGCCGGTCAAGCTTGTTCTTGACTGTGCCAGCCAACAGGGCCCTTTCAAGAGGGGAGGCCTGGCCTGGCCTGGCCTTGGGAAGACCCACCTGAGCAATCATTGGTAGCCCTTCCCTGAAACTGCGACTGCACCAGAGCAGGCAAGCGGGTGCTAACAGCTGTTGCTAAGAAGCCAAAGCAGCTTCTCCTTGGGTTCTTTTCTGGGCTGTCTTGGTACAGCAGAGAAAGGAGAACCCAGATCCAGCCTTAACTAGAGCCCTGATTGGTTTTTTTCCCTTTTCTAATCCAGAAGGGCATTTTCTACAGAACTATTTTGGAGAGGGGGGTGTCTTTTTTAAGACTAATCCGTGCTGGAGGGCTCTCTCTGGCAGCCTTCAGACCATTATACTCCACACTGAGTGCCTTTCGCTCCCTCAGTGGGACCGGCAGCAGCTGCGGCCTTCTGAGCTGCATCAAGAAGGGGTGGCCGCTTCTTGGGTGCATTAACGAGGCGGAGAGGGGCGGGAGGGGAAGGGCACCAAAGCCAGCCTTGTTCCTCGGAACTGGGCAGGTGAGGGAGCTGTACATTATCGATAATTACCTGTAAAGCTAGCAGAGCAGATTAACTAGAAGCTTTTGTAAACCTGGGGCAGGTGGGAGGGTGGTGCAGGGGCGGGTGGTCTGTGTTGTGGGGAGAGAAACTGTCTATATTTTAACAGAGAATCCTATCAAATTATTGGCTACACGTGCAGCCCTTTTCTTGCAGCTTTATGCCTTTTGATACCAGACGGAACACTAATGCACAGGAGGTGTGGGACTGACCTGAAGGCAGGATAAGGGGAAAGGTGCTCCCAGAGGGGCTGTGGAAAGGGGTTAGGTTAGGTGCAGGGGCCTCCGCTGTGCGGAAGGGGCTTCCTGGCAAGCCTGCGCTCTCATTGGCGGGCCCCGAGCCTCCAGTGGGGCACAGTGGGGTCCTTGAGTCCGAGAACAGCTGGGTTGCAGCTGCCACCTCTGAGCCCTCGACCGTCTTGTGCAGACCCGTGTTGGAGGGTGGGCTGGGGCCAGCCCACCTCCACTCCGCAGCTGCACACGCTGGGGATCGCTGGGTCTGCCCGGAGCCGACCTGAGGAGAGCAGCGGGGGCGCTGGGGGGGGGGGGCGGGGGCCGCTTGATTGCCATGAGGAAAGCGTCTGCGTCGTCAGGGAAAGGTGATCTGGCAGGTCCTCATCCAGGCTGGAGCGCTCGGCGTGGCAGGAATGGCACGCACTGGAGAATTTGCTTCCAGCACCAGCTCTTGGGATGTGGCCGCGCAGTTGCAGGCTATTCTTTCTTCCCGGAGAATGTGCGGAGTTTCATTAGCAGAACTGAGGACAAAGACCTGACCCCCCCCCCCCGAAGTAAGGGCAGGCACTGGGTGGGAAGGCAGATGGCACAAGGCCCTTCCCGAGACAGTGCGTTCCTAGAAACCGTCCTCTGCAGCCTCTCTGCAGCTAATCAGAGTCTCTGCTGGCTTTGGGGAAGGGCAAAGGTTGTGGGTCCAAAGGCGTTGCGTGCAAGTGAGGAGGGTGGCTCGGGGGAGGCAGGCTTCGCACGGCGAAAGACCCTGCCTGGGCTGTCCGGGTGACCCGTGGCACTGCGCAGTGGCCTGAGCCGGCTGCCGCAGTTGTGTGCCCTGCTCTGCCCTGCGGGGAGCGGGGGCAGTGAGCTGGCACTTCCGCATTTCTCCCGCCGCAGCACTGCATGCATGGCTCTCCCCGGCAGCCAGCACAGCTGAATCAGCTTTTCGGCTGACTCGTGGCGTAAGAGGAGCCGGCGGAGACGAGTGGGCATCGCGATTCCCCGGTCGAAGGCACCCACGGGATGCTTTCTGAAGGCACGTGCCGGTTCATCCGCTGCCTGCTCCCCTTGGCCAGGCAGAACGCGGGCTGAGGTCTGGGATCTTGGGTCAGGCTTGGTTGGCTGTGGGAACCGTTGCGACCCTGAGGGGCGTGTTTGGGCATCATCTTGAGCCGTGCAGAGAAGGCAAGGGCCCACTTCTGAGGGAGCGGAAGATAAAAGGCCTGTGGCTCAGGGTTAGTTAGCTGCCCGCTGTTGGTGTGAGCTGCGTCCCACATGCAGCTGAACAGTGGGCGATGGAGCTGTGCGACCCCCTGGGCTGCTTTCACCGAAAGGCCACCTCAGGGAACCGAAGAGGACCTGGCTTTGTTTTCTGTCCCCATCTCGTTCGGGGTGCGAGGAGGCGGCTGGCGGTGCGGCACGGCCTTGGTTTGCCTGGCCTCGGTCGAAAGGGAAGGCAGCGTGGCGCAGGGGCTGGCTCTGCTGTTCAGAGGGTCCAGGGCAATGCTTGGGTCTGTGCAGAGCCCTGGGGCAGGCCCGTCGGGCGCCCCCCACCCAGGAAGGGCCCCTCAGTGCAGCAAGCCCCTTGCAGGCCCTGGAGGGGAAGAGGCGTTTCTGGGACTGCCCCTGCCCCTCCCAGGGCAAGGCGGAGCGGAGGAGCTGGCGGCCGACGGGGCGCCGGTTCCAGCAGGCGCAGTCCTGCTTGGTTCGAGAGACAGGCACCCCCTCACTCAGACTGTCGCCGGCTTTGCATTTTGCCCTTGCAGCATCAGGCCCTCTGCTCCTTTCGCAGGCTTTCAAGTGCCCCCCACTGCCAGGCAGCCTGTGCGCCATGCCCGGGGGCGGGGGGGGGGGATCGTGTGGCAAATAAATCCCATCTCCTGGCTGCGTTGGGACCGTTCTTTCCCATTCCTGCTGCCCGTCCGGCCACCCGCAAACGTGCGAGAAGCCTTCTGCTGAGAGTGCTTCCTAATCTGCCGGTGGCGGTGGCAGAAGCCTGGGGAAGGGAGCGGGCTGCTGTGCCGGCTGCGGACATCACGCCAGTGTGCGTGCAGGTGGCGGCGGCGGCAAGTGTGCCCAGCAGCGGCCCATTGCGCCGAGTGTGCCTAGCTTGGCACATGCTGCAGCCCGGGTGTTAGCGTGCGAAGGAGGACCGGCAGGCCTCCGCTGGCAGGGCAGGAAGCAGGGGGCTGACCGGCCCCCGCAGCGCCGCCGTGAGCCTGGCCTCCGCCGCTGCACAGAGGGGGCAGCTGTTAAACCGAGTGTGTGTGCGCTTCCCCTGCCTTGCCGTAGTCCGGTCTGGGTGAGTGAGTGAGTGAGTGAGGGGCTTGTCCCCCTGGACCAGCCACGCCTCTGCGTCCCAACAGTGGCCACGCGAGTGCCCCGGGAACGCCGAACCTGCGGAGAGGGCCGCCCCGGGCTGCCCACTGCTTCCCTGTGGGAGCCGCTGGTGCCTAACGAGTGCCACTGACGAGGAGATGGAGGGCCCGGTCAGTCAGGCTGGTGGCGGGCCGGCCGGCCGCACGCTTCTGGAGCAGGGAGCGCCCGGCGCGTGCGCTTTGCGGGGGGCTTGGAGGGCAGGGCGACTGGCACCTGCTGCCTTCCTGCTGCCAGGCAGGCGAGCTCAAGGCGGTGCGGCTCTCCAGACTTGGGTGAGAAACAGCAGTGGAGCCGCCAAGCCACGATCCGGTAGCCCAGCCTGTCGCTAGAGCGGAGCTTGTGCGCGCCATGGTCTGCCCTCTCCCTGTCCGGAGGAGGAGGAGGGGATAAGCTGCAAGGAGCGGCCTCTCCCGCCTGGCCCGGCAGCCCGGCCTGCTCTGGATGGCTCCCCGGCAGGCGGCGTTCCAGCCCAGGGCCGCTCTTCGCGGGCCAGCACATTCCATTCCATTCCCTTCCTCCCGCTGGCGCGCTGGGAGCAGCCCTCGCCTGCCCTTGCCAAGACGGAGACGGGAGGCTGTTCGGAAGCGGGGTGCTGCCCTCCTCCTCTCCCGCCGGCGACCCGACCCGACCCGACCCGGGGTCTGCCGCTGGGCGGAGAGTGGGGCGGGACACACGGGCTTAAGGCTGGCTGGAGGGCGAAGGGCTGCATCCTGGGTGTCGCGAAAAACAAGGCACGGGACCCGCTCCGTGTTGATCGATCCATCGATCGCAGGCAAGAGGA
Organism: Varanus komodoensis; assembly: GCF_004798865.1. Taxonomy (NCBI): domain Eukaryota; kingdom Metazoa; phylum Chordata; class Lepidosauria; order Squamata; family Varanidae; genus Varanus; species Varanus komodoensis. The sequence continues at coordinate 1,307,146 of NW_025336401.1, forward strand.
GGCCGGCTTGGTCTGTGGGCTGGGGCTCGTGTCGGGCACACCCGCTTCTCGCCTTCGGTAGACGAGGGGCAGGGACGCCGGAGCGGCCCACATCAGAGTTGCACAGATTTTGTGACTCTGACCTGCGGATTCCTCTGTGGAGCAGCTTTCCCTGCATTTTCCTTGTGGATGGTTTTTTAACCACCTGGAATTTTAAACAAATTTGGTTGTCCAAAAATTTAACACTGACCGAAACCACGTGTTTTCCTCCCATTGGCTAAAAATATGAAACTCTGCTGTGGGGATTGCACTTTTTTTGCAAGTTGGCACAAATGCAGCTTCAGGAAATGGGGACCCCCCCCACACACAATTCTGTCCATGAGCAGATGGCAGAATGAAAGGTGCTTGGCAATCTGCAAAATGCAGACAAAACGGATTTAATAAAATCTATACATCCCCAGAGGAGGGCGGAGAGGCAGATGGGTTGCTGTGGAACGACTTAATCCGGGGGGAGGGGCTGCAGCTGGGGGGAGCTCGGGCTTTGCATGCAGGAGGTTAGGGTGATCCGCAGGTAAGAGGATCATCTCGCAGCAGTCGGGGTGGGGGAGCGCATCCGCTGATCCTGGGGAGCAGCTGCCGGGCTTCTCCAGTCTGGTGCTGTCTGGATGTGTTAGACCGCAGCTCTGCGCATCCCTAGCCCGCGTGGCCATTGAGGGGCGTCCCCAGCACAGCTGGAGGGGAGCAGGTTTGGGGAGGGATGGAGCTGGCTTGTGCACAGAGGGGATCTTCGCGTCCTCCGGAGGGTGGGCGGCCTGAAGCAGGGCGGGAGCTGCCCTTCCGCCAGAGGAGCACGGGGGGCGATGCGCTGCCACCTGCTGGCCAACAGCTGCGGTGCAGGAGAGCGGCGGTCTCCCAGCACAAGCCCCGCGGAAGGCTCTCCAGCCAGCCCTGTGGGGCGGGATGCTGGGACGCAGGTGCGCCGTTAGTTGCTTGGCCCCTTCAGCAGCGCCCGGTGCTGCCAGTCTGCGGCAGTGCATGCATTTAAATTGTTGCTGCCATTATACCCCACCTGTTTGAGTAAGATGGAATGGCATATGTGAGCTTCCTCTCCCGTTGTATGTTCGCAACACCTCTGTGAAGTAGGTTAGGCCGAGTGTCAGTGATGGGCCCCAAATCAGCCAGCAAGCTTCATGGTCAAGCAGGGACTCGACTTCCCTGTCGTCCAGTCCAGCTTTCTAACCACTATACCACATTGCCATCTCCATTGTTGTCCCATGGGCTTGCATTCACTGTTCATGGCACAACAGTGCGTTGTTCATCCATTTACCATTGTGGCTGCTTTTGTGCTTTGTTCCTGTGCTGCCCTTGGAGGCGACTGGGTACCTCCTGATTACACTGGCTACACAGCCAGTTCGTAAAGAAAAGGTACAGAAAAGGTTCTTACGGGTAGCCTGGTATCCCACCTCCTTTTTCTTAGTGGTTCTGCTAAAAATGGAACCTAAATTATTCCTAGACACCCTATAGGACTTTTCTTTTCAGCAGGTTCAAGATTTGCTTCCACCTTATGCATTTATTATGCAATTGCCCCCATTAAGCTGTGTACTTCCTCTCTCCTTCCAGAACATTTCTCATACAAGAGCAATAGTTGATCTTTTTTAGCAGGGCTGTAAACTGAATAAAGTTTTTAAAGAGCATTCATATCCTCAGTTGATATACTGGAGATCTACAATGCAGCTGTTCCCCTAGACCCAAACACCCAGTGGCTCCTCGGAGCAGTAGGAGAACTTCGCTTCCTCCCAAAACTGAAGTAGAAAGCTGACACTTAAAAAAAGAGCAAAGCAGTTGGTGCCACTGCAGTCAGTCAGGCAATGTCCCAAGTGCCACAGCCTGCTCGGGCAATGAGCTGATGGCGTGGGAGTCATGCAGGTGGGCACCGCTAACGGCTGGAGCTTCGCGTGAGGGGCCTATCCCCCTGGGGCCCTGCTCCCAGCAAGTGCAAGCTGTGTCAGGGTGCAGAGGAGGAGAACCGTCGGTTTGCACCTGTGGGTCACGCTGTGGGGTAGATGTGCAGTGTGAGGAGTAGGCAGTCCCGGGGCAGCTCAGTTCAACCCTCTGCCTGCCTGAGGGGGTACAGGTGGGGCAGCTGAGCATGCTCTGGGGACACCGGCAGGCCACTGAGGCGAGGGGGCCGGCGGCAGGCGCTGCCCTGTGCGTGCAGAAGCACCTGTGTAAGCAGTAGCTAGCTGGAAATGGGGCGGGGGGCCAAGGACCCCTGGCCAGCTGTGAGCCTCTTCCGCGAAATCCCCTGGAATGCAAAGAAAGAAACAAACCCAGGAATTGCCAGGAAGTTGCTCCTCTGAAGAACAATGCCCGGTGGGGCCATCTCGTGGGGGAAGCAGGCCTGCCCCTGCCGGCCGTACCTGGAATGAGCCTTCAGGACCCTCCTAGGAAGAATCACAGGCAGGCAGCATTCCATCTCTTTAAAGGGATGAGGTGCAAGGACTGGCTCTCCGGCATGAGCACGCTGCGTTCTTGCCGTGTGCGCAAGAGGCTAAAGTTCTCGTTGGGAAATGATCTGAACACAGCAAATCACAGCACCTGAGGTACACAGGTGAGGAAGCAAAAAGCAACCTGGAGGGAAAACCCCATGGAAGGCTGGCCGGGGCTGCTGCAGAGGAAGGGGACGGCCCAGGCAGGAGGAGTGGCACGTGCTGGCACCCCGTGGGAGTGGGGGGTGCCCGGGGGCCTCGCGTCACAGCGCTCTGGCCGCAGGAGGAAAGCCAAGCCATGGACAGCCCCAGGAGGCATTCCTGGGGCCCTGCAGGTGCCTTCCCGGGAGCCCCAGCCAAGCTGCCCGTGCTGTCCGGGGAGGGAGGCTGCGGTAACGAAGGCACAAGCACCGTGCCGTCAGCACGGCTGCTGCTTGTGGGGTGCAAAGCCCGGAGGATGCCAGGTGGGGGTGGACTGGAAGCCGTGAAGGCAAGAGGGCCCCCCTTCCGTTTGCCCCCCGTGGAACAAGAACGGCAGCTGTGGCAGCTCCGCTTTTCCCAGTCCATATGGTTTGCTTTATTGAGAATGGCTTCAGAGAGATTGGGTCACTTCCCATACAAGGAGGATGCGCTGACCTTCACGAAGCAGGCTCCCGGTCTGGGCCCAGCAGATGCAGTGCTCTTGCAGGCACGCCAGGCCCCGAGCCCGGCCGCGGGAGGCGCCAGGCTAAGCCCCCACGTGGCCCAGCGCTGGAGTCGGCTCCCCTGCCCGGCGGCTGCAGGAGTGCTCTTGGCTCTGAAGCGTGCAGGCTGCTCCGGGCTGGCAACCCCCCCCCACAAGCCGTGCCCAGGAGAGGCATTTTGGAAAAGGAGGGTCCCCCTGCGAGACAGCGACGGGGGGACGGGCCCGTGCTTGCCGCCTGCCCCCGTGTCACTCGGCCAACAGGCTGTGGATCTTGGTCAGCAGCACATCCGAGTCAGACCCTGTGGGCACAAAGAAGCAGGTCTGACTGTGGTGCCCTGGGCCGTGGCCACCTGGCCGGCACTGTGCCTGCCCATGGGCAGACTCTGTCTCCAGGCACGCTGGCCTGCAGTGCCCACCATCCACAGCCAAGCCCCATCTGCAGGGTACAGCTATGGAGCAGCAGGATCAGGTCTGCCCCTTCCACAGTGTGGAAAGGCTCACACTGAGTTCCTGGTTATTACTTGTGCCATATGAATTGGTGACTTTTCTGGTTCTGCAAATGCCCCCAGTGAAGTGGAACTGTTCTTGTCTGTGCATCGCAGCACGTAAAATACAGGAGGCCCAGCTCTTACCTGCAGGCTCTTTTCTCCGGGACCATCTTCTGTAAGAGCAAGAGGGGACAGGGTTAGTTCTCAGGCCAGATTAACTTGCCACCTGGGCTTCACTAAGCTCAAAGTCGTGTTTTGATCCTTGGACAGGAAGCAGCTTGGGGCAGATGGGCAATGCATTGCAGTTTCTTGCACCACAGGAGCTGGGCCAGCCTTCCCCAGCCTGGTGCCCTGCAGAGGACATGGGCTTCAACCCATCATCCCCAGCAAGCACGGCCACAGGCACAACAAAAGGCGTCTCCTAGGCCAGCTCGCTGCATCACGGTCAGGCCTTGGAGAACCGCAAGGGGTTCTTTCACCTGCAACTGGCAGCCTGAGTTGCCCAGCCCCGAGGCCATTCCGGAGCAGAGACAGCTCCCAGGACGTGCGCCATGCCTGGAATGAGGGCAAGGGCGTGCCCGGCGGGGTCTTCTCTCAGCTCCGCATGGAGAGGATCAGGGCTACGGCTCTGATCAGGGCCCGCTTTATTGCCACGCTACGTGCGGGGCCAAGGCCCCCTGAGCTGCGGCCGAGAGGGCGGCGTCTTCACCAGGACTCGCCGGGGGAGCGCCCCATAACGCCCACCGCTCTCCCGCCCCTCACTGCCCAAGCAGCCCTTCCTGCCCCACCAGGTGCAAGCAACTGTGGTGGACATGCCGGGCGGCTTCCTTGGCATCCCCAAGCGCGTGGGAGAGGTGGCAGCCTTCCCCCCACCACGCTGGGAAAGGTGGGCTCTGCAGGGATGGGGAGTGCGGGGAGGCCCTGCCGCCCTGAGGGAAGCCCGGCTCCTGCCGGCTCCCACTTACTTCAGCAGCAGGAAGGCCCACGCGATCAGCAAGAAGGAGACGCAGTCAGTCACGATCCAGATCATTTGGTAGGTGGCACGAGGCTGTGGGGAGGGCACATGCGGAATGGGGCGTCGGGAGAGCGGAGCCGGCAGCTCTCCGCCTCCTGGGACACTGGAACGCAGGCCGGGCAGCCTTTCGCAGCCAGACCCTGGGTCCACCTGGTCCGGGACTGCCGTCGCAGACGGGCAATGGCAAGTCTCCAGGATTTCAGACCGGGGAGGGGTCCTGCCGCGGCCCGATGCCTGGCCCTCCCCGAGAGCATGTTCCTGCAGGTGGAGGAGTAGCCCCTTACCAGAAGCCAGAGGGGACGCTCCATCCCTTGCAGCACGTGGCAGGTGTTTGTGGTGACGGAACTGGCCCCGGCACACCAGAGGACAGAGAAGAGCCACGGGGCATTCACCACGTACAGGTTGACTGAGATGTTGTCCTGGCGGTACTCCCTGGGCAAGGAAAGCGGGTTCGTGAGGCAGGGGCGGTCAGCACTGACAGAGAACTGCCGGTGCTTCACAGGGATGCCTCCAGGGAGGCCCAGTGACCTGCTCTGTGCAGCTGAAACAGGCCACTGCGGCACGTTTCAGCTATGGCAGGCTGAGGCGCATACCAGAGAGCACTGGGATATCCAGGCCTTGGCTACAGCGTTCCATGTCGACTGAACCCAGTAATCATGGGCTAAGTGAGGGTTTGAACAACCCTCGAAGAACCCATGGTTGGTTGTTGGGTTACATGAGGGATGCGCAGTCCTCGCATATCTCACTGCCCCAGCTTCAGCTGAAAGGGCAAGCTGTGGCCACACCTTGGACGGTCCAAGTGGCCACAGCTGATCATGCAAACTGGTCCCTTCAACCGGTCCAGTTCAGCAGCAAGGAGCAAAGGGGAAATCTTGAACTCTCTCTCTCGAGCAGCTTCCCTCCAAGGCTGTTGCCACACCTCACAGCCGCGTGCGCTCGGCAGCTGGGGATGGCGCAACCCTTTACGCACCAGCGAGGCACCTGGGGGATGGCTGCGGACCTGGCGCCCTCGATCTTTTATGTGAAACGCATTTGCTGCACTGCACGCACCCAAGCGACCATCCGGACGCCCGGCTTTTTGCCCTCCTGGGGCAGCTCATCCTCTGCTTGAAAGCGGCTGAGCCGGCCAAGCGGTCCCGCCCCCACCCCCAGGGCTAACCGGATCTCTGCAGTGCTCAGGTTTTGGTAAGGCAGGTTGACACGCAGGGGTGCTTCCGTCTCATTGCTCAGCCTCTTCCGTTTATAGACATGCCGGAATCCAGGGGCCTGCTTCTTCACCTGATCCCGAAACTGCTCAGGTAGCCACAGGATCTGAGGCAGGTGGGGAAAACGGGCATGGAGCGAGGCCTCGCACGCTCTGCTCCCACCGCCACCTCCAAGCCAGGCTGTTTTCCGACAGACTCCCCCGGCCTGGCACTCTCCAAAGGGACTGGCCGACCACCCACAGCTGGCACAGCCCTTGTCGGCTGCTGGGGGCGTCCCGCGCCTGCCTGTGCCCTGCCTGGGAGCTGGAGGCACTACCTGTGGACTTCTGCCTGATGGGCTTGCTCTCCCACAGCCCCCCCGATCCATACCAAGGGAAGAGTGGCAAATTGCCAGGCAGGGCTGTCGCATGGGCTAACCCACATGCGGCCCCCACACGTCTGGGGGCCTGGATCAGAAATGCACAGGAGCGTGCGAGGGATGAAATGCCCATCCAGCGATTTCCCTGGTCCCGAACCTGAGTCCCCCAGCTATTTGGTGCAGGGGGAGGGGGCTGTGAGGGCGAGAGAAGCGTTGCGGGGACCTTTCACACGTTGGCCTGCGTTGTCCTGAGGACAGCGTGGGAAGGAAAGCAACGCACTCAGTTCAAAGTGCAGCAAGCTTGCACAGAAAAGTGCCTCTAACTCCCAGCATCCCCTGGCCAGTACACAATGCGGGGAGCTGTGGGGACCCCCTTTCCTTTCACAGAGCTGTGCCCCTCAAGGGGTCTTCGCCTGGATCCACTCGTGGTAGAGGCTACAGGGGGGCTGGGGGCTCAGGACCAGCATGCCTGCTCCCCTTCCTGGGCTGCCTCCTTCCTTCCCAGGATGATAGCTGAGCGAGCCTGGAATGCCCCATTCAGCCTTCCCTGCCCCGCCGGTTGGGAACGATGGGAGCTGTGGTCCAACCCCTCTGGAGAGCGCCAAGCAGGTCAAAGCTGTCCCCACAAGGGGGAGGAGGAGGAGGACCCTCACCAGCTCTGGGGAGATTCCCGACTGGAGGACGGCCGCCACTGTGATGTTGACCAGGTGCTGGTACTGGGGATCCTCCTCTGGCCGCAGGTCGAACATGACCGCCATGTTGTGCCTCTCCGCCTCACCCAGCAGCTGCGTCAGAGAGAGGATGCGCTGGGCCTTTGCCAGGATCAGGTCGTCGCGTGAGAGGCTTCGTGCAGTGGGGAAGGGAGGGTTCTGGTGAGGAGGGGGGAGGGCATGAGGGCACGGTCGGCTGGGCCCCGTGGAGCCGGCCCCCCACCATTCCCACCGGCCGCCTGCTTCTCCCGCCAACTTGTCAGGGCATCTGTCTCTGGGTTTTCAACAGGAAGCAGCCCCTGCTCTTGTTCCCTCCGGGAGAATGGAGCAAAGGGGCATTGCCAGGGTTAAGAACAACAGCAACATTTTCTTCGCTACCTTTCAAGCATAAGGCAACTTGAAAATGGCTAAAATACACAATATGAATTGCTCCAAAACAACGTCCATCAAAACTAGCAAAGCAGTGAGAGCAGCAGTAAAACCCCAAACCCAAGCAGCTGAGCCCAAAAAGCGCACCCCGTGCCTTCAGCTGCCGGGGGACCGGGAACCCTTGGCCTGGCATTAAAGAGAGGACACTTGGCCACACAGACATCACTGGGGAGCGTTCTATGGCTGCAGGGGGGGACGACCCCTTATTCCCACCTGTCTGGACCACCTCAGTGCCCCAGGACAGGCAGGCCCAGCCTCTGGCTGGGGTACAAGCTAGTAACAACGTCACACAACGTCATATATATTAAGTAAAGCCAAGCAAGCAGTGCTTCTCTCAAAGAAAAATGGTGCTCAGCTGCTTCTGGAAAGGATGCTATGTTAAAAGAGCCGCCTCTGGGGGAGAATTTTGGAAAGATGCGGCAGTCCAGCGGCAGCCTTGGTCTCTGGGGAGGCTAACCTTGCTCCCAGGTAAGATGCAACCTGGAGCAGGACCGCTGCAGGAAAGCTTCCGAATCGGGGCATCCCGGCTGCCACCAGGGCTGCCGTCCCAGGGGGTTTGCACCACGGCTTGCTCGCTGCCCGAGGGATCCCGTGAATGGGCTGCTGGATTGGATGGATCACAGCTCTGATCCAACGTAGTTTTCCTTATGGTCCAGTATCCCCGGATGTGGGGCAGGATCATGCAGAACCAGGCGCGCACCCACTGTCTCATGCTTTCTACCCTCGTTCAGCCTCTCTGTGCTCTCCCGAAAGGCCCCCTCCCCAAAGGTTTTCGCTGCCCTTCCACCCAGCAGCCCTGCGCGGCTCAGTCCACAGACTACAGAACGGCCCCCCGAGCCAGGCGGCCCCCCGCACAACCCAGGCCACCTGGCTCTCAGTCCAGCCGCGCTTGCCTGCGCCTTACCTGCACGAACCAGCTGCCGGCATCCAGCTGCTGCAGCTGCGTCCAGTTGAAGGCGCTGGCGCTGGATCGGGCCAGCACGGGGAAGACCTCTTCAGCATTCGTGGTCCGGATGAGCGTCTCGTCGTGCATGATGAACGGCACCCCGTCGGCACTGGCGGTGAGAAAGACGGAGGGGGCTCGTCTGGGCTGCGGCTCCGTTCTTCCCAGCTGGGGGAGGGGTGGATTGGGAAGGAGGCCAGGAGATCCCTGGCCTGCCCCTCACCTCACCAGGACGTCTGTCTCCCAGGCACTCACGCCACAGTTGGCCGCCTTCTGGAAGGACATCAGGGTGTTCTCTGGCGCGAGCTGTCGGGAGAGGAAGCATGGCAGGTGCACAGCCCAGCCTGCGAGGGGAAGGCTGGGCCGCTGGACTCGCACCCCCCCCCCCGCACTCGACTCCACTGCTAGGCTGTGTTCTGCGGAGTCCCATGGCTTAAGGGCTGCATACAGCAGTGAAGAACCTCTGCTCCGTGGGCCCGATTTGGCTGTGGAGCCTGGGGCGCCTTTGCAGACCCCTCCCGGGTTCTGCTCCCTGGCCTGGGGGCCGTCGGGGTCTCCCGGAGGAAGCAGAGGTGAATCCCTTTGCTCTCCCTGGCTCTCTCCAGCGGAGGCAGGGGGCGTCCCCCAAAGGCTGCTCCCGCAAGCCCCTTCCCTCTATGCACAGCCCCAGGCAGCAAGCCTCCACGGGGGCCCGGCCCTGTCCAAGGGCCCTGGGGAAGGGGTGTGTGCAGCGTCCCACGGATCCCTCTGGGCCGAGAGCAGGCCGCCGGAGTCCTGGCGAGACGGGCTGCCGGGGCTGCGTCCAGGTGGGGGCAAGGGAGAGGGAGGCGGCCCTGCCTCCAGGCGGCGCTCCAAGGAGGGTCTTTGGTTGGCCGAAGCAAAGCAACCGCTGATTGCCCCCCGCATCCTGAACGCGCTCGCAGGGGTGCTCCCCCGTGGCTGCTCCCTTCCAGGCAGCCCAGCAGCCCCCAGTGCAGGGCTGAATTCCCAAGGGACATGCCTTTCATCACCCGGGGAGACCCCCCCACCCTAAAACGTGCCGTGGACCCACGAACCACACTCCTGCCCCCGGAGTCTGCCCACTAGTGCAGGGCCGGCCAGTTCTGGGGACTGGTGACCGGCACTGCCCGCCGTGGAACCGCCGTGGACCAGGCCCCCCTCCACAGACTTTGCGAGGGACAGAAAAGTGCCTTTCCTGGCAGGTGGTTTAATGCAGCAGCAGCAGCAGCAGCAGCGTGCAAAAGCAGCTGAGGCTGCGTGCGCATGCGGCCACCCCGGCCCTCAGCATCGCGGCCGGCTTTAGCACAAGCTGCTCTCCAGAACGGTCCTACAGATCGCTGATATTTTTCCTGCACGGACAAACGGGCAGCTCTGGGTTGTTCCAGAAGGCGCCCCCCACCCGCCTCGCTGGTCTCCTGCATTCCAGCTGCCAATGGTGGCAAGCTACTCACCATGGGAGCTCCACGGTGCCCAAACAGAGCTGGTTTGGGGGGCAGCTGGCTGTGCTCCAAAAAGCAGGGGGAGTCGATGCCCAGTGGGGCCAGGTACAGGGCGAACACTGAGCCCAAATACAGCAACAGCAGAGGTATCCGGAGGGCTGCGGAGACGGGAATGCACCCACGCTGGGAATGACGCCCACAATCTTTCAGAGGGCTGTGGGGAGCCAGGGTCCTGCCCCCCCTTGCAAAGACCCACTAGGTACAAACGATGTTGTGGCCATTCCCAGGTCCTGGCTGCCTCTCCTGGGCCGTTCTCGCTCCCTCCGTCCAATGAGACACCGCTTCTTCAGAGCGGAACAGGGGGAGGCAACAGCGCCCCCTGCCAAAGACGCGGCCACACGGGAGACCCTGGCCCATCCTGCAGTGGACCAGCGGCCGCTGAGCGGTCCCGCAGCGACCACTTCCCAGGTCCGGGAGAGGAACGGCAGCCAGCTGCGAGGAAACCGGAGGAGCCCGAGGGCTCTGTCGCCGTGGCGCAAAGCCCCAGCCAAGAGTGCTGGGCTCCCCTACCTGAGCGGGAGGTCCGGTAAAAGCAGTCGGCCACTGGCCAGGCGAGGAGAGTCATGCCCACCACGGCTCCGATGTGCAGGAAGGGGCCTGTTGCCTGGCGGAGGCAAAAGCAGGCGTCAGAGGGGCTCCCTAGACTGCTGTGGGCAGCCAGGAGCAGAGCAGAGCAGAGCAGAGGCAGGGCCCAGGCTGCAAAGCTGCCTGGGGCGCCTGGGGACTGCAGGAACGCCCGTGTGCCAGAAGGGGGCTCCAGGCAGCGCCAGTCCCGCTCAGCGGTGGTTTCCCCCCCGTCCTGAGAGGCAGGGGGAACTGATGGTCCCAGTAGTCTGGGCCGGCAGCCGGCAGAGGCACAAGCAACTGAGCTAACGGCAGCCATGGGGCGTGCGCAGAATGGCCACCCTGCTCTGGCTTTGCTGCAGGCAGGAAACTTGGAGCGAGCGTGTCCTGAGCGGATGGCTGCTCAGCCTGGCCACGTGGCAGCTCCCAGGAATCGTTCAGTGCTGCAGCTGCTGCCACGAGGGACGCGCCGTCCTGCAACTGAGCCAGCAGCGAGAACAAGAAGTTCCCCCGCTCAGTCGCACAAGTGCTTTAGCCACCAACGGCTCCCTGTGCGATTCAAGAGAAAGCGGCGGTGGCGGCGGCAGCCCGTGTTTTCCAGGTTCCTCCTCAGGTGTGGGCTCTCACCTGCAGAGAGATGTGGGCACTTTCCCACTGGCTTGCCCACTGGATTTCCACTCCCACAAAAGCTGCCGCCACTGCAAGCACTGCCAGGATCAGGAGACTCTGGAAGAAACCGGAAGGATGAGGTCAGGCATGGAAAAAGGACGGCTGAGCTGCCTTCAAAACGCCCCTTCAACAGGGAGGCCCTGCACATTTGTGACAAGAAGCTTGCCATGTTTGCGTTCCCTAAAAAGCCCAGCCTGTTGCTGGATGTTACCCTAACACACAGCCAATGCACGTGGGAAGAGAATCAGTTCTGAACCATGAGAGAGAAATGCAGGGAGGGAGGGGGAGCGGAGTGCACCAGTGGGAGCAGTCAGCTCCTCTCTGGAGAATCAACTGCTTGCTAGCACTGTGTATCCTTCTAGCCTTCACCTGTGTCCTTCTTGGATATTTGTTAATAAACTGGGTCTTCAAGGTTGTTTTTGCCTCTACAGCACCAGCACATGTGATGCTTTGCAGGAGATAAGAGGACAGGCCCCTGCCCCAAAGAGCTTGCAATCTAAAATGGGACGCAGAGGAAGAGGAGATGTGGGTAAGACCCGGCTTGCAAATATCGCTCAAGAGCACACCTTGTGCAGAGAAGCTGGGCACACGCTCACAGCAGGGCAGGGTTACCTTGTGCAGCCAATGCAGCTTGAGGGGCTGGCGGCAGAGTTGCAGGCCCAGTGCCAGAACCTGGGGTGAAAGCGGGACAGGGTTAGAACCAAGGAAGCCCCTTCTGCATCGCAGCTCCGAGACAGGGAGTGCGGGTGAGAGGGGACACTCGGGAAAGGGAAACGGTCAAAACCTGGCAGCAAGGCAAGGCAAGGCAAGGCGGATCCTGCCTGAGGAAAGCGGCTCAGCACGAGCAGCGCGGCTTTTCTTATTTGCATAACTAACTCAGCTGCTTTCAGCTGAAGCAGCCGCTAATGGCCGGCAACCTCACTTACTTAGCGCCTCTTCAGCTTCTGAACTGTTCCCTGAATGGGCTTCAAACCTGATCTTGGCAGCCTTGTAAAAGAGAGTGTTCGCATTGTGGCTTTGCTGAAGGAACGCGGGAGCTGCAGTGTTTGTGCAGGGTTTCCCTTGTTGTGCTAGCACGTGTGATGCCGTTCCCGGGAGTGTGGGCAGGGCGGCGGCGTTCAAACAGTGCAGATCTGCCATGCAGACGCACGGCGAGGGGCTTTCCGTATCATCGAGTGGAAGGAACTTCCTAGCAGGCGGAAGCTGCTCCCAAAGGCCAAATGCTGTCCAGCATATTAGTAGTAGTAGTATTAGTATTAGTAGTATTATTATAACATTTAGCAGAGTGGTTCAGAGTGCTGGACTGGGACTCGGCTGCTCCAGGATCTGGTCTTCACTCTGCTGGGGAGCGCACTGTGCGACGCCGGGCTTCTCAGGCTAGCCTGCCTCACAGGGTCGTTGTTGTGAGGACAAAATGGAAAGATGCGGAAGTTTCTAAGCTACTTCGGGTTCCTTGGAAGAGGAAGAAGTTCAGGTATAACACGTAATACAATAATAATAGCCATAGCCATAGTAGTAATAATTTAAAAATAATGGTGCAAAATGGACAAAGAAGAGACCTAAAGCTACATTCTCTCTGAGAGTGGCCAACCTGCAGCCCACAAGCAGGACCTGAGATCCAGTTCTTTGTGTCTGGGGTTCTGCTGCCCCTGAGCCCGGAGTCAATCTGACAGCCGTTGTGACTAACGGCCACTGGTAGCCAGCCGTGTGTTCCCCGAGCCCGGAGGGCTGAGTCCTCAGCCAGGCCAAAACTGCAGCGGGGAATTCTGGAGGGAGGCAAGTGCTGGAAAGAGCCGTACCAGGAGCACAGAGGCGTACGTCGCGAGGGTTGCCGTTCCAGAGAGCATCACCAGCGACCAGTCAAGCCACCACTCGGTCTTGCGGAAGATGAATCTGTTGGGCAGAACGAGAGGTGGGCCGGGCCGGGCCGGGCCGGGCCAGGGAGGGAGGGAGGGAAGGCACATGGTGCCTTCTACTTACTCGTTGAGGTTGTGGAAATCATTGAGTGTGATGAGGGCGAGGTAGAGCCAGGCCAGGGTGAAAAGGCACACGCCGAGGAGGAAGAAGAACCAGGCGCAGTCGCACTGTGAATCAGGAAGCGACACGCCAGTCCACGCACCCGAAGACCCGCGGTGGGTGCCCGTGACCAGCACTGCCCTGTCCTCTGGTGCGAAGGCCTGCTCCAGTCCAAGATGGGCAGAGCCGGCTTTGGGCAGAGGACACGCGCTCCGCACTCGCTTCATGGAGTCTTGTGGGAGAACAGCGTCTTTTCGGTGGCATTGGGTGGCACCGAGACGATGGGACTCCCCCCAGGGCAAGGTTCCTTCCCTTTCACAAATTAGGTTCTTTCTGGAAATTGCTTTAAAGCAACCAATAATGCTTGGTTTGCAAGGCGCGTTTTTAGCCATTCTCTCTGCAGTACAGCTGGATTTGGTTTTTATCTGGGCGCTTCCCAGCAAGCCCAGGCAGGCAAGGAACTCCACCTCCGACCTCCCCTGCGCAGCGCCGGGCAAGCCAGTCGCCCAGGGCGCCTCGTTCCTCCGCACTCCCCGGGGGGAGCCCCGAGTCTGCCTGCAGGCCTGGGATCGTGTGACAGACTGTCTCTGCAGGGCGGAACCAGAGCCTGGCTTGGGCAGAACGTGCTGTGGCACCAGGAATATGCGATCCTCCGCCTGCTCAGGGTAGCTTAACCCTCACTGCCTGGGTTACGCAGCAGAACAACCCACAGCCGGGGCTGACGATCCTGGGTGGGGCTTTTGGCTCTGAGGCTTGCTGTGCCAACGAGCCGCAGCTGGTATGCTGGGAACCCATGCACTGGAGGAGGAGGGTCTCCCAGAGGGGGCGCGGGCATGCCCAAAGAAGGGGAGCAGCCGATGGCGGGACTCCTCCTCCAGAGCCTGGCGTGGCCCAGCCGCCTTGAGGAAGGCTCGCCGCCCCCTGGCAGCCCTCCAGAGGTGCGGCACCCACACCGCCTTGTCCAGCAGGGTGGGGGCCCCTCCCCAGACGGCGCACCCCAACTCACCTTGCTCGTGGAAAGACCCTTCCCGCTGCGACGCCAGCGGCAGCTGTAAAGGCACAAGAGGCAGGTGGCACACAGGCCGCTGCAGCCCCCGTCCTTCGCCATGGCGGTGGGAGCACCGGGCCCTGCAGGGAGAGAGTGCGCACAGCCGGTCGGCCTGGCCTGGCCTGGCAGACAGAGCGAGGGAGCAGGAGAACAGCCACTCCGCTCGCCCGGACCTCCCGGCCGCTCCTCGAACGGGAGACTCTTGCAAGTGGAGCGTGCGTGGAGCCGGAGAAGCCCAGGAGGTTGCCGACTCCCCGCTATCGACGACTGGTGGGAATTTGTGGGTGGCTTCCCAGAAGAAGATAATCCAGTTCAGGCATCAGGCCTACGGAAACCTGGGCGCTGGGAGTGTCACCAGGCTCCAGAGCCCCACCCCAGCCGCCGCACCTGAACCTGCATGTGGGAGCAGGCCCGCGACACACAGCGCGGCGTTAGTGTGCGGCTCCGCGCTGCGCCTCCTCCGGAGGGGCAAAAGGAGAAATGACGAGGCAGGCAGTGCCCAGAAGCCATAAGAGGGGGATGTGGGGAAACCCGCATGCAGAAGCCTTCCTTTCCCCGTCACTGCCTCTTCTGGGGGTTTTGCCTGGACATCACGCTTTAGCGGCAACAGCCTGCTTCCTGCGGAGCTTAACTTCTTTTGCACGTGTTGATCAGGCGGAGCAGAGAGACGCCTCTCTCTTTCCTCCACGCTGCCCTCGGGCAACGGCAGCGGCACAGCCAGCACCGGCTGCGCAAGCCACATGGGAAGGAGGGTGCGCTGACCGCGTACTTGCAGGGTGGAAAGCGCACCGGTGCCTGGGCAGCAAAAGCAGCCCTTGGGGGGCGAGTTGGTCACGGGGCCCAAATCCAGCACCGGCCCCAGGGGAATGAAGACCTGGATTCCAAGTGTCTTTAAAAGTCAGCTCCACAAAGTGGAAAAGGGAGGCGCACTCAAGCAGCACAACAATGCGCACGAAGGGCGGGGGGTGGGCTTGATGTGGGCGGTCACCTGAACCCAGCTGAGGCAGCAAGCGCTGGCGGGCAGCTCACGGCTCTCAAACCTCCCACAAGCTGCGGTTTCTCTCAATGGGCTCTTTGTGGCTTGTTTATACCGCTGGATTCCGACAACACGAAAACCCAGTCAGCAATCTGCTGCTTCACCTGTTCACTCCTCGCCTTTATCGCCTTTCTTTTTCTTGGCGGCCTCTCTGGCATTGCTTTTCTACATTGTAAACATCTTGGGGCAGAGACCTGGCTTCTTGTTCTCTGAGAAGCATGATGCAGGCAGATGACACCCTCGTTAGAAATTTAAACCCACACGTGGGGGCTCTTTCATACAGAACAGCCCTTTCTTACACGGAGGCAGCGGTATGGGAAAGCGGCGCACTCGCCATCCGGCCTGAGGAATCGGTTCGCCCATTGCCCACCCTGGAGGGACGTGTGGAGCCAGGGGCAGAGCCAAGCTGTGGGATGCGGGCCACCTCCTCCTGCAGGCCCGACCGGTGTTGCTATGGATACCTGAACAGCCTTGAGGGGCCAGGGCAGGGAGAGGGGACTGCCCATGCGGCCCAGGAAGGCACCCCTCTTGTCTTGCCATGTGGCCAGAGGCTGAGGATGCCAGCAAAGAGAGGCGGGTTGGGCCCAGAAGGCACGGGGGGGGGGGGGCGGTTGTCCCTGCAAGCCCTGCGGGAACTTGGCTGGCCCAGGACATGGCTGCAAACAAAGCCATTGCGAAATGCCAGGGAGCGAGGGAGCGAGGGAGCGAGCCTGCATGGGCCCGCAGAGGAAGGGAGGAAAGAAGAGAGAGCTTTTCTCCTTCCCAGAAGGACGCTCCGCTCTGCGGGATTTCTGGTTGTGCGAGGACGTTTTACAGCCGAAACGCTCCAAGATTGCGGGGCAGGCGAGGGGCAGTCCTCGAAAAACGGCAGCGCCGTCTCCTCCTTCCGCCCCGGCTTAGCAAGCGCTTCTCCGGCGGCACAAGAGCCGTCCGCGAACCGCGGGCGAAAGGCGAGGCTTCTCCAGGGGATTTCCGCGACCCACTTCTGCGGGGCTGGGAGGAAGAGGGAAAGCGAGTCGGGGCCGGCGCGGTTCTGCTGCGAAGGGAAACTTCTCGAGCGAGCTTCTCCTTCCGCAGGAGCGATGCCCCTCCCGCGCCGGGAGCCCCAACTGGAGCGCGGCGCGCTTTCCCCGGGCGCGGGTGGGCTTCGCGGAGCTGCGGGGAGAAGCCGCTTCTCCCCGGGCGCGGAAGCCGCCGGAGCCGGCGCGTCGCTCCGGGCTCCTCCGGGGCGCCCGCGGCGAGAGGAGCCGCGTCCTCCCGGGAAGCGCGTCCCCGCGCGGGACGCCCCTGCTCACCTGGCCCGACGCCCGCGTCCCTCGGCGGTGGGCAGGCGCCTCCGCTGTCCGGCCGGCCGGCCGCGGCCCTCCAGCGCCCGCCTCGCCCG
>NW_025336401.1:1323762-1501841 GCF_004798865.1 Varanus komodoensis
GGGGGGGACTGGCCCAGCTCGGGTCGCGTTTCCCCGGGCGCCCCGGAAAAACTCCCTCAGGAGGCCGGGCTGGCTGCTGCTGCCAGTCCGTGCAGGCCCTGGCAGCCCTGGGGCTGGGCCTGGGCCTGGGCCTGGGCCTCCTCAGTTCCGGTGCTCAGGTGGGGGGCCGTGGCCCAGAGCACGCGGAAGGGCCGGGTTTGATCGCCAAGCATTGCCCGGCAGGGCTGGGAACCTCCGTGAGCCGCCGCCGCCGCCAACCGGTGCCATGCTGGGAAGGCGGACGGCACATGTCAGCGACCGTGAGGAGCCGCTCCACGCAGCTTCCAGCTTGGCGTTGCAGCTCCGCTTGACACATCAGGCGCACAAACATCTGCTTACACTCGAGTGCAGGAAGCTGGCTTGGGTCCACTCGGCATGAACCACTGTGAACTGGAGGCCGCGGCCCCTGGTTGCAGGGCACGCTCCGCACCAGCTCCCGGATGCAGCGGCTGTTGGGCAGGACCCTCGGCCCGTGAGTCTGCCGCCTCGTGCGGCTCTTGCCTGGGCCAGGGCAAGTGGGGGGACAAGCTGGTTGCCACAGCGGAGATGAGGGGCCAGTCGCCCAGGGAATGTGGCTTGCAGATCTAGGAAGGTGTCCATAGGTGCTGCAGGTCCAGGATGGGGACAGGTGGCTGGAGAGCGGCACTCGTGAAAGGGACCTCGGGGTTCCTGTCGACAGCAGGCGGAACATGAGCCAGCCGTGTGATGCGGTGGCCAAGAGGGCGAACGCCACCCTTGGCCGCATAGCCAGAAGTGTGGCTTCCGGATCTGGGAAGGTGTTGCTACCACTCTGCACAACTCTGGTGCACACACGACTGGAGTGCTGTGTCCAGTTCTGGGCTCCACACTGTAGGAGAGACAGCTCGGCTAGGATCGGTTCCGCGCGGAGCCGCAAGGAGGGTGGCGGGGTGCGGGGGATGCCACGTGAGGGGAGACCGAGGGAGCTGGGTCTTGGCCGCCTGGAGGAGAGGCGACTGGGGGAACTTTTAGCGACATGCAGGTATGTGAGGGGGGTCGCACAGAAGGGGGTCATGCCTGTTCTCCCCTGCAGTGGAGGGAAGGACGCGATCCAGTGGGGCAAAGCTCAAGGGACTGGGTTTCAGGGTGGATGTCAGGAAGTACTTCTGGACGGCCAGGACCCCTCGGATATGGAAGGGGCTTCCACGGGAAGCCACTCTGGGATTCAGCTTTGCTCACAAGCCGCCCTGCAGAAGCAGCCCTAGGAAAATCTGCAGGCAGCCTCTAGGTGCCAGTTCCTCATCAGGAATGCGAAAGACGGCTCTGCTCGGATTCTTGCCTGTCTTTGGGAGAATGCCAGTGACTTACCCAGATTTTCACACTGACGCTTCACAGGTGTCCTAGCTTTTGCAGGCTGAGCAGATCTCTCTGGGAACTACAGACGTTAAAGTCTGGTGGCCCCTCAAAAGTCCAGTGGCAATGTTTTGCAAACTTTGCATTTTGTGCCGTCCCCCACAATAGGACGTGATCATTGTGGGGTCTGCTGGGCACCCCAAACCAGCGTTGCATCTCAAAATCTAGGCCAAGCTGCTGCATGACTTCCGCGCCACAGGCTGGACATCTTGTGCTGCTCCTGCCAAGTGTATAAGCACACGCCCTTTAGCACGGTTGGCCAAATGGCCGTCACGGTTCACAGCTTGCTTCCTGGGAGATTTGGATGACGCAGGAACCGACGTGTCATGATCAGGCATGTGGCACTTGGGGTGGGAAGGGGACAAGAAGCTGCAGTGGGTTCCCTGCTCCCTGATGGTGTGAACCTGGTCCTTCTCGGGGTTCTAGTGACACCCCCAGAATCCAATTCTGAACCCAGGGTGGACAAGCCCCTTTTCTGCGTGTGTCTGTTGGAGGGAGAGAGACGCACTCCGGTCAC
This sequence comes from Varanus komodoensis, assembly GCF_004798865.1. Classification (NCBI taxonomy): domain Eukaryota; kingdom Metazoa; phylum Chordata; class Lepidosauria; order Squamata; family Varanidae; genus Varanus; species Varanus komodoensis. The sequence continues at coordinate 1,325,690 of NW_025336401.1, forward strand.
TGCACAGACGCCGCTTTCTGGAGACCGCGGAGCACGAGTGCAGCCTGGTGGAGCGGCCGCTCTCGCTTCTTGTGCTGCCAGGATGTTAGTGAGGCCGTTTCCCTGCAGTTCCAGCGCACCATTTTCTGTCTCTTGTTCCCGGCAGATAGGAGAGAAGGGCCCTTGTGCGCTACTTTGATCAGCTCTTCATAGACAGAGCAATGTTGACCAAGCCTTTTGAATCAAGTTGCATATCATCTGTTGCTGTGATTCAAGTTGGCAGCTGGAATATTGACATCAATGTAGGATCGTTTTATCCGCTAGAGTGTTTTTCGTTTCCTGCTCCTTTGTTTTCAACATCGCTTTGCTGGTTTGGATTACGTCTTTGCAGTTCCTAAGCTGCCTTGAACATTGTATTATTTTGTTGCTGTGGCCGGGTAGAAATAAGCGAAATGAAAGCAGCCTGCCCCATGGAAGACTGAAGGGGCAGCCACAGGCTCACAACTGGGGGAGGGAGAGAAACCAGTCTGGGACGAAGCTAAGCTGCAGGGCCTTTCTGGGTGGTGGGAATAGGCTGCAGGCTTGGGCTTTCCTAACTAGTGCCTTTACAGGAAACATGCTTTCAAGTAGCAAGGCTATAAATATGCAGATATTTATTTCCAAGGGGCTTTCTCCCACTCCTTTTAAACCCCCTCCCCCCATTTAAAGCCTGCGAGTTTTCTTCTGGCACTCAGGCGGTTATGAAGTGTCCTGCATGGGAAATGTGTAATTTTTATCCTAGGAAGCTTAACAAATGGTTCTTCACAAATGGCATTTTAATAAGTTTCGGGCAAGCTCTCCTTCCTCCTTTTCGGAAAGCAAGGGAGCTTTGCTGACTTAGATGGTGAGGAAGAAACACTATTCCTGCAGATCAACACAACAGAGGGAGAGTGGTGTGGAATTCAAGTTGTTCTCTTAACCTGCCACCTTCCTGGAGAATCCGGGGCTTGAGGCCGTCTGCTTATTTCTTAGATTTCCACCCCGCCCGCTCAGCCAGAGAGTCTCTCTGCCCAGAGCAGCATTAATTACGTCTGCCTGTCCAGCATGGCATGGCTGCCAAAGGCAAACACATCTAAGGAAGAACCCTATTATTGCCCGTACTTTCATACCCTACCCTTTCCTTCTTGCCAGCAACTCAACCTGGCCCTTGTAGTCCATTTCACTCTCACAACAGCCACCCTGCGAGGCAGGCTGGGCCGAGAGTGAGTGACTGACCCAAAGTCACGCAGTCAGCCTCGTGCCTGACTGGAGACCAGCACCCGCATCTCCCGAGCCACCGTGCCGTGCTCTGTGTGTGTAGCCAGAAAAGGGCCCCGGGCTGCGCCAGTTTCGCCCCATGTGGCGTCCTCCAACTTCGGAAGCAAATCCATCCTGGCCCAGCCAGCATCGCCAAGGGCTGGGGATGCTGGGAGTCCGTACTCCAGCAGTGCCGGAGGGCACTGGGCTGGGGAAGGGTGTCGGTGCCTGCACAGGGAAGTCTTTGGGCTCTGAAGAGCAGCGAGGCCTGTTCATGTGTCCTGCAAGGCAGCAGTGCGCCCTGAGCCCCGTGCGCCAGTGCGTACAGTTCCCAATATGGTTGAAGTTTCTTCTGCTTCTCACAGGCGATTAACTTCTGTAAAGTTTCCAAATAATGCTTACAGCACTTCGCTTCTAGCTTGCAAACAAAAGCACCAGCAAATTTTATCTTAATGCACTCGCTGACAGTAGCAAAACTTTAGGAGAGACAGACTCACCTTTTTGAATGAGGAGGACTGTGGAAAACGCAGGAAAACACCAACGCACCCGTGTCTGGGCAAAGGGGGACCGGCTTGGGGGAAGGGGGGGTGGCCACCTGCGAGGCGAGCCTCTGATCTGAGCCTCTGGACCTGAGCCTCTGCACCCCTGTGGTTGGAGGGCAGAACTGGCTTACCTGATCCCCAGGTGCTTCTCACTTCCTCCTTGGCTCTGCCAAGAGGCCCACCTGAGGTCGTGCTGCGAAGTGCTGTGCTCAGCGGGCTTCGGAGTGCTTGTGAGCATCTCATAGAAACATAGAAAGAGTGAGTCGGAAGAGGCCTCCTGGGCCATCTAGTCTGACCCCCGGCTCCAGCCGGCTCCACTCACGACATGCCTGTGACATCTCAATGGCATCTTGCTGAAAGGTTCCACTGATAATTTACATTGTCCTTTGAAAAGCAGCTAAAGGCTCAATCTTAGGATGACACCTTCTCAGACTGGAGGGAGGCAACTGGTGGCTGCCGCAGGCGCCGTCCTGGGCCCAGGGCTCCTCAGCACCGTTCTGAATGGCTTGGATGCGGAAGTGCAAGGAAAGAGAATCAGATCTGCAGTCAGTCCAAAACTGGGTGGAACTGTGAACACCCCGGAAGGCAGAAGGAAGATCCAGGGTGATCCTGGTACACCTGAATGCTGGGCTGAAAGCTCCAGAATGAGATTCGGGAGGGACAAGTGCCACGTCCTCCAGCGAGGAAAGAGAAGCCAACGGCATCGATACACGACGGGGAACCCGTGGTCAACGGAACCGAAAAAGGGAAAGGCCTTGGCATGATGGTGGACAGCAGGCTAAATAGGAGCCACCGATGCGATGCGGCCACAAAAACGGGCAAACACTGTTTTGTTTAACAGAAGTATTACTCCAAATTAAATGAAGTTCCCCTATACTTCTCACTAGTCTGGGCACCAAGATTGAAGAAAGGTGCAAACAAAATTAGAAAGGGTCCAGAGGAGGGCAACAAAAATGATCCAGGGTTTGGAAACTCTGCCCAATGAGGAGAGACTGAGAGAACTGGGCATGTTCAGCCTGGAGAAGAGACGATCCCTCCATAAGCATCTCAACGGCTGTCACCAAGAGGAAGGCCAAGATCTCTTTTTGCTGATGCCAGAGCACAGGACACAGAATAATCAAGTCAAGCTGCGACAACCCAGATTCAGGCTGGACATCAGGAAAAGCTTCCTCACCACCAGAGCAATAGGACAGTGGGACCAGCTGCCCAGAGAGGTGGGGGCTCTCCCACACTGGGGACATTCAAAAGAAGCTGGGCAGCCCTCTGAGTGGGACGGTGTAACGTGGCGTCCTGCAACAGCAGCAGGTTGGACCCGATGGCCTTTGTGGCCCCTTCCAGCTCTTCTGTTCTATGATTCTGTGATGCTTAGACAGAAAAAGCACCTGTGGCTCTCAGCATGCTGGAAGTTGTAGGCCTCACACCCTGGGAAGGGGGAATACTGGGAGGCTGTTTTCAGGTTTTCCCATGCTTCCTCCAGAGTGGGAGGATGTGGTCACCTGAGGATAAGGACAGTCTCGCTCAAAGCTGCTGTCTGCCAAAAGTGTTGCTTTACAACTCCCACAATCCCCTTCCAGAGGGGAGGCTGATAGCTGACTCTGCATTCACCCACAGCCAGGCAAGGGTGCTCAGCGGATCCATGCGTGCCCTTTTAAGTCTGGCAGAAGTTCAGGTGTCCGCAGATTTGCCTTAAATCACAGACAGGAAGGTGCTTCATGCAGCTTTGCTTTGCTTTGCTTTTTTTTGAAGCTCAGCTGTTGCATTGCCTTCTCTGCCAGAGCAAGCATGCTGACCATATGCTCATTTGCATATGTTAGTTTACTTAAGGGGCTGATATTAACAGGGAAAGACAGGATGTGGGAAAGAGTCCAGCTTGTTTCGTGCAGGCTGGGAAGTGTTGCTACTCGGGAAAGCTGCGTTGGGTCACATCTGTGTTGGAATCCTGGCTTGTAGGTGAGCTCTTGCAAATGTTCCTGGTTTGCTTGCAGTTCAACCCTTGCAAGAAGCACCTCGCCTCAGTGTTGCAGGATACTGAACGCTCAGCGGTGCAATTGTCATTTTTCTTGTTGGGGATCCTTCCCCAGTGTCTCCCCCAAAAAGATGTTGAAGGGCTGGGGAAGCCCTTTACCTGTGAATTTGGCTTTGAATAAGATTAAAATGGCCTTGAAAGAGTGAAGAAGCTGGGCTGAAACAAGGAGAACTACACACAGAAAGGACCGCTGGGCAAATTTGCTCCAGGGGACTGAGGGCTCCCTCGGAGCTGGCTTGGGCACCCAGGAAGGCGGGGACTGTAGGGCGGGTAAGAGGACGGTGAAGTGCTGGCAGGACTGGTCTTCTGCTCTGGCTGGGGTTGGCCCGGCCCAGTTTATTCCACCCCTTCTCAAATACCATGCCCAGTGCCGGATGCCGATGTGGACGAAGTGGAACCGGTCCAGAGGGGCACAAAGACGGCTGGGAGTACGGAAAACAAGGCTCGTACGAGGGGAGGCAGAGGCGCCTGCTCCGTCCAAGTGGCCTGCCGTGGGGAGCAGGGCTGGCCGCATGGCGCACTCTTAAGAGGAGCTGCAGGGGCCGCCCGCAAGGCAGGACTAACCTGGGTGAGCTCCTGCACAGGGACTTTTCCGGGGGAAATTAGGAGGGGTTTCTTGTTGCTGAGAGCAGTGGCACCAAAGGCCGGCAGGGGGAGGTAGAGGAGGTTGCTGCAGGCCGGAGCAGACCATGCGTCCCTCTGGAGCGCTTTTCCAACACCGCTGGGGACAGCAGCGCTCTGGGGGTGGTGCAAACTTTTGCCCAGCCCCACCTGGCCAGAGCAGGTCACGTGACACAGCCTGACCCCCATAGGATCTCCCAGGGCAAGCTTGCGTCGACCCGAGCAGAGGCATTCTCTGGGGGCCGTCTACCTGAGATGCAGTCCCCGCCCTCTCCGCTCCACTCCTCTCTGCCACCATCAGCACCTGCAGACCCTTGGCCAGAGCGTGGTCTTCCTGGCACATGGAAAGCTGCGTGACTAGCTTGCCCGGAAAGGGCAACGACACGAAAATCTTGGTTGCCGTCCGTCGCCTCTGCGCCCGCCACAAGAGGGGATCCCGACTTTGTTGCTCATCACGAAGCGCTTATGCGCAGCCCCAGCAGAGATGCTCTGCCATCACAGCCATGGTGCTGGGCATTTCCGGGGTTTTCCAGACTGTTCTGGGTGCTTAACGTTCGTGCCTGGCATCGCTTCATCATTCTTGTTCTACCTGACTAGAGGCTGCCTCAGCACCTTCCCAAATGTCTATTGTGTGACCTGTGATACCTTGCCTATTGGGGAATGTAATTACCTCCCCTTCTGTGCTGATAATGGCAGCAATTAATTAGCACCACTGCAAACATCCGTGGCAGTTTTGCAGCGCATTGTCACACAGCAGCGATTGCTCTGCTTGCAGCCTCGGCACCGGACGGCTTGCTGCTGGAACGCTTTGGGGCAGCGCTTTGCAAACGGCCTCCTCCGAACGAGGCGACAGGCCAGGGACGGCGTGCACGGAGCCTTGCAGCACCGCGCCTGCCAGAGGATTCTGGGGCACATTTGGGGGATTTGCTCAGTCCACACCAGCTGCTTGACCCTCACCGTTGGCCTGCACCACCCTGCGCTCCCCAGTTTCTGTGCATTTCAGGAGGCGACGAGTCCTGTTGACAAGCTCTTTCCGATATCTCTGCATGGAGGAAGCCCTGCTAAGTCTGCAAGGAATCCCAGGGCTCTCCGTTCGGAAGCTACGGCTTTGGGAGAAGAGGCGATTGTTCCTGAATGTTGCAGCGATGTCCCATATCTCTGCATCTTCCCTCTCTGCTCCGACAGCGCTTTCTCTTCCTATGCCTTTCCAGTGCACTCAGTTTCTAATGGTTGTCCATCAACTTGTGTTCTCAGAGTAGCACACTCACATCTTTACTCTTATTTGATGCTGGCTTTCTCATGTGCCAAGCCGTCCTCGAGTGCATGGGCTGCATGCCAAAACGCACGGCTGGTCCTGAGACTGCTGCCAGAAGAGATGGCGTACCTTACAGAGACTTTGCAGACTTCTTAGTTGTTCCACAGTCCAGCTGAAGCTATGCTGGGGAAACTGAGCTTTTCTAGACATTTATTTATTTATTTAGAACATTTCTATGCCGCCCCCATCGCAACAAAGCCTTGGGGTGGCTCACAACATAATTAAAAACATATAAATAACACTAAATACAATACAGATTAAAAAGCCCGGTAACATCTCGGCTAAAAATTTAAAATCCTATAAATACATAATAAATTAACAATTAAAATAAGTTTTAAATAAAAAGGCCTTAGCCTGGCGCTGAAAAACAAATGACGACGGCGCCAGGCGGAGCTCTCTGGGGAGCGCGTTCCGTAGGTGGAACGCCGGGCATTGCCAGGCATGTCTCTGTGCACGTGATGCCCCGGTTCTCCCTTGGCACCAGCACCCGCCAAAGCTGGGCAGCCCCGTGGGCACCTGAAAGACCCACCAGGATGACGTGAGGCCAGGTGTGTGATCTTGGTGGTGCCACTTGAATGCGGTGCAATTGAGAGGATTAGCACGTCCATTGCAACACTTAGGTGCTTTTGGTAACGGAGGGACTTTACGTGGAACAGTTTTGGTCCTTCATGTCCCGCTATGACCAAGAATCACTTGACAAGGAAGGGCTCTTTCCCTGCGTGCTCCTTCCTTTACGGGAGGTCCCTGTGTTATGAACGTCTGGGCTAAGACCAAGCTGCACTTATAAATGCATGGACTGCCATAATTTCCTAGATATATGACTATGGCAGCTGTGAACATCTCCAGGGAACTACGTGATGTGTTTGGCTTTTCACAGGGATGGAGATTCACTGGAGTTAATCAGGGCCATCTCTAGGGAACTACACGTTGTACCTCTAAGGAATTGTGTGATGTGCTTGGTGACACATCATCAGTGGCAGCCTAGTTCTCTAGGGACACAGTATTTATGGCTTTTTGTTCTGAGCGTTGGGTCAAGAGTACCAAGCAATGAGTGTTTTGGGGCACATGTCGGGTGTGTAGCTCCCCTTCGTTTTTCCTGTAGCATCTGCTACAAGGCCATTTAGGGTGAGAAAAAGAAAATGGCTGCATGAACAGCCCTTGAGTCTGACTTCAAGAAAGCGACTCAAGGGCACCCCCGCCCCCGTCTCTGTCTCAGCAGCACAGCCAAACCCTGACTCTCGAGCACCAGCTCCATTTCCATCATCATCTGTTACAAGTAGGCTTAATGTTCTAAAGGTAGGCTCAAGAATGTTCTAAACTGTTTTAAAAACTGTCTGTTTTATTTATTTTTTGCAATACTGTATAACCTACACACATACAGATTCTAGCTCTCTCCAGTACTGTAGTTATTTTATTATTACTGCATTATTATCGTTATTACAATGCTGCATTGCGTTCAAGATGTTTTAGTGAATGTGGAGGTATTTCTTAAGTGTTTTATATGCATAGAAAGCTAAAATATATGCATGCACTAAGGCAAAAATTTGGCTTATGCATGTTATCTGACTTACATACAAATTCAACTTAAGGACGCTCTCAGGAATGGAACTCGTCTGTAACCCGGGGACGACCTGTACCCGGATCACCTGTGGAGGCTTTTCTCTGTGTGTGACAGGCAAAGAGCCATTCCTGAAGTGGCCCCAGTCAATGGAATGCCCTTCCCAAGGAGACGCACCTGGAGTCCTCAGAGCATACCTTTACTCAACCAGGATAAGACCATCCTCTTCCAGCAGCACTGCATCATTAGTCCGTTACTCTCAGGAACTTTACTGCTGTCTTTTAAATATTTTAATTTTTTGTATTTCGTTACTTTCACTGTTGTCTTCATTGGTTTGGTTATTGTTTTCTTGTCTTTTGCTTTATGTTGTTGTTGTTGGAAATCTCCCTGGGGAACTTTTTGAGAAAAACAACTGCAAACCTTCCCACCAGCACCAGCAAATGGATTTCAGAAGCAAGTGTAAGACTGGAAGAGACACTCCCAAACTTGCTGGAAGAAGGTCTGTGCCATACAAGTTGGTACAGGAAAAACGTGATGCAACATAGGCCCGGCTGAGCTTTCTTGAAATTGGCCTCAAGGGCTGTTTGTGCAGCCATTTCCATTTCTCACCATAAACCCAGATGAGTTTTCCGGGCAGACAGAGCAGCATCTGGGAATTACCAGGCAGCCAGTGCCAGACTGGCTCATAAACCAGGAAAGAATAAGCTGGAGTTGATACGGGGGAGAAAGTTGACCAAAGGGAGGGATATGCATTAAGCGGCAACAAGCCTTTTTTGCTATTTCAAGCCCCAAATTAATCTATCATCTCCTTGGGAGGGAACAAAAAGATCTTGCAGCTTGCTAGAATTCCTCTTGGGGAGCGATCAGTGTTTCAGTTCATTATCAAGCAATCCTAATAATTCAAGGCCTTGTTCACGAGGAGGCAGCTGCTCTGTGCTGGCCCCTTGGAGAGGCATTCTTGCAACGGAGCAAGAGGGAAATGATGGCGGCTGCAAAGGAGAGAGATCATTCTGGAAGCAGCTGCAAGTGATGGAGATGAAAGAACTGGACTGGTGTGATGAGTTACTTCTCCCACCACTGGCACCTCGCCTCAAAGGGCAGGTTATATTGATTCTCCTCTCCCTGAAGTGGAGCAAACATTTGCACTTAATGAAGAGGGGAGACTTTCTTTAGCACAGATGGCAGCCTTGTGAAGGACTTTCGTTAGGACTAGACTGCACTGCCCAGGAAGTGAAAGAAGCTGAACCTGTACTTGAAACTTTTTGAAGTTTAGCTGTGCTGGTGCAAAGACCTGGCCAGTGATCCCGAGGCAGTTGGGGGGTGGGAAAGCGTCCTGTGACTCAGCCTGGGAAAGGCCTCCCTTGCCGAGCGATGCCCTGGGGACTCTCTGCGGCCAACTGTTCTGGCAATGCGTGTCTCTTGGGCTTGATACCATTCAGTCATGCGCCACACAGCCGTCTGTCTGTTCATTGTTCCTGGGACTTTTTTCCTTGGCCGTGTCTTGCTGAATAGTTTCACCCAAGATGGAAATGTAAGAATTCCTTTTCATTGAGATGAGGCAGGAAAGCCTCTTTCGGAAGGGTCCGCGGCACCTTCCTTGCCCAGACATTCCTCACTTTGCGGCGTGTCCGTGCAAGTGATCATTCACCAAGGGGTAACCCAGCCTTGGCGAGAGGCCAGCTGGGTCGGCTGCGGGCAAAGTATGCCGTGCTCCACTGCTCCTCCGGAAGCCCTGGGGGCCGCTTCCCAGCCATGTTTAGCTGTCCACTGCCAGAAACAGCATGCTGGGCGAATGACTCTATCTTGGCCTGATCCAGGAGGGCTCTTTTTCAACTCTTACACCCCTTGGCAGCAGCACAACCCAAAGGTCAGTTTGCCAAATATGTGCATGCTGGACTGGCGTTCCCCCTTGTGGTCATCTGGAAGGACACAGTCTTTCTTTCGTAAGCTCGAGCTTTCGAACCATCTGCAAATATTTTGGCACGTCCTCATGATTTGGTACCGTGTTCTTCCTTTAGGTGGGACATGGGCTCCCATCTGCCTTCTCCTCCACGCCAACAGACCAGCCTCATGCACTGCCGCAGGCCTGCCTCCAGAGCCCTGCCAGAGGGGCCACAGAGAACTCTCTTAATCAGGCCTGTTTACCAGCCCTGGCGCAGATCCCGGAGCAAAGATCCAGCAGACAGTAAAACGCAGCCTGAGCTTGTGAAAAGGCCCCTGCCCCAGGTTGCTGTGAGTTGTGCTGGGCGCTTGGACTGCGCTTTTGGCAGTTGCCGGTGTTGGAGCAACGCTGAGCTTCCGCCTTGCGCACCCGCATCCATCTCTCCAACCGCCACCTCCAGCCAAACAGGCTGTGCAAGGTGTTGAAGCGGTGCCCAGGCCCAGCCCAGCGCCTGTCCTCTTTCCCAAACGTCGCAACGGGAGAGGCGTAACCCTTTTGCACAAGCCTTCTGGAAGCGTGAGAAGGACCGGGATGTTTATGCTGGTGTGTAAAAATCCCTGTGCCACCCTCACCTTTTCAAAGTTACTGGCCAGCAGGGCAGAAGCACAGCCCAGCACGGTGCCCGATCGATCCCGGAGCGGCGCTTGGGAGGCAGGAGGACGGGGAGGCGGCTGGGGAGCCACACGGCTGGACATCCAGGGCAGCCGTCTGCTGCCTCCAGGGCAGTTCCCGCTGCAGGTGCAGCCATGTCTCTCTCGGGCAGCAGAAGCCTCTTCTCTGCCGTCGTTCCAGGACTTAAAGAGAAACGCAGCTCGCCTGCCTGAGGACCACGTGGATGGGCCTTGTTTCGCACAGGTCCGTGCCCAGTGCTCCTCAGGCAGTGCCGTCATATCACGGACTGGCCTCCCCTCGTTGCAGGGGAGCCTCTGACCTGGGAAAGCCCTGCCCTCCCGGGAGCAGCAGCAGGGATTCCTGCCCCCACCCCAGCTACCTAGTTAAAGCCCTGGAGGGAGGGGACACGGCTCAGAACTGGCCCGAGTGCTTGGCTGCAGCCTCCCTTCCTCCCTGGACTCCCTGCTTTTCTCCCGCCGAGGTGCATTTGTGACCTTACGGAAGGCCACCGGCTCGGCTGTCTCAGTGCCAGCTGCCCCACGGTAGCCCAGCCCTCAGGGCTCCACTGCCACCACAGAGGATCTTAAGCCGAAAGATGCCTGCTTTCGCTTTGGCGCCCTTCCTCTTGCATCCTGCCCTGCCCAGGAGTTTCTCTGCAACGGAACTGAGCCTGGGCTGAAGGAGCTTCGGCGCTCCAGGCGCGCAGGGCTCTGAGAAGGGACTCCTTCACGTCGGACGCCGTGGCAGCGAGTGCATGCTGCCTTGGGCTTGCCAGCCCTGTGCGCATCTGCAGAAAACATGCCCCCATGGAGGCAGCTTGCCAGTGGGGGCAGGAAAGCAAGTCCACCAGTTTTTGCAGTGGGCAGTTTGAGGTTCGTGAGTTCCCTTGGCAGAAGCGAGTTCATCGGGGTGGCATGAAGGCAACCGGCTCTGTGAGACACACAGGATGTGTCCCTCTGTGGCAAGTGGTGCTGAAAACAGGAAAAATGATTAGCAATCAGTGGCAGGAGCTTAATCTTATGATTCCAGCTGTTGCGCTGATGGGCCACAGGCCTGGACCGAAGATGCGCAGCAAGCGAAAGCAGCACCGGCCCACCTGCCAGCGGCTGAAGAGGCTCTGCACGCCACTTCGTTGCTCTCAGTCTAAATGTAATGCAGTCTCTAAGACCCTGCCAGACTGGCGGGGCGCATTGCTGGCCATGGGAGCTTGATAGGAGGGGAGCACCTGTCCACAGAGGTATCGGGTGTTGGTTGAAGAAGAGCCGCTCCTTCTCTGGTGCTCTGCACCCTTTCCAGCACTGAGCTCTGCCTGCGGCAGCTCCTCCTCCGGCGCAACGCTTGGATGCCAGGGAAGTGAGCACTTGGTCGAGCCTGCGCTGCGCTTTCAGGGAACTGGGGGATTTCCTCCTGCCGCCCATTTATTGACAGAATTCTTTTTTTAGAACATCCATTCTGTGTTCATGCGCACACTTTCGCTCATGTGCATTAGAGCGCATTGGCACAAGTCCCCCAAAAGTTAGGAAAAGGCGACCATCGACGCTTGTGTGGAATCTCATGGCTTGGAAGCAGTGGTGGAAGTTCGGCCTGTTCGGGAGCGGCGTGTGCTCCCCGGGACCCGCCACGAGAGGGCAGGTCAGTCCAGCGCCATGGACGGGGATGTATCCTTGATCAGTCCGCTTAATGATGCCTTTCGCTGATGTTCTCTCATCAGGAAGGAACCGTCATTCCCAAGCACAGCTTTCTACCAGGTACTCCAAGACGAAGCTTCCACTGTGCAATTACTGTGCCTCATTCACAGAATTCCATGTGGGCTCCAGAAGTGTTTGCCTTCCATTCATAGCAGCCCCCTTTCCCCACTGCTTCCTTCTCAGTGTCCAAGAGCAGATAATTTATTAGGAAAGAAAACGTGGGTTGGCGGCCCCCGGCCTTCGGATCTGTCGAGCGAGGAGCCCTCTGGAAGTTTCCTTGCTGACACTTGCCTTCCCTCGACTCTATGGAATGGTCCTGAGAATCATTTGTCTGGATAAGTCCCCACTGGCTCCCGGCTAGGTCTGGATGAGAATTTCATTTCAGATTGGAGAACATCCCAAACGGAAAACATATATGCACACTCTTGAAACTGCATTTGGAAAAATGTGCCTTTTTTAAAAGACACGACTTTGAAAAGTGCATTTCTTAAAAAAAAAGTTTTCCCTCATACCAGACCATGAGGGGAGCGCACCCAGAGATACACAATTTCCCACTTTGAAATGTGCATTGTTTTCGTTTGCACAAAACAAAGATCCGCCGCCCCCGATGGGAGGGAGCCGAACTGAGCTTTGGGGTGAGGTCAGGAGAACGTGGAGACATGCAGGCGTTCTTGGTTCTTCCTCTGGGCAGCTCCGTCTCGGGTGGCAAAGTGCCCTGGTTTTGCAACCGAGCCACTGCCCCGCCTGCACTCACATGTTGTCCCCCGCAGCATCTCCAGGCAGGGCTGTGACAACGCTGGCGTGGGCCCTTGGAGAGCTGCGGCTGCCGGTCAGTGTCGGCGCTGCTGGGCTGGATGAGAGCCACGCAGGCGGCTTCCTGCCCTGAGGAGGTGGGGTGCTGCTGCATCCGCCGCTCCCGGAATCGCATTGCGGAGCAGAGCACTGAGCTCCAGCGCCTATCCTTCCCTCCCGCCCTTCCTCAGTGTGCGGTACAAGCGGCGCCGGCTTCCGTGCAGCCTCTCTGCTTCAGGCTTCATCCGCCCAGCCTCGCTGCGGGGTCAGCCCCCGCCCCCCCAGAGGTGGTTTAGGACATGATCCGGAGCGCCGATGCTCCAGGGGCACCGGCTGCTGCCGCACACGCACCTGCCTTGGAAAGTGTCACCGCTGTCACTTTCGGGTGCACCAGGAGGGTCCAAGCAGCATGCTGCCCAGCTGGTCTCCTTTGCCATCTGGGGAACATGGGCCTGCTGATTCTGCACCGGTTGTCCAAGGCACAATTTTTTATGTATGTATGTAACCATCCATGTATATGCTGCCTGTTTCACCATGACATCTCTAGGCGGCTAACAACAGATAATTAAAGTACTTTATAAAACAATGGCACTAATTAATGTAAAACTGGATAAAAGTGCATTAAAAGCGATACAGGTGGAGGGTCAGGTACCGACTAATAATAATGCAGTTGTGTGTGTGTGGGGGGGAGGCAGCAGGCACACAAAGCAGCGCTGGGGGGGGGGGGGGGGGGGTTTCCCAGCCAGCTGGCAGGTGTTCAATGTGCCGGTACCACGTGGCTCATGGAGGTCATGTGGGGGGAGCCACTGTTGGCTTGATTAGGGTGGCAGATGCCCCTGTTCGGGCTCATGGAAGGAGAAGTGGGCCTCCTGCACAGTGGGCCTGCCTTGACCTGGCCAAAAAGGCTTTCTGGCTCGTGCGGCCCTTTCCTCACGTGCGCTGTGCTCCCCGAGGCCCTTTCCCACGGGCGCCACAGTCCCGTGTGCAGAGGCTGCGCACGAGCACGAGGCCAAGGGGAACGCATTCCGCAGCGTGCAGTGCTGCAGGATGCCACGTGCTGCTTCGAGGGAAAGGCGCTCGCATGGTGCCGTCGCATTTCGCTGTAGCCGCGGTTTTGTCTCCCTTCCTTACCCCAAGCAGAAGCCACCGCCAAGAGAAGCCGAAGCGAACACACACGGCGCGGCCCACGTGCCGTGGATTTAAGCTCCACTTGGTCGGAAACAACAAGCTGCTTTCCTGCACGTGGAAGGGGAAACCAGAGTGGATTATTTACCTTGAGGGGCAGGTGGCTGGCGGCCATCTCTGCCGACAGGTAGCCTGTGGGTGCTCCTTTCCCGGGACGCCCGTTTTGGTCCAGCCTTTGAAATCCAAGAGACGGAGCCGTCACGCCGTGGCTGGCGAGCTGGACCTGCCGCTCTGTGTAGGCTACTAAACGTCAAGGAATTTCATTCTAATTGGCAACATCTCTACGCACACAGAAGGAAAACACACACCTGTTGTCATATAGTGGTGTGAGCAATGCACGCAAATGACAATCGCACACTGATGCTCAGCGGTCATTTTTGCTTCGGCCCGTGTCTACGCACTGCTGTTTTTCCCCCGGAAAATGTTCCTGTTGACCCTGAGAGCTGTCAACGGATCGTGCCCCTCTGGACTCGCTAGCACATCAGGTACTCCAGCTGCAGCAGTCCACGTTCTGGTACCCCCCCCCCCCGAGCTTTCCCTCCTTTCCTTTCTGGGGTGAAAAGGCTCCCTGCCCACATGCGCACAACACCCATCTCCTCTATCTCCTCTCTCGGGCAGCAAGAACGGCAGGACGCACCTGGAGGAAGGCTGGAGACGTCACCGCTGTGTCGGCGGAGGCTCAGCCAGGCGATCTGGCAAGGTGCTGGGGCAGCGTTTAAGGTCCACCTATTTACGTCACTGAGAGAAACATGAAGAACGACTGAAAGGCCGGTTTGAAAGTTGAGGTGAATTAATGCCCAGAAAGCCACACTAGGGAATTTTAAACAATCAATGCTTCTGCTCCGAAAGGGCCCCTTCTGAGTACCAGCCCTCTAAATAAGGATCAGGCAGGTTTAAAGGATGACTCACCTTTCATCCGGCGCAGTAGGTGGGTTGTCCTTTTCAAGCTTCTGGTTGGAAAGAAGACAAAGGGAGCGTGCTCTGCCACTGCTCATCCCTGCCCTCTGCCTTTTCTCCCGCTTGTCTCTTTCCTTTGCTTCAAAACATTACCTGGGAAGCAGCCGCTGCAGCCACCCGCTGCCCAAGTACCCCGGCGTGGCCCCTCGAAGCATTTTATGAGCTGCCGAAGCATCGCTGTCCTCGCATCCTGCCGCTTCTGCCACAGAGAGAGAGAGAAATCGTGGGGTGGAGGGGAGACGTGGCAACCGGAGAGGAAGCAGTCCAGGTGGCCGGCTCGTCAGCCTGCAGTATTTGGTTGACTGAATATTTGTGTCCTGGGACCACCTGTGGTGGTATGGAGGCCACCCTCTGTGGGAGCTGCCGCAATCAGAGCCTGGCAGGGAGGAACCGTGGCGGACAATTCCTGAAGTGCTTCCCTTTGCACCCGGGACATCTGGAAGCCTCCCCTTTAAAGCACGCCGAGCGCATCCCGACGGGGCCACGTCTGGGAAGCGCTGTTCAAATCCTGCAGGAGCGCTTGGCCGTGATGGCCACGCGGCAGCCCTGCCCCTCTGCGGAAACCAGGCCCGTCTTGCGGCACGTGAGCCGTGCGTGTGGGCGGCAGGAACGAGAGGAGCCGTTTCCTGGTCCGCTGGCGCATCTGCTGCTGATGTGAGAATGCGCTGAGAAGGTCCAGGCCCTTCCAGGTGCAGAAATGGAGCAGGGGGAGGCCGCGTCTCGCAGGCACTCTTGGGCCGTGGTGGAATGATCGCCCGCAGTGGCGCAATGGAAAATGTTGACATGGCAGTGTGAGAAATGAAAAATTACTGTTACTAAGTGGTGAGGTAAACACCAAAGACAGGGTGAAATACAGGGCTAGAGTAGGATCTCTGAATTCCTTCAGGCCTAAAGGCCTGAGGATGGAACCATGTAAATAGTTGTATTAAACGTAATAGTGTTTCTTACATCCACGTCCTGAAAAATGCCAGAGAGGGTAAAATGGGGGGGGGGCAGTGGTAAAACTGTCACTTTCAGTGGAAGAGAGCAGGAAATTGATTGCCTTTTGCAACTGGCCGTAATGAGCCTGGAGGAAGGCCCGTTCGCCCGATCTCTCGCCAACAAGTTGGCGTCAAGTGAGAATCTACAAGGCCAAGCCGACCTGTGGAACTCTTAGAAGGTACTGCGCAGGCTTAATAGGTTCATGGATAGTAACTGACACCCCTCTCATAGGTAATGGGCTCATTAGCATGAACGTGGGATGTATGAGCGGGAGGGGACACATCTCAAGGAGTGGAATGATGGAGGCGGATGGAGAAGACCGTGGCCTCTTAGTGACCCAGCCAGTGGAGAAGAGAGGCAGGGTCTGCGAGCCGGGAAAGGGAATGCAAGGCAAGGCCTTGTGTGCAGACGGCGTGCTGCCGGTGTGGTGGGCGCCCGCTCTTGCAGGAACGTATTAAACAATTACTGATTGGTACTTTGCCTCCGTATTGTCACTACCGGGAATTCATTTCCTACAGCAATCTGCTGTAGTGGTTAGAGTATTCTCGGAAGTGGGGTTCTTGGGTTCATTTGACCATGAAACTCCCTGGATGACTTGGGACCAGTCCTTGACTCTCAGACTAGCCCACCGCAAAGGGTTGCCTCTGTGAGGATAAAATGGAGGAGCGGAGGACTGCGTGAGCTGCCGGGGGCTCCTGGCGGGAAAACTGCAGGAACAGGCTGGGCCGTGAATGCGCCTGCTGTGAGCTCCTCGCTGGCCCTGCGCCAGGGACTCAGGAGACCGGCTGCTTGCTCCCCTGCAACTTCAGGCACCCCAAAGAGCTGCTCGAGGGGTTCCTTTCTCCACGACTCTCGGTGGGATTTTGCTGAAAGCCACGGAATAGCTGGGTGGGCGACACTGGTGCTCCCGCTGTGCCGCTTTCTGGCGTCCTCCTGGGAGAAAATGCTGGTGAGAACGAGGCTTTGCTCTCCTTGGCTGCTCCAAGCAGCCGCCAACTGGTGTTCTGGAATGGGTGGGAGAATGAAGTGGGGCACACAGGGGTCTCTGCGGAGGAAGGGGGTGTATGTGGCGGGGAGCGGTCCCTGCTGGCTCCAGCGGCACCCAGCGCCAGCATTTGACGGATACATAAAGGAGTGCTCCGGACCATTACCCACCACTGCGTGTGGCTGCTGGGGGCACCATGCTCCCCACTCTTTGGCAGAGGCTGGTGAATGGAGAGAGGGCCTTGGACAAGGGGACCTTTCCCTTGGGATGGGTGGCGGGTTCAGGGCAGGCAAACCTGATGTCTCCGCACGCTGCATTCGTGAGAGCCCCGGTGTGCACTGGTGCGCTCTGGCTCAGGGCCTGGGCCTGGGCCTCGGGGTTCTAGTCTCTGCTCAGCCTTGGCGCCAACTGGGTGGCTTTGGGCCCAGCCTACTCACAGGTGGTTGTTGAGGGGATAAGATGGAGAGCAGGAGAAGGAATGCTATGCAAGCCACTTTGACTTCTCCAAAAGAGAAAAATGCGGGATATAAATCAAATAGATAAATTGATGGGGTCTGGTGCCCCAGGAGGTGAAGTTGGCCATGGCTTAGATGGCTCCAAAATGAGGTTGGATATCTATGCAGGAGGGGCAGCAAGAGAAGTTGGGCCTTGGGCTGCTCAGCTCCGGAGCTCTCAGAAGGCTCTGCTCCCCAGCAGGAAAGAAAGCAGATTGGTACATCTTTCTACCATGGGAGTTTAATTCTTTGAGGTACTAGAGGACTGTTACTGGAAATCTGTGTTCCGCCTTGTGGAGGCTGACTTTGAACATCTGCTGCTGGTTCTTACCAGCTTTATAAACAAGATGTCTCTTTGAAGTAATGTCTTGTCTTTGATATATGAATCTTCCAAGATGAGGATGGCTGGCTGTGGGGAGAGGAACATTTACTTCTGCAAACGATCCTTCAGTTTGCAAAACAAAGCTGAGCAAACCTTTCTTCCCACTTCCTGTTTTTAGCTCCACTAAGGGACTCACTGATTCCATAGCGGGAAGAAAATTGATCAATGAATCCACACAACTGGGGTCCTCTGCAAATCTCTGATGCTCGCGCTCACCTTATTTTACTAGCCTCCTTCCACGCTTGATAGCCAGGACTCCATTTACCGATCCATTGATGGCCCCCTTGATCCACACAGGATCACCCTGGGAGTAGACGGGAGGCAACCAGGGAAGCAGTGGCCACTTTGGGGCACACTTTTCAAAGTGCTGCAGAGCCCATTTGTAACACTGAGTTCCATTAAGCCACGTTTGTGTTGTTGTTGTTGTTGTTAATGAGAACGAGCATCAGCTTTGCTTGTCTTGATTTGCCTTGTGTGAGCCTGCCTTGAGTCTCCCGCCGAAGGGGCCCTCTGTGTTCGCTTGATTAGCTAAAGGTGCTGTCCGTAGTCCTGATTCTGCTTTGGCTAGAGAGACAACCAGTTGCACCAAAAAGGATTGAGGCACTTTGTAATTTAAGACCAGAAAATGAGGTGTCGGACTATATGAATCCAATCTTCTCCCAGCTTTACTGGCTATCAATGTGTCTGCAGGTCCAATGTACCGTTCTAGATCCAAACATTAAAAAACCTACCTGGGACCAAGATGAAGGCTCCTGGCCGGCACCTTGGTCTCCATCATTCCCAGCCTACTTATCTTGATCAGCCTCTGAGGTCCTGATCTGGTTCTCCTCACAATCTGAGATGCAGCACAAGCACTGGAGGCCCTGGTGGGATGGTCCACCAATGGATCTAGATGGTTTCCAGAGGGCTCTGGGGGAGTGTTCGACTGGCGGGGCTGGCGTGCCTGTCAAAGCCCGTTGCCTTGTGGAATACAGAAATTACCTGGGCAGTTGACAGAATCCTTCCCATGTGCCCTTTTCTCCCCTGCAGAAGCCAGCGGGGCCGAGGGCAGTGAAGCCACCTAGAGGGGAGGCGGCTGGAGCACGGGGGGAAGAGCTCTCTCAGCAACTCGGGCCAAACACAGCTTAGAGTTTGTTTGTTGTCAAGCCTATTCTGTGGCAAAATGTCTTTTCTGGCACTGGAAAGCAACTTCACAGTGCTGTCCGACAGAGCTCTTCCAAGTAATTCGGGGTAGTTTGCAATCTGGCCCGTCAGGTGAGGCTACTGAACCTTTGGTCATTTGCTGTAATGAATTTGCTTGTCACTTTGAAGATAAAGTTGCTCAGGTCTGTTGGAAGTTGGACTCCACAGTTAATTTAGTTCCATTATCAGAGGTGTCCAGAGGACCGTCTGGTCCAGTCCTGATGGCTGGGGTTCAGTTACTGAGACCTGATGATGTGGGCAAGGTGCTTGACCATGTCCGTCCTACTGTTTGTTTGCCTGACCCGTGCCCATCTTGGCTGGGTTTGCACCTGTGTCCAGGAGGCCATCAGCAAGACTGGAGGCAGTTCAGTCATTCGCTTTGCTTATTACCAAGATGTGAGATGCTTCTCCTGTGGAACGTTGGAGAACAAAAGACAGTAACTGTTCTGCTTTGAAACTCAGGTAGTCCATCCTTTGTCCCACATAAAGAATTGGAGACTTGTCTGTAACTTCTTCAGTAACATGTTCGCCCTTGAAAAAATGTTAAGATTGCATACGTGTGTATGCTCGCTTGCTCTCTCTCTCTCTCTCTCTTTCTCTCTCTCTCTCTCTCTCTCTGTTCTTGCAGCATCTTGTTTCAGGCATCTGGCCTATCTCTACAAAGGCCAAACAAAATAGGATGCTTTTGAGATGGGAATGTCTCTGACGCCCGCAGTCTTCTGTGAGCTGCACTGGGAAACAGTTTTGCTACATGAGGCATCACAGACGCATCTGAGCTCCTCTCGCTGCAACGGTGTGCTAGCCTTGGAATTGAGCACTCAGGCAAAAGGGAAAGAGAACGCATCTTTTTTCTCAAAACAATACAGCTGTCCAATTTAGAACAATGGAGTTACTTTTGCAGGAGACAATGCTTTCGCATTCTTCATGCATCAACTTCTCTTACTGATGTTAGAAGAGGGAGAGAGAGAGAGAGTGAGTGAGCGAGTGGGTGGGTGGGTGTTTTGGGGGAGCAGGGCAGGGATAATTTGCCTGTAGTCATCTCTCTCTTTCTCTCTCTCTCTCTCTGCAAGGCAAGGTTTCCAAAGCGGATTTTAAAATGGCCCTCGCTCCTTTCCTGTCTCGTCTGCAATGCTGCAGTGTTTTTGCGGAGCTTGACTAGATTTATGACTGAGATTGGGTTGCAATGCCATTGACCAGTGCAAGCCGAACCTCGTGAAACCTTCAACTGGGCTGCTGGAATGGTTCCATGTCACAGTAGGAGGGAGACAGGAGCGGCTTGGGAGTTATTGTTTTCCAAGATGCCCTGGAATTTTCTTTGTAAAGCAGATGCTGGAAGCAGTCCGACATGGCCGTGCAGCCCGGTGCTGGGCACTGAAGCCGCAGAATTTATTGATGAAGCAAGTCCTATCAGGGCAAAGCAACCTCTCTGCGAATCAGGAGCACGTTTTGTTGTGCTGCTCATCAGATCTCAGAATATTTGCAGAGTGCGTCTGTGCGCACCTGGTTTCACAGAATTTGACCTCTGGAATATTCAGTTATCTGTTGCGGTGTGCCGGTTGGTGACCTTAGGCTCTGGGTGGGCTGATTGTGTGCATGTGAGCGATGGTGTGTGGGTGTTGCTCCAGTTGTGTCATCAACAACTAATTTTCTCCTCCCCTCCCCACTCACCATTCCACACTTCACAACTGCCTCTATGTGCTTGGTATGTTTCAGTGGTGACACCATTTGTGATCCTGATTTTGTCAGAATGCTAAGCGGGGGCAGTTGTGCAGGCTAAGCTCCTTCACGGCGGCTGGAATAAAATGCGCCGCTTTCTGCTCACATCGCTCGCGAGGGCTGCGGGGGGGGGGGGCAGGAGGGGAATTAGAGGGGAGCTGGGCTTCAGGCCCCGGGCCTTGTCCCCAGAATCCGCCCCTGGCACGCTCGGCCCAGCCGGCCAGGCTTCCGGCCACCGACGAGCAGCGGCTCCGTGCTGCGCGCCCGCTCCCTGGGCCAGCCGTGGCCGCCGGGGCGCCTCACGCCCGAGCACGGCCGGCAGGGCTGACCACACTGCCTGGGGGTTCGAGCCGAGCCCCGCACAGGCGTGCCCCGGAGTGCCCTCCCTGCATTCTGCCACTGCTTGTGAGCTTCCGTAGGCCCTGTCATTTTCCTAGTGGAAAGAAAGAGTTTGACGTCCAGCATGAAATTAATGAATTGCTCCCTGCATCCGGCCGCCTTCATTGATGCGACGGAGGGAAAGTCTGAGGTGGCTCACTTAATTCAGTGCAGAGAGTCAGTGTGGCGCTGCGGACAGCCGTTCGCAGAGGTTGTAAATCAAACCAGAAGTGACACCTGGGAGAATGGGCGAGACGGAAGCAAAGGCCGTGTGCTTGTGCCACGTCTGTGAGATTGCCTATGGGGAGGGAGGACGGAGCCGGGCTTATGCGCCACTTGGGGGGAGACCTCTGTGGAGGAGGACAAGTCGCTCCCTCAGCGCATCTGCTCCGACAAGGCAGCCTGAAGAGTGCCAGAGGGCAGCCTGAAAAGCCCTGTTGCAAGGGCACCCTGCCGGGTTTCCCAAAATATCCCTTTCTCCCCAGCTTGGTTGGGGTGCCCAGCTTTCCTCCTTATCATGCTGCTGCCCAGAGCACCGCCAGCAAAGCGCCAGGACCTTCCGGGGCGGCTCCCTGGACACCAGGAGATCCTTTTTCCAAGGGTAGGCACACGAGGAAGACTCTGCCCAGCAGTGAGGGACTACGTGTGAGGAGGAAGGCCCAGGCATGGTGCTGAGAAGGTAGACCCAGCTGTGAATGAGGGGCAGCCAGGTCCCAGCCCTTCCCAGCTCTTGGCCGGTTCATTCTGGGAAAATCAGATCCAGATCTTTTTGAGGTGGATGGAACTGATTCTGCCTGACCAACAGCACGTACAGGTTTTTTTTTTAGCTTTGCTCATGGAGATGCTTCAGGGTTTACAGGATGGAGTTTTTTTTTCTTTGAAGCGCTCTCTCCAAATTGAGGACTGTGTGATTCTTCAAACCTATGGCAGGTTGCAGGCGTCTGCGCTCAACCGGGAAGTGCACGGTGGGCTTTTCCAGCTTTCTCCAGTAGGTGGCAGTCGCGGAGCCCCTTTGGTCTCGATCCCGCTTGTTTTCCATACGCCGCTGCAGCGGAAGACAGGGGCGACCGGTGACTGCCCCGGCCGACCGCTGAGCTGAGCGGGGGAGCACGGAGCGCGGCGGCATCGCGCTGCGGTCCTGCGCCGGCAGGGGGCAAAGGGCAGCTGGACCCCCCGCTGCTTTGCGCCCCCTTTGTGGGACTCGGCGGGGGTGCCGTCTGCGATGCAGACAGGCTGGAGCGCTACCCTGACCGAGCCGGGAACCTCAGTACAGCCTCGGCAGGCAGATCACTTTGGCGGCTGGACATCTGCCAAGGAGCTTGGTGTGGCTTGGCTCGGAAAAGCTTTCCGTAATCTGTCGTGAGGAGCGCCGGGCGGTGGCCAGGGCAGCCACAGCCTGATGGGTCGTGAGCGGCCAGGAGCAGTGTGCTCGCCGGGCGACCAAGCCGTCCCGTTGCGGGGAGTCCAGGGGGCGGCTCAGCTTCTGCACGGGCGCCCGTCCTTCCCGCTGTGCTGAACTGGCCTTGCCGGGCACAGTCGCCCTGACGGAGGTGGGGGACCTACCTGGAGGCCCGGCCTGGGCTTTCCATGGCACAGCTTGCTGCTCTCAGCCCAGGTGGGGCAGATGCTGCTCCAGCGAGGGGAAGGGACTCGCGTGAGGCAGCCTTTTGTCAGCTGTCGGTTGGACAGTCACCTCTGCCCCACGGAAAGGCCCGGCTCACGTGGCCCTCCTTCATCCACCCGGGCCTGTTTGAAAGCCTCACAGAGCGTGCCCGGCTTAGTGCAAGCAAAATGCACACAACCTCTTTCCGAAATGCTGCTGCAGGATCTTACCTTTTCCTGCGCCTGGAGCAATGAAGAACGGCCGCATTTATTACAGTCGGTCTCCGTAATGCAGCTACCGCTGGGAGGACCAGTTGCTTGGCTTGAACCAAATGCATGAGGCAGTCAAGACTTTATGAGATGTGAAGCCAAGATGCATCAGGAAGCTGTTGCTGCTGTCAGGCTGAGCTTAGCCCCACATCTAGCGCACGAGCTTAGAGAAGAGCCTTGGTCTTGCCAGCAGGAACGCTTGTTCCTTGTTGGATCAGGATCAAAAGGAATTGTTTGACGTGCGGATGTCTCCGCTGGTGACACGAAACTGTGGGACATCTGCTCCCCTGGGCCAGTGGCTAACCCCGGGAGGAGCTGTGATTTCTTTCACTGGAAGTCTTCTAATTAATAATGGAATGAGTGGAGAACCTCTACCGACTTGTTACATTTAGGCTCTGCATTTTTCTTGGAAAAAGTGTTAAGCCACTGGCCCAATCGGGGCCACCTGGGTCCCAAGATGATCACGTGGCTTGTCCCCCCACCCTCCCTCCAAGCAGATCAGGAAAAGGGACTTTCCAATGGGAGTCCTCATTATGCGAAGGCTGGCCAACCAGGCTGCCCTGTGATACAGAACAAGGGCCAGCAGAAGTCAGTAGCAAAAAGCACAAGCGAAGCTGGAATGGTGGCCACTGGGAACGTGGCTTCACGACACGAAGCTGACTCCAAATTGAATACCGCACTTGCTTCTGGTTCTCCTGCTTATGGGCCAGTTGCCAAGAACATTTGGCACCTCCTGGCTGTTCTGCCTCTTTTACCGGAGGCCATGCAATTGGGCCAAGTGTTTCTACTCTGCTCCACCTGTTTCCAAATACTCAGCTGAGTTTCCCACAGAACTTGGCCCACTTGTCTGATCTCTGGGTTGGTTGGCCTTGATGCTTCAACTGTGCGTTTGGATCCTACCTCTTCTTCCAGTTCTGATCCAGAATCTGAGGTAACACCTTTGGGAGACTGCAGTATAGGAGGAGAGGGCCCAATCCGCATACTGCCCCCTCTCGCCCTAGTCCTCATGGCTTTCCACTCTTCCCTTGCCTGTTCTCCCCTTGCCCCTTGCCCATTTCAGGGTGGGTGTTGCAT
The DNA here is from genome assembly GCF_004798865.1 of Varanus komodoensis. Classification (NCBI taxonomy): domain Eukaryota; kingdom Metazoa; phylum Chordata; class Lepidosauria; order Squamata; family Varanidae; genus Varanus; species Varanus komodoensis. The sequence continues at coordinate 1,349,246 of NW_025336401.1, forward strand.
CCCCCATCCGACCACCACGAAAGCCCCTCACCTTTGTCCTGGGCTCTCAGCTCATCTCCTTCTGCTCTGCTTCTCCCTAGCCTGCTCGTGCCCCCGGTTACGGTGATGGAGAGACATTTACCTAGTCCGGTGCGCCTCCCCTGGCACGGGCGCCCTGCACCTGGCCCAGTCCCCGGCGTTCAAATGGCAATTCCTCCACCCGAGTGATGGAGACGAGGCGAGCGGCGCCCCCTGCCATCCTCGCTTGTTCTTGGCAGCCAAGGCGAAGACGGCTGGGAATCGCGTGCCCGAGTGCGGCGAAAGATTCGGCATCTCGTTCCGCACACAGCAGAAGGTTTCTCGTAAGGTGCTGAGGCAGCCCCTTCAAGCAAGGCACGTGCCATCCAGACAGACAGGGGGCGCTTTCCCGGCGTGGCCATTGCCGGCGGCCACAGGTGGATGCGTCCTGCTGACGCGCTCATTGGCGGAGCGGAGTGTGCGCAGCCCAGTTCGCACAGTGTTGTCGCGCGTTGCTTCGAGCGAGAAGGAACACCTGGGGAACAGGTGTCTGGGGCGCTCGGGCTAGAAAGGGCCTCTCCGTTGCACGGGAGCATAGCTCCCCCCAGGGCTGTTCCCGCTGCCCCAGGCCGGACAGGAGGAGTGTCAGGTGCTGCTCCACTGGCTGCCCTTTTGGTCTGAAGCTGGGCGACGGGACCGAGCGTGTGACGTCCTCCTCGCATGCTGGCTCGGCGCGGCTCACTCGCCATGGCCTGCCCTCGGGGCCTGCCGGCCTCCTCGTTTCAGGCCAGCGCTCCACCCACCTCTGCTCCCAGCTCTGATTCAGACTGAGAAATCCTCTGTGGATTGCTGTCTTTTGGGCGAAGCGGATCCAGAACCTGCGCTGCGTTTCAAAACCCTTGGAATCAGAATTCCAGACGTGGACTCCTTGGCTATCCAGCTGAGCGTGTTTTTATTCTGACATCAAATCTTTAAGAGACATGTGGCAGTGGCTGTGGAGTTTTGGCAGGCGTCCTCTTTGTTTTCGTGATGCGGTCATGAATTAGGAATCAGCTTTGCTTGTTGTCCCCTTGGAGAAAGCGCACTTGTTCTTTCGCCTGTCTAAAAATGTGCAGGACTGCAGCTCTGTTTTCAGGGAGAACCTGGGTGAAAATGGGCTTTGCTTCTGGCACACTTAGGATGGCGCTGTAGTTCTGCTGGCTTATTTTTAAACCCCTTTATGGTTTCTTCATCATCCCCCCTCCCCCACCAGTCAGGTGTAAAACTATGTCTAATAAACGTCCTGGGCAGAAGCAAAGCCCCAGTAAGCATTCTGGGCAGGAACTGCGATGTGTCGATATTGATCTGCAGGGGTGCAAGCTTAGCAAGCCCTCCTCATATAGCCTGTAGCAGGAAAAACACCCAGAGACCTTCCAAACAAATAGCTCCAATTTATTTTTGAAAAGGTTGTGAAGAAACTGCACCCAGTGTGGCTATGATGGAAGCTGGAGCGCGTCTGTTCTGCAAGGAAAGGTGAAAGCATCTGGGGCTTTTTACTTTGTGGAGGAAAGAAGAAAGGGACAAGTGGCAGGCTTAAAATCATGCCAAGCACAGAGGAAGTGGATCAAGAGAGTTCTCCTTTTCTTACAGTACCAGAACTTGGCCATTTAATGAAGTCAGTGGGCGTAAGGTCAGGGCACACGCACACGCACCGATCTTCCCAACAGCAGCTCATTGGCAGTTTCTGCCACAAGACGGTTGCTTGCCCAAGAGGACTGAGCTTGGCCCGTTCTTGCACCCTCACCCGTGGGCCAGGTGCCGTTGCCCGGGGTGGCCCTTTGCAGAGGGAGCATGTGCAGAACGCTGGGGGCCAAGCCCACCCTCGAGAAGCGCCCCAGCTGTGCCTCCCTCCCTGCCTGCGCACTGGGACGTCCCGGCTCAACCCCAGGTCCAAACGCGTACGCCAAAGGGGAAAAACAAAGTTTGCAGGTTGCTACAGACAAGAGATGGCGCAAACCTCGAGCTGGACTGTGGAAACGTGATGCGGTTTGTTTGTTTGTTTGTCTGAAGCTTTTATAGACCGTCCCATGACTATGTCTCAGGACAGTTTACAAGAAGCACAGATAAAAATGGCACAGCATCCAGCAATTCACAATAAAATCACTATTAAAACCAATGAAACATTAAAATAATGGGAAAATAAAAAGTTTTTCGCCTGGCGCTGAAAAGAAAAAAGCCTCGGTGCCAGGCAAACCTCTCTGGGGAGCATATTCCCCAGTCGGGGCGCCACCACAGAGAAGGCCCTCCTCCGGGTAGCCACCCTCCTAACCTCCTTCAAGGAGGGCTCTTGCCTGGGTGCACCTCCCTGCGAGGGAGAGCAGAGGCCGTCACACGTGCGCCCCCGTGGCAGAGTTGCGCACAGCTTCCCATCAGTCACGGGCCTGAGCTGGCTGGCAGTCCTTCTCGCCGTGATCCATGCCACTGACTGCCGGAGTCCTCCAGCAGTTCGCCCTGCACGTTCCCCTATGAGCGAAGGGTCCAACGTTAGCCCTAGTGGGAGTGGATCCATTGAAATGAATGAGGCCCAAGGCAGTTCTGGCGGACGGCAGTCCTGTCCATTTCCAGGGGCAGGGCTGCCTTTGGAGATCACCCGGAGTTCGTGGACGAAGCCCACAGGAGGGCCGAACGGCGTCCTGACCGAAGTGAGCTTTCCGTCCTGTGGGAAGGCAAGGCGAGCACTTTCTGCAGCCCCGCCAATCAGCTGGGAAGCGTGCCATGCGCCCACCCAGGTCCACCAATAAATCCGGGCAGGATGAGCACTGGACCCTCTGCCTGGCTGCATCGGACCGGTGAGGGGGAAATGCACCCGTTTCTCCTCCCCAGTCGCACGTCCTTTTGTTCTGCCGGGCTCTTTTTCATACGGGAGCTTTACGATGGATGGAGAGAGAGGCGCATCCCTGGTGGGCCCCCTCCCCTTTCTGATGTAATAAGCGATCCCAGTGTCTGCAAGGACATTTATAGCCACCCAAGGCCTTTTTCCTGCCCTGGGAGGGGGCTGGGAAGCAGGGTGCGCAGAGGGCAAGAAACCCCCTAAAGATGCGGGTGCTGGCAAACACAGGGAGGGTGGAGTCCTGCACCTCCCGGGACAGACTCTGCGCGCCCTGCCCCGGCGTCTGTGTGGCGGTGCCGGCCAAAAGAGCAGCTGCCCAAGGCTGGATCGTGGGGGGCCAGGCGTGGGACAGCTGCTCACGCAGTCCATCTGGAGCGGGAAAATGGGGGTGGGGAGGCAGAACACCTGCAGAAAGCAGCACTCGTCCAGCGGCAAAGCGAGGAACTCCGGTTCTTCCCTCTCAGAGGAGACTGGCTTGGGCTTTAAGCGGCCCTGCTCCATTTTGTGCGTGTGGCCCCCAAATACCTGAAATAGCCCCGCTGTGTCAGATCACAGTTCAGCAGCAGCAGCAGCAGCAGCAGCAGCAGCAGCAGCAGCAGCAGCATCTTGCTATCGCACCTGCGGCCAAAGCTCTCTGGATAGTTCACAAAATGTTAAGTCCCCCATCCAGAGCTCAGCCAGGCCCAGCCCTGCTTAGCTTCCAAGATTAGGCAGGGCCAGGCACTTCAGAGCACACGGAGGGTACACTCAATCTGCTCTCCTGCTTGTTGTGGTGGCCAGCCAGCTTCCCATGGGAAGCCCAGCCTCCAGAAGGGGAGTATGACAACCCTCTCCCTCCCCGGCCCTCTCCCTCCCTGGATGGGGAGACATTTTGAGCATCTTGCAATTGGCGCCCCTTGTCCTGTGCCTTGACTGCCTATTCTTTAGCACCATCCGTTAGTTCTTGCTTATCTTTATTCTAATGAACACCTGTTGAAAATTCCAAGTGCTGATTGGGCTCATTTCTACCTGCATTTCTACCAGAAGCAACTTTTTATGCCAGTGTTTGCCTCCAGGAAAAGGCAGCAAGAAAGAAATAGCTGGTTAGGGAGCAGCTGAGAGCCTGAAATTTCGCATTCACGTCATGCTGCCCGAAAGCTCCCTTGCGCCGGTCTTTGTACCTGATCGCTCCGTGCCCTTTGCCCCAGCTCGTTGCTTCATTGGGTTTTGATGTGATTCACTTTTAAGTTGCAGGAGCTTTGTGTATTGACTTTAATGGCATCAGCTGGCACAGCAGGGAGGAGAGTGGGGTGCCTGAGCCATTTAGGAGGGGTGACCCTGGTCATATTTGCAATCCAGTGACATATTTATTGGCAGAAGGTGCTGTGTTGATGCCAATTCTGTTGTAGATGCTGATGCAAAACAAGATTTCACTTGTCAACAGGTTAACGACAAACTGTGGTTAACTGCTGGTCAATTTAGCCCCAGCAACTCAACAATCCCGTTTTGCATGTCAAGCTAAAGAAGGTGTGAAGCAGCCGATCCCATGATGTGGTGCGGTCAGGGGTCAGGTAAAAACGGTCTTGGAAGCAGGGACTTGTTCCATGGGAACCAGGTCTGTGTATTTCCTAAGGGGAAATGCAAAGCTGTGACGACAGTCAGTTGTCCTGTGCCAGGGGAGGGGAAGGGAAGACATGTGCCGAAGCTTGGCAGTGCGGAAAAAAGGCTCCCTTGCAGAAGTGCCTGGGGGGAGACCCACCGCCTGAGGCCATCCTTCCTCTTGCTCGAAGACCCCGGAAGAGCGCTCCGTGGTACGGATATTAGCCAGAGGGCAGAATCGTTTTTAACTCTGAAGAGACAGGGCCAGGCCGGGAGGCCACCCTCTTCCCCAGTGGTGCCGCAAAGTCATTTTAGCTGCTGGCCTAGACCTGTGCCTTAGAGACAGGGCTGCGAATTACCTGCTTTGTGATGCGCACCGCCCTTGCCTTCTCTCCCGCTGCCCCGCTGCTCAGAACGGCTTCCGCCTTCCCGCTACGTTAGAGCAAAGAGAGAAAGGCAGCTCGGCAGGGTGGTACAGAGCTCCTCTTCAATCAAGGCAGGGCCCGCGGCTGCAGGTATTAGCCAGAGCTTGCCTCGGTCTCTCAGCCTGTTCGCGTCAGAATTGGCAACATTTTGCTGGAGAAAAGGATAAGGCATTTGAGATGAAAGGCAATGAACCGAGCACCTGGAATCGTGCGCTGGTCCCACAGGCTGCCCGAGCCCGCAGTGTGCGGGAGACGGTGCTGGCTGGGCCACTGGGAGGGCGGCAGTGGCATTGACCTGTGGCTGGGGACACGGGGCATGTGCCGGGAGCCCCTCCCCGCGCGTACGTGAGCCGCACGGCACAGCTGGAGCGCCGCTTGAGTCAGGCCGTGGGTCCGTTGAGCCCAGCCTTATTCATTTATCCATTTATGGGATTCGCTTGGAGCTGCCCACGAGTGTCATGCCCCCTGGGCAGCCGTGGCAGGAAAAACACCGAAAAACAACATTAAGTAGCACAGCTGGTGGCCAAGTCTCTCCGGAGTTTCCTCCAGGCGGTGGGCTTCTTTTCCAGATCTCCAGCCAGAGATTTGGGGGACTGAACCCGGGACCTTCTGCAGGCAAAGGAAGGGCTCTCGCAGCCCCTCCCGGGCCCCAGTATTTCGGGGGGCACTGTGGGGGGTGGCCTGCCGTTTTTCTGCTGCCTTTTCATTTTATCTGCTCTGCTCCTGAGCTGAGCACCCGCGGGGTTAGTGGCCACTCTGTTGCTCGAGCAGGGATGCACCAGGGGCGTCCAGCATTGCTCTGCCCCCCCGCCCCCAGAGGGTCTGCCATGTCCTTTGCCAGGATCAAGACCTCCCTTTGTGCTCCAGATGTCTAAGACAGCGGAGTGCATAAACCCGTGTTCCCTTGGTCAATGGGACACGTTGTCCTCCGGGAGGCTGAGATGGGAGGTGTGTTTAGATCTGTGGGCCGCAGGCGCTGGTGGGCTCTGTTGCGTGGCTGTTTCACGCATGGCGAATGCCTGTGCAGGACCGCAGCACGCACACGGGTGTGTGAGCATGCGAAGGCAGAGAGAGAGAGAGGGGGGGGCTTTCCTACTTCCCCCACACCCTGGCTCTACATTTGCTCAAATCCATCCAAGATGGAGCACCTTCGGAACGGGAAACCTTTGGAGGAGAGGTGCTTTGCCAGGCTGCTGCATGGAAGCTCTGTGCGGGGGCGCCTGAAAGCCTGGCACCCCGTCTGCAGGCGGCCGACCGGGAGTGACCTTTCTGGCATAATTTAGACCCCAAAATGGGTTCAGCCGCAGCAGCACAGGGACCCTCCGAGGCTGCCCCAGAAGTGCTGCGGAGGCTGGTCCCCTAGGGCTGGAGTCCCGGATCTCACACACCAGGCACCAAGCACCCCTTAAATTAAGGAATTCCTGCCAAGCGCATCGCCTTACATACTCCCATTCTCACATGGCGCACACACAACTTCCAGCAAAGCATTCCTGTTCCCTTTCAACCCAACTCCCCACTCCAAACAGTTGCATGTTGAAGAGGGGAGAAAATAAACCAGCCAAGGGGGCCAAAAATGACACAACCCCGCGTGCCCTCCATGGGCCGGTGCTCGGCCTGCCTGGGCCTGGGCCTTGCCTCCTCCTGCCCCCCAGCATCTTTGCAAAGGAGGTGCCTTCAGGGGACAGGGCCCTTTAACGGCTCCCAGAGCGCAAGCCTGTGCAGATCTCCCACGCCCATGCTTGGGGCTCTGGGCCTGAGCCCCAGATCTGTCCCAGCCCAGCTCTTGTCACCAGCTCTTGTGTGTCATTGCAAGTCTGTGTCACCAAAAGGGCGAAGCCCGCTAAAAAGAGCCAGCAAGCCTTCTGCGGAAGGAAATTTCGCCTCGCTCTCGTCGACAGCTCCTCGAGAGTGCCAATAAACTTGCGGAGGGGCGGGATTTGATAGGCGTTGCTTCCTTGGACGTTCAAAAGGCCGTGGACAAAGTCTCCTGCCAAAGGCTCCGGCGAAAACCAAGCCTTCATGGGGAAAGAGGAGAGGTCGCCCCAGAGATCTGTAATGGGCTAAAGACGAGAGAGCAGGGATAAAGGGAAAGTTCTCCTGTCGGAGGGGACACGATTGGCTCCTGCGCTGGACTTGGGCTTTCCCGCTTGCCCGCCGGAATCGGGAGTGAGCAGTGGGGCGCCCAGGCTTGCTGATGGCGCCCAGACAGTTGGGGCGGTGATGCCAGGAGGGCTCGGGAGGAGCTCCAAAAGGAGCTCCCCCAGCCGGGAGAAGGGGCTGCAAACTGGCAAATGCTGCAGGGTGTGAGCACGTGCGAAGTGCCGCCCGCCCGCCCGCCGGAGCACACGGTTGCAGCTTCTCCTGCAGGCTGATGGGATCGGAGTTGCTGGTGATGGGCCAGGAAAGAGCTCTTGGGGTGGAGCAGAACTGCGCAGTGGAACTGTGGGTCTGGCGCACGGCCGTTGTGCAACAGCCAATTCCGTACGACGCATTGTTGGGAAGGGGCTGCCAAGACCATTGTGCCCGCCTCGAGATCGCGTGGCATCCGAGGGGGATTCCTCCCGAGAGGGTTGCTGCGCTTCAGGGCAGGGGTTTTCTTCAGGATGGCGGCGGGGGAGGACGGGATTAGGCCAGGCGCCCACCTCTCCCCGGCCTTGTGCGAGTCCCGCTCGCGAGCGCCCCGCAGGCTGGAGGCCGAGGCGACCTCGGGAGAGGCGCGCCTGTGCAAAAGCTGCCTCCAAGCCGGCGAATGCGGCAGAACGCAAGACGGGCGGCTTGCTCCGCTCCCTCACGGAAATTACTATTTTCAACCTCCTGCCATCCCGTTTTAGAAAGAGACGGCTTCTGACGCTGCCCTCCAATTAGAATAATTGGTCATGAAATCTGCAGCGCTTAGGAGAGACGCGTTGTTCGGAGAGGAGAGCATGCCTTTGTTTAAGGCCACCTTGCGCAGCAACCCAGCTGGTAATTAGCGGGGAAAATAAGTCCAGTCTCAGAGGCAGGCGTGTTTGCGTGTGTGCGCGCAGACTGCCAATAGACCGCTCCGGTGGGGGACAAGGGACGGCGCTGTCCTTGCCAGCCGGTGCTCCAGCAGGAGTGCTGCCTTCAGGCAGCTGCGGGGTTGTGCTTGCGGGTCCCAGGCCCGGCTGCTAGGACCGCTTCGGAAAGTTGCAAAGCATCCTTGAGCCCGCGGCTGGGGAGGAGTCCAGGAAGGGGTCTGCATTATTCCCTCGCGCACGCCTTTGTTCCTAGGGCTTAATGCAGAAGGAACGTGCATGGCCGGGGGAGAAACTCCTGTGTATCCTTCCTCTGGAAAATGCGAGACGCTGCGGAATGGCTCAGGTGATGGAGGAGAGAGGAAGCACCTGCACAGCGCACCTGCCGGCCCTTTGGGCAGAAGTCACGCCTGCAGGAGATCACGGAGGGCTTTTACATTTTCCACTGTTTGCAAACCCTGTCCCGGGCCAGTGAGTCCTCTGAGTCCCTGTTTTGCGGAGCGAAAGTTAGGGGTGAGGTCCAGAGCAAGGGGTTCTAAGCAAGGGCCACTTCCGCAAGAGGCCCATCGTCGCAGGTGGGAAGCCCACTCCACGTGATCGGAGTAGCACAGGGCGCCCCCTGGGGGCCCCTCTGGCCCTCTGTCCCCTTGGAGGCACCCGTGGGATGGAGATGCCACCGTCCGCTCAGCTCGTGCTGTGGTCCCCGGCACGGCTGCTCAAAAGCGCGAGAGAACAAGGGGTGGGGAAAAGGCAGCTTTTCCTGAGATTTGTGGGTGCCCTTGTGGTCAGAGTACTTAATGCGGGACTGGCTAGAAAAGCAGCCTGTCCTGGAGCACCTTGCTGCATCCCTAAAGCATCGCCTGCGCCAGGCTGATGGGTTCCTAAAACGTTGTGCTTTCAGTACTTCCTATATTTCTTTCTTTCTGACCTCGCAGTTTACAGTCCCTCCCCCTTGTAATACTCCTTGACACGGAGACTGAACATGGGTGGATGTGGTAGTTCCTTCCTTGCTCTGCTGCAGTAGAGTTTTGTGTTTTTTTCCCTTAATGTTTCTGTGCTTGACTGTCCTCCGCTTTATATGGTTTCAGTGCTTCAGCCTCTCTTGGGTTGTTAGCTGCCCGGAGAGCCGGTGGCTATTGGGGAGGCATAGAAATTAAATTAATAAATAATAAATAATAGGGAAATGCTTGGAGGCTTAGAACACTGTATTTGGTTAGGTAGTGGACAACATGAATGAAAGTGAACTTGGGAGTAGTACCTCAACAACAACAACAACAACAACAACAGTTCTGCTGAATGTAAACCCATTCTGCCTGTATTCACAGCAAATTGCAATTCTTGTACCAAGCAATAGAAGAAGCTGTACTTCTCCCTTTTGAATTAAGAATTGGTTGTTGCCTGTGGAATTGGGTCTACTCACAAAATTAATCTTAGCATCACTTGTGAATCTGCCCCAGGTCTGAGATATGATTTTCTTGAATACAAGATCTGAAGGACCTTGAGGTTTGCTTGTCATGGCCATGCAAGCAGGTAGCGTGTCAATGCCACTATAGTTTAAAAATCTGTACTCCGTGGAGCATGGAGTAAGAAATGCAACATTTAAAAAGTACTGCAGAATATTATGTAGAAGTGTGTGTGTGAGTGCCAAAAGCCATGAGTGAGAGGTGGGTAAGAAAGCCCTAGCCAGAGGCAGAAAGGTTAAAAATTGCAAGGAATATGAATAGACTAGACTAGACTAGACTAGAATAAATATAGCAATCCCCTCTCTGCAAACAAGTACGGAAGTAGTTGCTGCTTGGAGCGATGCAAGGCTCTCACCAGAGCCAGTGCAACCTTTAATTAATTTTCAAAATTTAATTCTCTCCATGGGAGCCGAGTTCATGCACAGAGTGCGACCTGCAGAGCGGAAGGAAGCTCTGCTCTGGAGCACCGCGGACCATGCCCTTTCCCCTTGCCTTCTCTCTGGCGCGCTCTGTCCTCCTCGCCACGTGGTCTGGGCCACTCGGTGGCTGCAGTGCCTGGATTAATAATGATGGCATCCGTGGAAGGCAGCGGCTTAACTGATGAAAATGGCTTGAGCATTACCAGGTTGACGACCGCCGTGGATAATTAAATGTGCTCTGAGTAGAAGCGATTGCTGGCCAGTAATATACCCAGCTGCTTTTTATGCCTCATTCTCTGAGTTTTTATGGGACGTACTTTGCACAGTCTGGTGGCAGAGATTTCTTTTCTGCCCCAGGGCCTTTTACAAGGCCATCTGTCTTGATTTTGCCATTCCTAATGGCCAGCGAGAAATTCATCTAAAGCATCTCCTGCAAAGTCTTCTAACAGGCAGCCCATTAACTTAAGAGTGTCCCTCTTACCCCCTTCTCAGGACCTGATGAAATAGGATCCTTCCGTTGTCAACCCGAAATTTTTGCCCTGGCATCTTCCATCAAGCTGAGAAAGCCCCCGAGGAGTCCAAATTAAATAGACATCACCATTAACTGGCCACAGGGCTGTCGCATCATGAGAGGGTGCCTTGCCTTTCTAGGCAACAGCTGTTGTTTGCTACATGTTAAAAAATGTGAGGGTTTATTTGTTGGAGTACATCAGAATTAATGCAAGGAACGGAGAATTGTGTGCTGCAGGTTAATTAAATATAATTGGAGCCACTCCAAAATACAGAGCAACTGACTCAACAGAGTGGGAAGGAAGAACTCTGCTGCTCTGAGTATTAGGCCCTAAATGCCAAATTAGCAAGCTCGTGTGCGGAAAGCTCCGTCCAGCCACCCCAAGATCGCTCTCTTCCTGCATCCTCCTGAGCAAAGCTGGCAGCTGGTTGTCCCTGGTGAGCCTTACCGGGTGGCACCGAGATTCTAGAACAGAGAATTTATGCCTACTGCCTTTCAGCCCAGCCCTGGCTTATTTTTAAAGACAGGCATTTAAAGCGTTAAGTTTCACCGATAAAGCAATCATCAGCATTCGCTAGAATGGAAAATCCATGGCACAGCACAGGCTTGCTGTTTGGCTGCCTGGCTTGAAATGGATGGGCTGGAAAGGCAAGTTTGTCCTTCCACCAGAACAGGGACCACTGTTCTCCCCTGCTCATCCTCCGCTCACGCTTCTGGTCTGATCTGGGGGATCCAGGAATTTCTGGAGCAGATCTGGAGGGCACAGGGGGGCTTGTGGCGGGAGAGGACTGGCGTCCCACTCCACCAGGGGACCTCTTCTGCAGGTGCAGCAGGGACTCGGGTGGGAATTAGCAGGTTGTGGCAACCCCTTTGTTGCAGAGGTGAGTTGGAGGTGGCATCTGAAGAACGCAGGAACGGGAGCATCTCGTGGGCGTTCTGGAAGGCAGCCCTAAGCCCGTCGAAGGAGGCAGGTGCAGATCTTTGGGTGGCTGCGGGGGGGTGGAGGAAGACATGGGCAAGGCCCGTGAGAGGCAAGAGCGGAAGGTGTGGTGGGAGGAGGCCGCGGAGGGCGTTGAAGGCTGCGTTGGAGGCTCCTTCCCCACAGCAGATGGGGGCCGAGGCACTCTGCTCTGCAATCCCCTGCATCTTCCCCCCCTTCGCGCTGTCCTGGGGCAAAGGCACAGCAGCTGCATGTGTGTGTGGGCATCATCAAATGCACAGAGGTGGCCTGTACTTCCTCCTCTTGCTCAAAGTTTTCCAAAAGTGAGCTGGAAAAAGGAAGGGAAGGGAAGGGGATCATGTGCAGTCGCGTTCCCGGTTATTAATTAAAGCGTCGCCGGATGGGAGCTTCCCGCCACTGCCATGCCACCTAGTAATTAAGAGGTCTTGCCTGCGCACCTTGCCTTGTGCTGCCATCACACACCCATGCAATTATATTTAAATATTGCAACATTGGTGCTGCTAAACATAACTCCCAGTTCTGAGATCCTGGCGAGTATGTAATCAGAGTGATAAGACGGTGACAGATTGCCAGCAACAAATGTGAGTTTTCTTGCTCTTTTTTCCAATGTAACCCTACTTTTCTGTTTTGCTTTTCGAAAAGGGAAGCTTTTCTGAGCAAAATACCTTTTGATTTCTGTAATTGCTGGCTGAGCGATACGATGTGATGAAAAGAAGACGGGCATCCGGTGTGTGAGCTGCCGTGTGCGTTCTGAGTCCACGCACGCTGCTGAACCAGAACGCATCTGACCTCCTCAGTGTGTCTTCAGACAGCCGTCGCAGTGAGTCGGAGGCGAATTTTGAAGTGTGATCATCCCGATAGCCACCGCCCCACGTGAAGCCCAGTAGTTCAGGTGCCTGGACTGACCCACATCAACAAACCAGTTCCAGCAGTTCTCGTTAACACCAGGCTATCCCATAATAATTTTACTTCCAAGAGAGACCTCTTAGGACAGTGGCCAAGTCCTGGAAGCAGCACACCCTTGGTGCTGTGGGATGCCCAGACCTTGTTGCCACGATCCCTGAGCTGGGATCCGGGTCCTTGGCATCGAGCATCTTGCACACTGGTGCACAAGCTGATGGAGTGAAAGCCACGTGTGAAGTGAGCCCGGTGGGAAAACACCAGTGTGGACTCTGCAGTTCTGGGCTCGGCTAGGGTCACAGGTGCCTGTCTTGCTATGGGACCCCTCTGCAAGTGGGGATATCTTTCCCTTCCTGGCCAGCTCGTTCCTCTGGCTTGAAATCCGAGCCATGCTAACTCTGATTCTTCATTCCCAAGTCAGGATAGCAATTATCACTGAATATTCACACACAAATTAGTTAATTAAGCAGGCAGGCAAGTAATTATGTTAAATTTGTGTACGCAGATAATATCAACAGAACCACCCCCCCCCCCCGTCTTCTGATACAAGCTAGGCTCATAAGACATGATACAAGTATATACCTTTGCCGACATTTTATACGACCCAGAAGAGAAAAACGAATCAGGTTGCCGATGGTGCTGGGAAAACAGAGTTATCTCAGAGAGTCCCTGACAGGGACTCGGATGCCACCAGGGAGTTTAAAATTGTTTTCCTCAAGATAGCCATGGGCTGTCCTTCACTCTAGCAATCATAGCATTACTGTGCCTCCTCACGAGCAATTCTTGCAATTTATGCTTTGGTTTGCTGTTGAGGGTTCTTGCCGGTATGACTCAGAAGTGAGACCCTTCATCAAGGAAGCAGTGAGCAGCAGCGGTCGCTGCTTCTGAAGTAATAAATCAAGGGACTACTAGAAGGTAGGCGGCAAATAAGGTTGCTAAAAACCTTGGCATTGCAGAACAAACAGCTCACACACTGAGCGGTGTGCATCCAGCCGTCCCGCTGGCTGAGGCTTTTTGGAACGACTCCCCGTGCCGTACAGATAACCTTTGTTTTTTCTGATCTGGCATCTAACAAAACAAGATGAATTTATCATTGCACTGCCCGATCTCAACTAGCAATTCATTTCCAAACATTCCAACACACACAGAGAGAGCCACAAACATGAACCTAGAAAACATCGATAAATAACCTGATTAGAATCAGAACAAACACTCGGGCAGGTGCAAGAGGAGAAAGCCGCTCAGCGCTCGCCAGGTTTCCCAGAAAGGGTGAAGTGTCCGCTGGACAACCGCATGTCTGCATTCGCAGAAAAGCAAGCAGGAGGGGTCCCAGTGGGCTTCCTCAAGGGAAGCGGGGTCCAGAGCTTCTGTATCACGGCTAAGAAGGGCCTGGCCCTTGCACCTGAGACTAAGCGATGCAGCCCTGGCCCTGGGGAAACGCAGGATGAGATCTCTGGGGCCGACCTCTGTGTCGGCTGGTTTTCTAATAGGCAGGGTGTCCACTGAGGTCTGGGCCTGCTTCTTCCCAAACAGAGCATTCCAAAGTGGATATCTGAGGGTCAGAATCAGGGACGGGGCTGGAATGCTTGGCTGGAATGCTCAGAGAAGTCAAGCGGCTGGTGAGAGCCGTCCCCCCGTCCCCCCCGTCCCCCGGTTGTCCTGGTGTTGTTCTGTAACTCCCCCAGTGAATTTTATTTTAAAAGTTTTACTGCCAAAGAAAGAGAGAAGCCAAAGTCGCTTCTGAAAGAAAGCAGTAGGTGACTAGATCATTCCCACCCATGTCGCTCCAGGACTAACCAAGTTCCTGGGCAGAGCTGATCCGGTGTACGCTTCCCTTCTTTCTGATTGTACTAATGAATTCATTCCTAATAGGGCAAATTCTGTCCTCCAACAGGATCTGTTAGGTGGTTCAGTGATGATAATTTATGTAGTCTGAGCCGACGGATTGTCACTGGAGTTAAATTTGGCTTATATTTTGCGCTCATGCCTGGATTCTGCGTTTGCTCGCTCATTTCTTCCTCGGTTATTTTATTAGCTGTTCTACAACCACAATGAGAGCAAAGAGGCAGACCAGCTTGACAGGAGATGCCGGCCAGCCATGGACTGGGGATGGCGCTGCCAGGATGCTGTCTTGGAAATGAGTGAGCTGAGGTTGGAGTCTCCGGCACGCAAAGCTCACTCGGAAGCGACTCTGGTTTGCACAAAGCTTTCCTCTGCTTAACCGTCCTGTGCTTTGAGCAGAGCCTGATTCGTGCTCCAGGAACTTTAAATTCAGCGTATGGTGAGCCATGCACATTTGTGCTATGTTTAGATTTTGCTAATGTACAGTGAAAGGGGAGGGGAATGAAAGGAAATAAGACAGTAGTTCAGCCCCCATTTTTACAGGAGGCAGTAAACATTGCCTGTGGGAACTATTTATAAGATTTGTGTGGGTGATCCAAGAGGCCGCAAAGCAAGGATCAGCAGCAGCAGAGGATTAAATTTGCTTGGGTAAAATCCAGACTGTGAAAGCAGTTGTAGAAGACAAACGATTCTGCTGTTGTCTTGTGTTCTGGGGAGCACCTTGCAAGACGGTTCTTCTTGCTTATGCGGCAGCAGTAAATATTGGCTCCTTGTGCATGCTTTCTCACTGTTTCCTGTCCTGTTATTCCTGGAATTAAAACCAGAAATGAGGGAGTGGCTGCCAAGATTCAAAGCCTCCCTTGAGAGCTGGCTAGGAAGGCGGCATGGGGTGGGGGAAGCCGCTCCGGTGAACTGTGCAGTCGGCGCTTGCCTTAAGCAACACAGAACAGAAGCTGGAACGGCCGTCTTCCACGGCCTTGTTTCTGCTGATGCATTGGACTACAGCTCCCATAAACCCCAGTCAGCATGGCCATTGGACTGGTAACAAGTGTACCGCAGAGCTTCAGGTTCCTGCGTAGGCATAAAGCTGGCTGGGCGACTCTGAGCTAGCCGACCTTTTCTCTGTACACATGGTGGCAGGCAGACTGAACCGACAGAACGGGAATGGAGGAGGCACACAGCTCGGATTCTCAAAGATCGTGAGGACATAGTCATTGCAATGGACCAGCAAAATAGGAGCCTTGTATCCCCAGGTTACAGACGGACCCCTGAGGCAGCACCGTGGCCTGCAGGGCCACGCAGTTTGTGGCAAGTTCAGCTGGGATTTCGCTTGGGAGCCACGCTGCCTGCCACACGTGTCCCGGCCTTGGGGCACACTGGTTGAGGACCTGCCTGTCTGAGTACCCGACGTGAAAAGCGAGACGGAAAGAGAAGTGTTCCATGCCCCACGCAAAGCAGAACATCAGAACACGCGCCTTGGGTCCTCCCCTTCTCCAAGAGGTTGCATTATTTCCTAAATGTGCAAGGAGGGATAGGGCTCGGCTGCCCCCCCGAAGCTGTGGGGAGCCAGTCCCTGGCTCGTGGCCCTTTGGCCGCTTCCTTACATCCACACTCCCGAGGGAGTGGAAGGGGCTCCCACGGGAGGTGGTTGAGGCCCCATCGGTGCGGGTGTTCAAGGATAGGCTGGATGTCCACATGGTGGGCATGTCGTGAGTGGAGCCGGCTGGAGCCGGGGGTCAGACTAGATGGCCCGGGGGACCCCTTCTGACTTGCTCTGTTTCTATGTTTCTATGATACTGTGTCAACCCTTTGTAGCAGCCCTATTGTGTTGGCAACCTTTTAAAAAGGAATTCCTCAGTAGTGCAGATGGATTTGGCTTGTTTCAGGTGGGTTTTCCCTCCACTCTCGTGCAAATATGTACATGCACAGGAATGCAGTATTAGTATTTTTAGTATTAGTATTTAGTATTAGTTTTAGTATTTTATTCACATCTTTCATTGACGATGAAATTGGTGAAGCACCGGACTCCTCACATGCTGTTGAATTACATCCACAGCCAGAGCTCCCATCCTGGGCAGCTGCCCTGGTGGGACCCGACACAAAGGCGGACTTTGGTAGCATCTCAGCACCTCATGAGAAAGGGGATTTGACAGGCGGCGTTTCTGGACATGCAAGCCGCACCTCAGTGTGGGAGGGTTCTGTCCTAGCAGCTGTCACATTGGGACGACTTCAGGATATAAACTGCTGTCTTGCAAAGGGTCCCTGAACAATTGCGAAGGATGGAAGACGGGACCCCAAACAGCCCCATTTGTGGAAATACGAAGACCCCCCCCCCTTTAAAGAATACCATTCTTAAATGCGCCCATTTGATGAAAGGACTGAAAAGGGGGCTGCCCTCTTGCGTCTGAGCGGCGTTAGCATCGCTCAGGAAAGAGTGGCAATTGGAACGGAGGGAATCTTCTTCTGCAGGGGCGTGGGGGCTTTGCGCCCTGAAGCCGTGGGGGCAGGGGGCTCTTAGTTGTTGGGAGCCTGAGAATCCAAGAGGGTTGCACTGCAGGGGTCGCCGCGGTACGTGCTGGAAGCAAGTGGGAGGTGGAGGGGAGGAGAAGCCACGCATTGCACACTTGACCGTCTGTGGGGAGGAAGGTGGGCTGTTAGCGAAGAGCCAGGCCATGGTGGGTGGGGGTAATAGCAGGCAGGCTTGGCAAGGTGGGCGGGCATGAGCCTCGAAAGGGGAGGGCGGGCATAAGACTTCTCTGCACTGCTGCGGCTCTGGGATCGTTGCGCTGCCAATCCCTCTGCTCCTTCCCCATGTCATTAACGGACGATCTGTTTCCCCCAGGAGCTGCTGCAGCAAATCGGGGCGGCTTCAGTGGCCTGCAGATGTGCTGCGAGCAGGGACACCCAGCTGCAGGTGGACCGGGTGAGATTCTGATTGACCATCCGTGATGGCGCTGTCATTTTCTGCAGCCGGAACATTTTGAATTTACTCAGAGCATCCTCCATCTGTTCCTTTTTGGAGATTTTCATTTTCTCGTGAACTCTGTGCAAACAGGTCACTGTTTCTTCTGCATATTTTAAACATGAGTGACTTCCTACATCTTGGGAGGAAAAAATTGCAGCAGGAGAAGAACGTTCAGTATTTAAGGCACAGGTGTGAATGTGGTGAACATAAATAATTACAGAACAAGGGTGGTTGAACTGCAATCTAGCGGGTGACAAAAATGTATCTGGTTCAGCTAGATAAGATGCAGCAGGACACAAGCACGTCAATTCAGCTTTTTCTGTGCTGGATCCCAGGAGGGAAGCAAGTACCTGCACGCAGGTGGCTCACGGCGTCGCACCTTTCCTTTGATTATTTATTTATTTATTTAAACAATTCCTATGCCGCCCCATTTGCAAAAACCCTCGGGACGGCTTACGACATAATTAAACATATACTTAGCCTTAAAAATCCAGAAACATCTCAGCACGTACATAAAAACCCAATAAATACAATCAATAAATTAACAATTCAAATAATTTTTAAATAAAAAGGTCTTGGCCTGGCGACGAAAAACAAACAAGGACGGCGCCAGGCGGACCTCTCTGGGGAGTGCGTTTCACAGTCGGGGCGCCACCGCAGAGAAAGCCTCCTCTGGGTGCTCGCCCTTCTAATATCTTTCACGGAGGGTTCCCGGAGAAGGGCCTCTGCCGCCGATCTCAAGGGGCGGGAGGTCATATATGGATGCAAGTGCTCCTTTAGATATCCAGGTCCCAAGCCGTTAAGGGCTTTATAGGTGATAACCAACACCTTGAATTGGGCCCGGACTTCAATGGGAAGCCAGTGAAGCTGGTAGAGGACTGGGGTTATATGAGCACAACGCCCAGTCCCCGTCAGCAACCTGGCAGCTCTATTCTGCACCAATTGAAGTATCCGGACTGTCTTCAAGGGCAGCCCCACGTAGAGCGCGTTACAGAAGTCTAATTGGGAAGTTACCAGTGCATGTTTCACTGTCGCCAGGCAATCGTTCTCCAGGTAGGGATGCAGATGATGGATCAGCCGAAGCTGAAGGAAAGCGCTCCTCGCCACTGCTGTCACCTGAGCTTCCAGTGAAAGCTCTGGGTCGAGGAGCACTCCTAAGCTGCAAACCTTGTCCCTAAGAGGGAGTGCAACCCTGAAGCACGAACCACCCACCAACAGGACCTCCGTCTTGTCTGGATTGAGCTTCAGTTTATTGGCCCTCATCCAGCCCATTACCTCGGCCAGGCACCGGTTCAGTACAGCCACTGCCTCACCTGGATCGGTTGAAAAAGAGAGGTAGAGCTGGGTATCATCAGCGTACTGATGATTCCGCAGCCTACACCTCCGGATGACCTCTCCCAGCGGTTTCATGTAGATGTTGAATAGCAAAGGGGACAAAATGGACCCCTGCGGTACTCCGTGGCATAGCTGCCAGGGCGCAGAGCCATAGTCCCCCAGCACCACCTTCTGGAATCGGCTGTCGAAGTAGGAGCAGAACCACTGCCAAGCAGCGCCTCCTACTCCCAGACCCGCCAGCCTTTCCAGGAGGATACCATGGTCGATGGTATCGAAAGCCGTTGAGAGGTCCAGGTGGGCCAACAGGGACGCACTCCCCCTGTCTCTCTCCCTGCACAGGTCATCATACAGGGCGACCAAGGCAGATTCAGTACTGTACTCGGGTCTGAAGCCGGACTGAAATGGGTCCAGATAGTCAGTCTCATCCAAGAGTGCTTGGAGTTGTCCTGCCACCACCCGCTCTAACACCTTGCCCAGGAACGGGATGTTGGCCACCGGTCTATAATTGGCGGTCTTCTCTGGATCCAGGGATGCTTTCTTTAGGACAGGCTGGACTACCGCCTCCTTTAAAGGGGCAGGTACCCGGCTGTCCCTTAGAGAGGCATTGACACCTCCAGGATCCAGGCCCCAATCCCGTGCTTGGCTTTGGTCAGCAGCCACGATGGGCAAGGGTCCAGTGAGCAGGTGGTGGGATGTACTTGTCCAAGCACCTTGTCCACATCATCAGGACGCAACAACTGAAACTCATCCATCAATTTTGGACCAGACGGCAACATCTGGAGCATAGAACTTAATAGAGCAGCCAGCCATGGGTGCAGCTGTGCACCAGAGCTTCCTGAAGCCACTCTGCGTGGCCGAGCAGGTGTGACTGGGAGAAGGCAGGCCCGCACCAGACCCGTGTTCTGACCTTCTGGCCCAGTCTCCGGAAAATCCTCTGGCTGACCAGATGCTGCCGCTGGTGCGTGGTTTTAGTCACTGCTTGGAGGGCAGGAAGCCCATGTGGTATGGTACCGGATAACGTGCTGGACTTGGGGACCTGGAAGTTCTGGTTCTGGTTCTTGCTCAGCTGTGAACCAGCTCCCTGGGTGACTTTGGACCAGTCTCTGCTTTTCACTTGCACCTACCTAACAGGGCCGTTGTTGCAAGGATAACAGGGAGAGGAAGAGAAGCTTGTAGGTGCCTTGGGTTCCTTGCAAGAGCAAAATGGTGAGACAGAAGTGTTAAGAAATAATAATAATAATAATGGGTGGCATCGCTCTGGGGTAGAATGATTAGGACTTGAGATAACCTGGTTCAAATCCGTGCAATCCCCTGGGTGAGCTTGGGCATGATATTTAGATGCACTGGGGTCACGCTGAAGATTGTTTTTGATATTTGTGCTTCAGATCCTTTGAAACTGGCTTTGGAACTGGTTCTCCTGCCAGCTTTCCCTTAATGGGGTCCTTGGATGGCATCAGCAGGAACATGCCATGGTTAAACAGGCAGGGAAGGAGGATAAAAGTGCAGCAAGCATCGGAAGCACCTTTCCCCTGGCTTGGTAAGTGGTAAACAGGGTTTTTATAGTGCCTGGAGAAAACAAATGTGTTCTTGAAATAAGGTCTTTGAGATGGCGAATAGGAAAAATGATGCTCTTTCTTGCCAGCAAAGCAATACTTGGACCATAAACTGCTTCTAATGATGATTTAACTTTCCTGTTGCTCGAATTCTGTCTGCTTTTCTGCTCAGCCTCAGTTTCACCTTGTTCTCCATTGCTCGTGTCTAACATCTTTATGACAGTTAAGGAAGTCATGACCTCATGGCTTGTAAGCTTTGCGGCTGACAAATTGCAGCTTGGCTCATGGGGAAATTCGGGAATCACTCCATTGCTGTTCTCGGATTGATTGGAGAGAGTGTGTGTGAGAGGAAGGCTTTAAAAATAATCCGCTTTAATGAACCATTTGTATTTAATCTTGATTTATTTATCTGATTACATCTCCAAATATTACCCTAGTTGAAACAATGGCAATACAAACTCCAGCTTGCGTTATGGTGTTTCCCTAAATAGAAAGTTCAAACTTCATTGGGTTTCTATTGATCCTGTCCTTCTCATGCAACCTACATTACACATTTAGATTATCTTTTTTTTTTTTAAGTTCCTGCTTTCTCTCTCTCTTGCACACCCCCCAATTAGCAGGTCTTCTCTTGTATGACCTTAAAAACCAAAGTATATTTTGACAGTTCTTGCAATCACAGCTGTATTCTCTTCTAGTAGGTGACCTTTTCATGAAGACGATGCTGGAAAGACTGAGGGCTCAATGCATGTGTTGTAAATGTGCGGGACTCATGCAGGTTTCAGGAGCAGAATTGTCACAATCAGATTTCCTGTTTCCTTCTGAAGCAACTGCACATCAGGGCTTCTAATGAAATGGAAAAATCGACTTTTTATGTTCCTCTGATCCCTCCCGCACCCCGTTAACCACCGGGATACTTCCTCCACGGAGCGCCTTTTGTGAGACAACCAGGACAGAGAGAGGCTTCTCCACGGTTTTCAGAGGATTCTGCAGGGGCCAAGAAGTCTGTGGCTTCCTCAGTGTTGGGCAGCCTAAATCAGGCTAGCTGCAGCGTGGATGATCCCGTAGACCCAGCCTGAGCTTGCGAATGATGAACAATCCACGAGGAGAACGCAGGGTTTGCTGTTGGGTTGTGCTGCACAGGTGGTCCACCATGGTTTGTTACCTCGGCTGAGTTCAGATGACACAATAACTCATGTTTCTGTAACCCACACTCATCCATGAGTACAGGTTAGTATGTTGTCTGAACCCAGTCCCTCTGAATGAAGAATACGCTTCATTCCTGAAATCATCTTTAAGTCAAGTTGGTGTGTTAAGTGTTTATATGCTTTTTATATACATGATCCACCTAAGAAACACTTCTGTAGACACTAAAACACCTTAAACACAATAGAGCATTTTACTCATGATAATAATACAGTAGTGATAAAATAACAACAGTACTGGAAAGAGACAGAGAATCTGTGTGCATGTGGGCAGGTATACAGTACAGTTCCTAAAACAGTTTAGATAGAAAGACAGACATAATGGTAAAGCGATTATTTAAGGTTACCGCTTCCTGAGCTAAGATGAAGCCTAACATTAACCGGATAATAATGGCGCTGGGACCGGTGCTGGAGAGTCAGGGTTTGATGGTGCTGCTGGAGCTCGGCTGGGCTGGGCTGGGGGTCAGACTTGCCTCGGATTTATGCTTGGGAGGCATGGTTACAAACCAAGTGCAGTGCAGGTCACAGGGGGCAACACTCGCTCCATGTGACCCGGAGCGCACGGGCCTGGATATGGTAGTTGCCCCCAAAACGACTGTAATTCTGCGCCGCTCACTGCGTTTCCCCTCCCCGCCGCTTCCTCTCCTCGCCACCCGGCACCTGCTCGCAGGCGGGGATGAGGAGCCTGGCGGGCCTCTGCTTCCCTCGGAGGAAGGAAGGAGCCCCGCGGCATCCCAGCCGCTGCAGATTAGGAGTGGCTTAGCAGCTTTTCCGGTAAGAGTTTTAACAGAAAAACTGATTGGAATGGGGCTTCCTCTACATTTTAAAAAGTAGCCTTTTTTCCCCGCACAAGTGTTTCTGCACTGGCTCACTGTTTCATCTTAAGATAATCAAGGAGTATTAATGCAACCAATTATTCAATTCATTTAAATGCTAATTAATGTAAGGTTATTCCCAAAGTTCATTCACAGGACTAAAGATAATAGAATAATAATCTATCTAATTAATCAATTTCCATTAATTAACCTCTTGCTCATTAATTACTATAATCAAACACATTTATTTCTTTATTTAAAAAAATTATATAGCACAGCCTATATCTCAATTTAGGGCTCTCTGGGTAGTGTACGTCCCATTAAAAATTAACAATACAATTAAAAGACACCATAATATGCAACAATATTACAATAAGCATAGGAGTTCAAAATATCAGTTAAAATTCATAAAACATGGACAATGTAAAACATGAGTCCTCACACTATGGCCTGTGGGCCGGATCCGGCCCGCCATGCGCATTTAGCTGGCCTGCCCCAGAGGTTTTGCACTCACCGCACGGACACGCGCACACACACGCACACACACACACGCTTGCGAGCGTGCAGCTTGCTTGCACGGAGATCATTTTGGACTCGCTTGAGAAAACCATCTCCATGTGAGTAAGTAGCTGCCTTGCCCTGTGCGCCCCCCGCCCTGCCCCCTCACCAGCCCGTGCACCGCCTTGGCAGCCCGCACCCACTGCCGGCACCTTTCCACTGGCCCCCTGTTGAAAAAGTTTGAGGACCCCGATGTAAAATATAAATAATACTTTTTAATGATTAAATACCTAGACAGCAGAGCAGTCTTTGCGTGGCACCAAAATGCTAGCACTGAGGGCACCGGGCAAAGTGCAGGTCACAGAACCATTCAAAGGGTGCCAGTCGCACCCGCCCCCTTCCCCGGTTCCTTGGGCAGAGATCAAATTCTCCCTGGAAGTTGCTCATGAGAAGTGTGCTTCAAAGAAGGAGAAAACTTAAGGGAGCCCCATGATGGTTCCATCCACAGAGCTCAGGGCTAATGATTGCTGAAGGCTGAATTCAAAGGAGCTGCTTCCAGGAAACACCTCAGCTGAATCAAGAGCGACTGCACAGAGATGCTCCCTTTGGCTGTGAAGATTTTCCCATTCACCCCCGAGAGGTTTTCCGAGATAGCGGACCCAAGGATGCGTACTAACGCGGTCCTTCCTCATTCTGGTGCCCTCCAGGTGCCCCCAGGAAACCTGTCCGGCGCTGCCCTTTGCCGCCTACCTGGCTGCCACCGCAGCGGCTGATGTGGGGGAAGCAGGCTGAGTGCAGCCTCGCGCATGAGGGCCCCTGGCTGCCCACTTGGGGGGCGGTGGCGCCTGCCCACTTGGTGGTGGGCCAGGGAACCGTGTCTCTGCTCCTGGCATCCCCTTGAAGGGAAGAGCCAACCTGTGGGAGCACCAAAACCGGTGGCTGGAGGGGGGCCTTTTCGTGGTGGCTCCCCAGCTATGCAGCCCCCCCTCGAGAGACCTGCCTGGGGCCTGCGTCCTGTGGCCCCGTGCCAGGAGTCCACCCTCCTAGGCTTTTTAGCCCGTCAGTTTAAAAACGCGAGTGCGCACCTTAGACCCTCGCCCTGCCCTTGTGCCCTGCGGTTGGTTTTGTTGGCCTGGCTCTTGTCATTTGCTCCGAGAGCCCCAGGAGGTGCAGGCGTGTGGTCAGCTGTGATTCGGTCTGGTGGGGGGGGGGGTCAGGCGCCCCATGCTGTGGGAAGCTGCCAGGCTTCTGCAGAGAACCCGTGGCTGTGATCCTGTAAGGGGGCCTCCTGGGTGGACATGCGCTGGGAAACCAGCTGCCCTTCCTTCTCCCCACACCTTGGAAGGCATTCCGTCACGGCCTGGCTGCGCATCAGACAGGGAAAGCTCCAGCGCTCAGGCTCCCCTTCTAGCACTGTCTCCTGCATTCCAATAGTAGCCATTAGCTTATTAATATAAAGCCAGTGTGGAATCGCACAGCCTGCAGCTGATGGAACAGTTTCTATCTCCATGCAACAGATGAAATGGATTATTCGAGATCTGATTTTCATGCTAAAGACAAAGTAAAAGCAATAATGGTGATAGAGAGCATGACAGCTGAATCTGATTCTCCCTCCACCCCTCCAGTTGGGGATCCCTCTTCCCTGCCCTGTGCTGCTCACGAACTCCGCACCATTGTCTCTCTCGTGGCAAAGCAAAGAGGGTTTCAGATCCATCTATGCTACACGATGAAGAGGAAATGTTTTACCAATCAGGCGGCTTTCAGACATAAACAAAGCCATCTGTTCTATTTTAAAGTCTGGCAGTCCTTAATTTCTCATTGTGAGGAAGGGCTCGTTTTGGCTTCTGGAATCAGCCTGCTTTTCAAAGGGTAAGCTCGGCAAGGGAGTTTCAGCAAGCTGACAGGGCATTCCCTTGCATGTCCTCTGTGCACCCCTCGCCCGTCCCCCCAGCAAGGCTAATCTTGATTTGGGCTGTTTGGGTAGATGTTTGTAAGTCAGTCTTGCGTCTTGCTATCAGTTTCTTTTTCCAGAGCTGGCAGGAATCCAGTGGGCTTTCACGGAGATCCTTGCCGTTACTTTCTAGCTCAGCCCTCCAGTTGGCTCCATTTATAACCGACGGGAAGGGGTGGGTCTAGCCAGTCCCTTCAGCTTGCTCCGGAAATGGACCGACTGCTTCTCCTTCCATGGAATGCACCACATCTGCCACGTGCCCAGCCATAGTTTGGGTTTCTTGCTCTTCAGGGCAGGCCCGTGGCCCAAGTGGCAACCAGAAAGGTGTGAACCAGTCCTGAGAAGTCAGGCCCTGCCCATGGCCCTTGGCCTCTAGGCACCCTCGGGGTTGCGTAGCTGGGGAAGGCAGGTCTAGCTGAAGAAGAGACAAAAGGAGGGTCAGGCTGAAAGGTGAAGTGATGGCCTGGAGCACACCTCTTCAGGCTAGGCAGGTCGGGCTGTTGTGTTTTGATGGGGTTCTGCAGGAAGACACCCTCAAGCAGAAGATTCCCGAGGTTTCGGCAAGGGGCGGCATAGAAATGTAATAATAATAATAATAATAATAATAATAATAATAATAATTCTGATAAGAATGGATGTAGCCAAGCTCTCTCCTCTTCCTTTTCTTCATCCAGGAGATCTTCCTCTTCTTCATCACCATCACCACCATCATAATTCCATGTATCCCAATAGCCAGAGCTCTCTTAAGCTAACAAAATATTTAAAACATGACTCTTGCCCACAATTATCCAGTACATCTGCCTTCTTCTGCTCCTCTTCCTCTTTTACCACTCTGGGTGTTGAGGGAGATGCAGAGTCCTGGCGCTTGCACTTCTGGCCACATCAACCATCGTTGTGTGATGCTGTTGCTGTGTGTCTTTGATGCCCTTACAGGAGGTCCCACTTCCAGTTCCTTGGACGTCTTGGTCCTGCTGTCCCTCCTGCTTCCTGTTGCTGCCTGGTCACCTGCTTGACCAACAGGTAAGCTGTGAGAACAGTGGTGAGAAAAGGTGGCAGCTGCAGTATGTCCCATCTTCTCTCTCCCTGGAAGGTGGTATTGACTGGGGCCAGAGGGAAAACAAGCTAGTATGGCAACGTTGGGGAATAGGGGCGATGGAGAAATGCAGGGAGGGTTGTGCCAGGAGGCATCTTTTCCAGACCTGGACCACGAAAACAAAACAAACTTGCCACCTGCAGGGATTAGACCCAACAGCCTTTCAAAACGGTTTAGTACGAAGCTGAGTCAGAACTGGAAGCAGAGGTGGGACTGAATTCTTACCTGAAATGCAAGGCCAGGAGGCCTGCGGATAAGCCAAGAGGCTGCTGGGGACCAGGGCACATGTGGTTAGGCGGGAGCAGGCTGGGAATTGCAGGGCCTTCTTCTTTCTCAGCATGCACTGGCTTGCACCCTGAAGCACCGTTGCAAGTGTCTGGCTCTGAAAAAAGCAGAAAATGGAGCAGTCAAATACGTGATGGTTAACCTGAATAGTCATGAGGCTTCTCCTTCAGAAACCTCCTCTGACATTCTGGCTGAGGATGATGAGAGGTGTAGTCCAGTGCATTTGGGGAGTGCCTGGTTGGAGAATGCCATGTTGGCATCTAGTTCAAGAGCAAGCAACTAGGTGGCCCTCCAGAAATGTTGACCAACAACTTCCATCAGCCTGGACTGGCATCACCAGTGATGAGACCTCATGGGATCTGTAACAGGCCAAACGGCGGGGGCAGGGGCACGGGCTGCTCCCCCATCTGATCATCAAGGCACTCCGTTTCCTCCTCTGAAAATTCTTCAAGGGTTTAGCAAGACTACAGCAGGCTGTGAAACTCAAGAACACAGCAAGCAGCTAAGCTTGCCTAATTAAGGAGAAATGTTTTAGCCTCCCCCAAAAGGTGTTTTGATAAAGGCAGCAGATGACTTAATCTTGCAGGCAGGAGTGTGAATGGTTTGCTGGCTTTAGTGGAAGCGGGGTATTAAAAAAGCAGATAATACAGACTGCGTAATTATAGCTCTAGATGGAACATCTGTCCCCTTGGGTGGCTGAGCAGAGGGGCGGGGAGGTGTGCATGCTGGCTCTCTCCGATATTCGCGGATGCTGGATACTCTGTGCTGCCGTAGTTGCAGAGGAGCTTTCTCCGTGGAGCGCTGCCCGCTGCACACCTACCATCACCGGGATCCGTTTGTGCAACGTGGGCTTAATGGTCCTAACGCCGCCCAGCTTTAGTTCTGCTCAACTTCGTAGCAGTGCTGGGGACCTGAGTCGAGTTACTCGCGCCAAGGTCTGATTCGAGTTGTGCCAGTGACTCAGCTTGGACTCATCCTGGGAGCGAGTGAGTGACTCGCCCTGGCTTGCGATTGCTGCTGTTCTTATGGCCCAGCCACTCCAAGGCTTGCCACCAGTCGGAGAGAGATCCTCGGCAGGCCTTGGCAGAAGGCATCTGTGACGGGCTGGAAGGCAGACAAGAACATGGCAGAGGGGGTAGAAGGAAGTTTCAAGGGGGCAGGGGCAGATAGGCAGGGGGGTCGTGATGCAGCTCCCCCCCACCTCCCTTGGCGCTCTTAAAAGTTGGCTCTTGAGACTTGAGATGACTTGAGCATTTCCTGTAATGGCTTGAGACCCGAGTTAGACTCGAAGGTAAAGACTTGACTCAAGACTTGGAGTAAAGGGCTTGAGCAGATCACTGCTTTGCAGTACCTGCACTGAGCCAACTGCTTATCCCCATTTCGCAGAGGGGGAGCCAAAGGCTGCTTCCTGGATACAGGGGAAAGGAAGTGTGGGGGGGTCTTAATGAAACCCACGAGCCTCTCCCAGATTTGCCACCCCATTTGAGCCTTTGCAAAAGACCTGCGGTGCACCCAGGCCCAGCTTTGATCTCCGGCATCTCTATTCAAAAGGCCTGGGCGGTGGGGGATGGGAAAATGCTGCCTGAGACCACTGGGCAGCACTGCTAGCCAGCATGGCAGACAGGACCAGACTACAAAGAGGAATGGTGCCTGCATACATAAGGCCGTTGCTGATCCTCGGTGACCCAGAGCAAATTTGTGCTTGTTGCTCAAGCCTGCCGTTTCCACGTAAACCGCGGGAGTTGCACGGGGCCTAGTGAAATGACGGGGTTTGTTAGCACCGTAAGTGGTGATGAGCACTAATTCTGACCACATTTGGGGGGGATGGACCCATGGCTCAGGGAGGATCACTTCCTGATGGCATTTTGCTGCCTCCAGCACTGGAGGGGGGATGCCGACGCGTCCCATGCGCTGGGGAACGGGGCTGCGGGGTGTCGCCTGTGGGGTTGCGCTCAGGCCCTCTCTGGCCGACGGGCTTGACTAGGGAGGCCTGTGAGGCGAGACTGGGGGAGCTGGCCTCTTCAGCTTGGAGAGCGGGAGACTCGGGGGGGCCTGCTGGCGGCATGCAGGCATGTGAGGGGTTGCCGTGCAGAGGCGGGTAGAGGCCTGTTCTCCCCTTTCCAGCGGGGCAAAGCTCAGGGAACCAAGATTTAGGGTGGGTGCCAGGTGGTAGGACCCCCAGGGCACGGAAGGGGCTCCCACGGGAGGTGGTGGAGGCCCCAGCGGTGGTGGGGTTCAAGGATAGCTGGACATGCACATGGTGGGCATGTTGTGAGCTGGGGGTCAGACTAGATGGCCCGGGAGACCCCTTCTGACTCGCTCTGTTTCTGCATTTCTATGCCTGATCCTGAATGCCCTTGGATAAATCTTGAGAGCACCACTTTCTAAAAACGGGAGCCCAGGAGGCCCTCATGAACTGGAAGACATGGATTCCCTTTGGCTCCTCTGAATTTCATGCACTGGGACCACACGTTAGAAATAAGGGTGCCAACCTGAAGTGCGGTGGGGATGTTCAGACCAGCACCCAACTCGCCCGCTTCTCGGCCATGGCAGCGCGGCTGAGAAGCTCCATCCACTCTGACCACGTGCCCTGTCTAAGTCGCTGCTGCTTTTTAATTTCCCTCCCACAGCTGCAGCTGCATGGTGGGTGTTTTCAGCAAAGAGGCCTGGATCTTTCTCGAGAAACAACAGCTAATTCTGAAGGCAGTGGGGTGTAAGTAAATACGGGACGCTTCATGTTCATCGTGCCTCATTTTGCACTTACCAGCACTGGATTTAAGTTGCCATTTGATCTTCTGCCCCTGCTGTGTAATGTGGTGTTTTCGTAACTCCTTGCAATCTGCTTTCAACTCAATGGCAGGGGAGGATTTGGAGCGCTCGGAGGAGCGGTGGGAGGAGCTGCTCCCAGACACAGCGGCCTTTGCAGGGGGCCCTCGCACGGGGCGAGTGAAGGGGCTCCTTGGGGTGGCAGATCCAAGGGGGGGGGGTTTGCAGGGAGACTCCTGCCAGTCACGATTTGGCCTGCTGTGCTGGAGGATTCCTCATTTGAGGAAGCCCATCCCATCTGCTCCACCAAAACTCGCATCACAAGACACGTGCTAGCCTTTCTGGCGGAGGCGCTGACATTGCAATTCAAGGCTCTGGCGTCTCAAGGTCGACTCCTGTGCCATAAAGATTATGGCAGGGGACTGGTGTCCCCTTTCCCTTCATCGCCCGGCGCTCTCCTCGCTTTGGCTTGGCTTCCGCCCCTTTGGAAGGGCTCAAATGCTTCTCCTGATCTTGCAGCCAGATCCATGCCGGAATTTTTCGCCCTTCAGCCCCGCAAGCCCTTGCTTGTGGCCCCAGAGGGTTTATCGAGACTTGGAGCTGCCCTTCGTCCAAAGGAGGGCGGCCACGTGGCTGACGGCTGCACGCCTCTCGTTTTCTCTTTCGCACAAGACACCCGTGTGGCTGCCCACCTGGCGCTCAGGGCAGAGTCTGTTTCTGCAGGCGAAGGGGACTGGTGGGGTGAAAAACGACCTTTTCTCATGACAAGCAGGCAGAGCGGAGCCGTCACCAGGGAGAGGAAAGGGCCCGAAAGGCCACCCAGCCTGTCTCCCGCTGAAGCTGCTGCGAAGTGAGCGGCTCTCGGTAGGCCTGCTCGGGCCTCCACCCAGCCCTGCTGCCAGGCATCCCTGCCGCTCTGCGGATGTTGCTTGTGTGTTTGTGGGTTTGCTTGTTTAAAATGTTTGTATGCCACCTACTGTGTCTTATTTATTTATTTATTTATTTATTTATTTAGGAAGCTTCTATGCCGCCCCATTCGCCAAAGTCTCGGGGCGGCTCACAACAATAAATAAATAATCACAATATAAAAACAATATAATTTGAGATGACCTGGCCAGAAATATAAAATAAATAAATAATATTAACAATTATTTATTTATTTATTTATTAAAACATTTTTATGCCGCCCCATTCGCCGAAGCCTCGGGGCGGCTTACATTAAAATGACGTTTAAATAAAAAGGTCTTTGCCTGGCGCCGAAAAACAAATAACGAAAAACAAACAAAAACAAATATTGTATCCTTGAAATTAAAAACCATGATCAACACTACTGATACACCTAAACCCCGCTAAAATCATGTATCTTATTTATTTATTTTATTGTATTATCACCCTGAGACATTGTGAAGGGCGGGATAGAAAAGCTTTAAATAAATAAACAAACCAATAAATCCGTAAACATCAATTAAAATACAGATCAAATACAAATGAAGGTTTGTGGCATCAAAGATTAAAATGCGTTTTAAAAAGGTAGGCCTTCGCCTGGCACCAGGAGGAGTATAAAGAGGGCGCCAGGTGAATCTCCTTGGGGAGAGTGTGCCAGGTGTGGGGAGCGGCAGCAGGCGTGCCCTCTCCCTCGCGGCCCATCCCTCTCACCTGCCCAGGTGACGGCTCACGCAGGAGGGCCCCTGCATCGATCTCAGCGGTCAGGTAGGCACATCTGGGTGCAGGTGCTCCTTGAGGTAACCCAGGCCGAAGCCATTTAGGGCTTTATACGTCAGGACAAGCACCTGGAACTGGGCCTGGGCCACAACTGGTATCCAGTGCGATTCTTCCAGAACAGGTGCCAGATGGGTCTCCCCATGGACTCCCGTTACTAACCGAGTGGCCCGATTCAGCACAAGGTTGTGGTCTTGTCTTGTGTCTTCCTCCCACCAGGCTTGAGCCACATGTGGTCCACCGGGGGGGGGGGCTCTGTGGCCCCTTGGGGAACTGCAGCTCTCCAGGGAAGCCGCCCAGCATCTTCCAGTTGCCGCAGCCCCAGAAAAAGTGCGCAGCCCCCAGAGAGCTGTGGGGGCCCCGAGCTGCACCCCCTGCGTCCTCCACACTCAGCCACCCCTGCTGTGTAGGAGACGGTGGCTCTTTTGCTGGCATTTCAGCAGCATCTCTCTCTTTCCATCAGAAAGAGCTTCTGCAAGGCTTTGTTCCCTTAATCAGTGTATCGCCTAGGATTTCTGTAATTACGACAGTCCTATAAACAGGAGCTTTATCACCCAGTCCACAGATCCCTCTTTTCTTATTTGTTGCTCGGGAGGAATCGTTCAGTGCCAGGAGGTTCTTGTCCTGTGGTAATTTTAGCGTTATAGAACTTAACCAAAAGATGTCTGTCTGCCATGTTAAACGTCTCCTCCTCCAAACGTGTTTTTAAAGATGCTCATTTTTACCCAGCGAGGATGCTTGTGGTTCCATTTTGCAGACGCAGCCCAGCAGTGCTTTCGTCTGGTGTCCACATCAAACCGGGGATCTTCTTTGCAGGGACAACAGAGAGCAGCTGCCACCCACACAAGTTTGCGCTGCTGACTGAAGAAAACATGAGACGGTGATGCAACGGCAGCCTCTCCCTGAGAACCTGTGGCAGGACTGTTTCGTGCTGTTTCTCTTAGAAAATAACTGATTGCGTCTTCTAGGGACCCCCAAAGCTCTTGATCGCTGCCTATTTTTCGCACTTTGCAGCAGCAAAATGAACATCCTCCAGCTCTGGCTAGAACGAGCCACCAGTTGAAAGATCCGTGGCATGAGCTACCCTGACTGTCTCTCTCTTATTGGCAGTAATTTTGTTTCCTCATATTTAGGCACATGATAGGTATCTTGATACCAGACTAGGAACATAAGAGCCCTGCTGCGTAAGATTAAAAGGAAGTTGCTCGCAGTGGCTGGCCAGATGTCTCAGGTGCCACCTGCAGGACACGAGGGTGGTAGGCCTGGGGCCACCATACCTGCCCCTCTCAGCCCCGACCTCCCCAGACACTCCGCTCGTCTTCTAGGGCCTTCGTCCAGGTTCTGACCCCTCGAGAGGCATGGATTTGGCATCCAGGTGGAGAGGCTTTTTGGTGGTGGCCCCCATCTTTGGAATAACCTCCTGCTTTGGCCTGCCTGACACCAAATTGTCGACTTTTTGGTACCAGGTCAAGACATCCCTCTTTGTGGAGGCCTTTAAAGACATTCTTGAAACAATTAGCCAGATGCCTTTTATTCTTGGCTGTGTTTTTAAATTTTTTTATTGTCTTTTACTGTTTTAATGTTTTCGGAGGACGAGGAGGACCAGGAGGAACAGGACCTCCCAGCAACCCTGAGGAACCTGCAGAGCTTCCGGGCACCAGTGCTCAGGCTGCAGCACTTCGGCGCCTAGGCTGATCCGCTCGGTGCACGGCTGGCGCCTGGATGCTTCTCGCTGTCCCACCCCGAGGCTGCAGGAGGAGCGGATGGTGGGCCTCAGGCCCCGTGGGGTGCAAGGCTGCTGCGCTTTGTATGGGTCTACTCAAGTTTGCGCACTATCTGTCTGCGGATAGCCAGGAAGGGGCAGAGCCTGTAGCTTAGGGCTGGGCCACCAGATGTTCTTGGAAGGTAATTCCCATCACCCCCCCGGCTATGCTGGCTGTGGCTGATGGAAGTTGTAGTCCACAGATTGCTCACCTGTGCTTGAGTTCCCGTCTGGGTTCTGAGTTTGAGCAAAAGGCCCTGAAGCAACAACCCCCATGGGTTCTGCTTGGGACCACCAAGCCTCTGGGTCGTACCCAGAGGGCTCTCCAGAACTGAGGAAGTGGCCGACCCCAGGATGTGTCACAAGCCCCAGAGCTTGTCGGAAGCTTGTATCACAACTCCCCCAAGATCCTTCTGCCAAGTGTTCCCCATTTTGCCGCACCACATCTGGTTTCTCCCCAGGTGGAGCACTGGCATTGCTCCCTGTTGAATCTCATCCCGTCGCTCTGTCCCGCGTTCTAACCTACTGAGGTCACTCTGCATCTTATCTCTGCCTTGCAGGGTATTTCTCATTCCATCCGGCTTTGTGTCATCTGCAAATTTAATTATTTTCCCTTGTACTTCCTCATCTAAATCATTAATAGAAATGCCGAGCAGCACCAGTCTCACAGGGTTCCCTGTTGTCTTGCTCCCTGGGAGCCCAGCTGCTTACATCCCCGAGCCCTGGACCAGCTGGAGCAGCTTCCTCTGATCTGCTCAGCTTGGCGTCAGGAACCGGAATGAAGATGGTTCAGATAGAATCATAGAAGAGTAGAGTTGGAAGGGGCCATGAAGGCCATTGAGTCTATTCCCCCCCCCCCGCACCGCTGCTGCAGGACACCACGTTACACCATCCCATTCAGGTGGCTGTCCAATTTTGCCTTGACTGTCCCCAGTGTGGGGGAGCCCCCCACCTCTCCAGGCAGCTGGTCTCACTCTCCCATTGCTCTGACCGTGAGGAAACTTTTCCTCATGTCCAGCCTGGATCTGGGTTGTTGCAGCTTGGCTCAATTATTCCGTGTCCTGCACTCTGGCGTCAGCAAGAAGAGATCTTGACCTTCCTCTTTGTGGCAGCCTTGAGATGTGCCAGTCTTTGCAGAATGGAGACATCTCAGACACCAGTGCTGCCCCAGCTGCCCCCCAGTGGAGGTTCCTAGAGCGAATGAGTGCAAAGCTTTGTGCAGGACCCCCCATCAGATGACGGGGATGGGGTGGGTGATGGCATGAGGAAAGGCTCACCTGTGTGTTCCCTTTCTGGGAAAGAAAGCTCAGCTGCTCCGGGAGCATCAAGCCAGACCAGCTGGAACAAGGTTAGGGAACCTGAGGCTTTGCATCAGATTTGGACCTCTTGGCTTCCCCAGGTATTTCCACTCCCTTTCTCCCCACCATTGACCATTGGATGGTTTCCCGGCTTTTGTGTAGCATTTTCCCCATGAGGAAAATTTTAGTGGCCCCCTTGAGTCACTGGTCGGAAGATCTGGAAGGCGGCCTCCCCCAAGTCCCCCTGAAAATGGATTTCGTCCTCTGGCTAAAAGAAGACCAGCACACGCACCCTGTCACGTCTGTACGTGCCAACCTCTCGGCGGAGCCAAGTTCTCCAAAAGAACTGTTGCTTCTGACTTTATACCCAGTGAATCAGTCTCATCTCTGCTTCAGATGCTGGTTGCTATTTAAGCCCTGAATTAATCCAGGAATCTGGAACCACGTTGGGGTCACTGAGTGGAAGCGGAAATCCGCGGAAGCATCGCTGTGCAACTCATTGGCACGATTGTCCTTCTGTGCCGAGGAAAACATTGCTGGCTTTTTCCGGGGGTTGTCCCTTCACTGGCAGAATTCCAGCTGCGGGCAGCATCCAGGGGGAAGCAAAACCGGGGCAGGTTTACCGTTTATGCTCTTTCTTGGAAAATCGCCTGAGTTTTTGCAACAGCTCCAGATCACAAGAATAGTTGGACTTGAACCGGTCTCCTGATTAGCGGTTGTGCGACCCGCCCCACGTCCTGAGCGACTCGACTTGGGATGGACTTGACAGGCATGAGCAAGAGACTCGACTCCAGATTTCGGCATTTTTTACCAACGAGTCGCAGCCTGCATTTTTTTTAGCGACTGAGAGCTTACCATACCACGTGACAGGATAGTCGGAAGGCCCCGAAGAGGCTGTGGGAGGGAGGCAGTTTCAAGGGACAGGGACAGGACAGGGAGGAAGGGGCTGTGAAAGTGGGGAGGTTCCGCTCTCCTTTTTGGCAGGAGGAGGCGGTGAGAGGGAGCGTGTTTAAACAAGTTGTAGTTGAAGAAGAGGACTTCAGTGCATCATGAGAGGAGAGCAGATGGCAGCGTCAGGGGGGTTACAACCCCCCTCCCCGCACCCCACCACAACGTCCCTTTTTCCTCTTAAAGCTGGCCCTTGTGTCTTGAAAACTGACTTCAGACTCGACTCAGAAACTTCTTGTAATGACTCGAGAC
The DNA here is from genome assembly GCF_004798865.1 of Varanus komodoensis. Taxonomy (NCBI): domain Eukaryota; kingdom Metazoa; phylum Chordata; class Lepidosauria; order Squamata; family Varanidae; genus Varanus; species Varanus komodoensis. Next base: position 1,383,649 of record NW_025336401.1, read on the forward strand.
TTGACTCGGGATTGAAAGTAAAGACTTGACTCGTGACTTGGAGTAAAGGACTTGAACACATCACTGCTGATTACCATATTTAATACTAATTAATGACAAATTTTCCTCCTGGCAGAAACACTCGGGAAGAGGATTCGTCATTCCTAGGCTTCTGCCATGTTGACCTGCTGCTGTTTGCACGAGATGAAGATGTCGGAAAGTTAGAAGCCGCCAAACGGAGTCAGTCCTGCACTGCGGTGACTCTTGGCCAGTGTGCGGTGGGTCTCCACCCAGTCAGAACCTGGAGGCGAGATGCCGGAGTCCTCGGCTCTTGCCCCTTCGTGCATTGGCGCAACAGAGCCGTCTTTCCGAGGCAGTCGCTCATGAGCGTCTAGCGCGGTTGTCTCCCTGCTCGTCCTTCGTTGTCTCCAGGAGCCCTGGATGGTGAAGAGGGCCACCTGCTCTCTTCTCAGAGAAATCTAGCTTGCACGAGGGCTCATTTTTAAACCACTTGGGGTTCAGTGAGGTGGTCCGTTGACCCCGTTCTTTGCAGCCGAGAGTGGCAGAGGGGGGGTCTGGAACCAGTGCAGCCTGCCTCAGCAGTCGTCGCTTGGCCCTGGGGAGTGCCTTTCTCGATGTGAAGTCTTCGTGTTCTGCTCCCCAGCTAAAATGGCTCCCAGAACCGCAGTGTGAGCCCAGCTCTTGCAAGCTCAAAGGTCCAAAACCTGCAAGGCAGGGATGAGCCGAAAGGCAGCATCTCCGTGGTCCAGGATGCAGCTGATAAGGCCCCAAGGCGATGCTGCAAGCAGGGCACGGGTGACGTGAGGGGAGGGTCTGACTTCCGTCCAGAAGTGGGAAGCAGCCTAGAGGGGAGGCAAGGGGAGCCGGAGCGGAGGAGTCCGGCTGATGTTGCTTCCAGCAGCTCTCTTAGCTATACTCGCTGCTGTACGTGCTCCAAGGGGGGAGCAGCCACACACCAGCCTCGGCCGTTGGTGGATGCAGAGGAAAAGCCCCCGTCTGTGAGTGCTCATGCCACGTAGGAGTGGTCTTTTCCTGGCAAGGAGGCCTCTGGCTCATGTCAGCCCACCGGCTCAGGTCCAGGCTTGTGATCTCTCTCTGCTGCAGAGCCCTGGTTCTCCACCAGGGGCCTGTGGAGGAGTGCTTACGGGCAGACCTTGGCTGCTGGGGGTGGGACGTGGCGGCTGGTCCTGCAGCTCAGCCCCCAAGCGCGAGTCTTCCAGCAGAGGTGTGGCACGCAGAGTCGCCCGGCGGACAGTCCTGGCCAGCAGAGGGAAGATGCCAAGCGCACAGGAGAGGGGTGGGTAGCGGGGAGAGGAAGCAGCCTCTCCGTCGGACCCTGGCCATGGCCAGGGAGGAGGGATCTTCCTCGGGAGATCTTTCAACGGGATTGTGTCACCTCTAAGAACAAGCTTGCTTTCCAGTAGCAGGAAATGTTCCACTTCCAGGGTTAAAGAATCATTAGCGACAGAGAAGAGTGCAGCACACAGCTGGCTCGAAGCTGTGGAAGTGTCCTAGCAAAGGCATTTTTCATGCCCGGCAGAGCCTGTTCTGCAGAAGTGGCGTGGAAGAGTTCCCATCCTTGTGACAGCAATGAAGCCAGAGAGACATTTTAATCCCCTTTCTCGTGATTTGCTTAGTATGACAGCTGTAAAGCCGTTATTTTTTCTTTTAACATGGAGCACTGGGTCTTCAAATCCGCTCTGTCCAAGGCGACAACGCTTTCTCAAGAAAGCCATAGACAAAACTGGCCAGGCCTGGAGCCACGCTCTCACAACTTCCACAGCTGAGCACACTTTGTGTGTGTGTTGTGTTACGGGGGCGGCGGCGGGGGGGGGGGGGCTTCTGGGGCCGAGAGAAGGCAGTTGCTGAGGAGCTCAGATCCTGCTTTTGCACTGCATGGTGGAAAGCAGGAAGAATGGATCCGTCCTCCTAGAGGGAGGGTGGGAAGAAATGGGGCAGCCACGTGAGTGGAAGGTACGTGCGGGGAGACCATGTGACTCGGTGCAGAACTCCGGGGCTAGAAGTGCAAAGCTTAAGGGCTGCTGGAGCATTTCAGGCAGAAAAGTGCCCCAGCGGGGAAGGCGGGCACCGACTGCAGGCCAGGCCCGCCTGCGTCCCGAGGAGGCAGAGCACGTGTGAAGGCAAGGCGAGCTGGCGGGGCGCGCCTCCACCCTTCCCATGCAGAATGAAGGCCCTCCTCTGTTCCCCCCACGTGTAGCGCATGTGGGAGGTGCAGGGCGTTGGGTTGGAGGGGGATGTGAGCCCAGAGCAGCAGTGCCGGCCAGACTGGCGCGTCCTTCCGCCCCACGTCCTGTCACGTCTACAGTGGCCAGGCCTGGAGTGACAGTCCCCGGGCGGGCCTGCGAGCCACGTCCCGCAAAGCACTGCTAGCGGCTTCCACCTGCTCCAGGAGTTGCTCCTTCGCAACGTGAACAGGCTCTCATGGCGCATTCCTGACCGAGCCCCGGCCCAAGTCGCTTCGCATCCCAACAGGAAGCCATCCGCGGGTGGTGGGGAGTCCGATTCGATTCGTTCCGTCTCATCCTTATCTGAGCTCTGCGGCCGGGCCAAGGGGATGGGGAAGTCTGAGGAGGGTGGTGGATCACGGCAGCATCCCGGCGGATCGGAAGGCGCTGCTGCGGCCTCCCTGCGAGACCCGCATCCACCACACCGCTGCGCATGTGTGCGTCTGCGCACACCCGTCCAGTCTGCAGGGAAGGCTGGGGCTCAGCAGCAGCAGCAGGACCACAGACCTGACTCTGCCTGGCAGCAGCTGCCATTCCTGTGCTCGGAGCTGAAGTGTGCTGGGAAATCGGGAAATGCAGAGGCCCATTCAGACAGTTCCCACCACCCTGTGCTCAGGAGAAGTCAAACCGACAAGGAGCTGCGTTGATCCGTCCGAGCGAGCCAGTCCCACCCCAGCGGCCATGAGGCTTGCAGGCGAGCTGAGGGAATGGGGCTGCTGGGTGAGGCGTGGCAGATGGCGGCTGTGTCCCTGCCAGCAAAAAGGTGCAGGTGCTGCCTTCCTGGAGGCCTCGGGGCCACCACACCGTGGTGCCATCCAGAGGGACAAGGCAAGCCACCTGGAAGCCGTGATTTGTGCTTGCCTCTTCTCTGGCTTTTCCTTTGTCGTTTCGCTTGGCATTTGTGAGCGGCCACGGTGGAGGGTGAGGAGGTGCGGAACCCCCCCCAGGCTCTTGATGGCGCGCCCCTGCTGGAGCGCAGGCCTTGGCAGCTGTCTGACCTTGCCGACCCTTGATCCTGGTGGAGAAGCCTGGGAGGACTTTCTCCAGAGCACGTTCCTGCAATCCTGCCGGAGCCCATGTACACTCCAGGGCTTGGTGCTCTGCTCTCCTTGCTGTCTGGATTTCATCGGCAGAAATGCCAGACTGAATGGGCAGAGCGCTGGGTGGCTAGGTGTCCTACTTTACAGCGGGCAGTCTTCTGTTTGAGGGGCTGACCAGTCTGCGTCCCATTTAAAAATTAAAGAACCCCAAACTGGAAGAGGCTGGGGGGCATTCGAGTCACACAGACAGCCCTCTGCCAGTCATCCCTGCTCCAGTGAGAGGTCTTACCTTTTTTTCTATTAAAGCCCCACCGGTGAGGGTGTTCAAGGATAGGCTGGGCATGCACATGGCGGGCATGTCAGGAGCGGAGCCGACTGGAGCCGGGGGTCAGACTAGATGGCTTGGGAGGCCCCTTCTGACTCACTCTGTTTCTATGTTTCTATGTTATTTCTAAATTTCTATCTAGGCACAGGTGCCAATGCTATGCAGGCTGGTGTTCTCTTATCTTTTCTGGCAATGCGTCCCCTCTTTTCTGTGGCATCCTCATAGGTACTCTGTCGCTGTCTGCCTGTAAATGTTGTGTCCGACAGCTACCCTGGCAGGAAGGGCGCGGAGGCTGGCATCACGCTGGCATCCGTCAGGGCAAGCAGGTCTGTCTGCTTCTGATCCAAGACGATTTAAGCAGGTGCACAGGCACATGGGGGTGGCTACATCCTCCCGGAGAGCCCCTCGCGTCGATTAACTTTCACAGCACCCTCCTAGTTTTGATGCTCTGGCGTAAACATGGAAATAAAATCGGGGATAAAGTGGGAACGCATTACAAATTCCAGCCATGATAGTGCTGGATTTATTTGGCTCCCAGTATATTTAAAGTTCAGGAGAAAGCCTGGGGCATTTGGCAGTCAAGGAAGCCAGGGAACTGCCGCTGCTGCACTCTCTCTGCTTCTTGGAAGGGAGGAGGAATGGGAACATCACGGCTGGCCAGCTCAGATCGCCGTGTTTTTTCATGAAATGCGGGCAGCATGGCAGGAAGCACTGTCGGTGCGCATCGGAGCAGAGCAGGCTGGTCCCCCCTTCATTTCCTCATGTCTTTTTCTGTGGGATTAGAAGGGGGTAATTGTGGCACCTTTGTTTGCACAACGACCCTGTGGTGTAGGTTAGGCTGAAAGACAGACACTGACCCAAGGGCAGCTAAAGCATATTATAGCCGAGTGGGAGGCTGGAAAAAAGTCCCTTCAGCCCTAGAGCGAGATGCTAACAGTCTTTCTGCCTGCGGGGCTGGCGCCTGGTGCTGCATCTCTTGTTTGGGAGCAGAGCTTGATTCTGGCACCTGGACCACCCTGCCTTGGAGGGCTCAGAATTTTGGGGCACCTCGCCTTGGTGGAATTACAAGCAAGGCGTGGGGACGGAGATGTAAATGCCTGACTGAAAAATGGGGAAAATGGAAACATTTTAGGGATCCTTTTAATCTGGTTTTATCAAGGTTGGTTAGTCAGTTGGTGTCCCTCCAGTTTTAACCAGGAAAAACGATTTCTTTCCTCTTGTTTCCTCTCATCCCCCCATTCTCCCCCCCCCTTTAAAAAAAAATAGGCCTTCACATCTCAGAATCCTTTGGTGACTCCCATGAAATGCTTGGAACATTTCTGGCCATTCTTGCTGCTTCATCTCTGCAGCACTGCCACGGCTTACGGACCCCTCCTCACCTTCTACCTCCAAGCGCCCACCTCCAAGCACCTGTGGGGTGTCTTACATCTCTCGCACAACACTCTTGGAGTAATAAGGTTCTTAGATCTTGGTGGCATCTCTCTTCCATTGCTACAGTCTCCTGGCAGAGTTTTTGGGAGAAGCTCCTGGCAGGGTTTCAACCATCTGTCAAAACAGCAGGGTGTAGAAATCTGGACAAATTTGATACACATGCTTGTTTGTGTTGGTTTTATCATCCTGGTTCTGTTGTTCTCTGTAGTTGCTTTTATGTACTCTCTTGGTGAGATGCTCTGGAAATAACAGGACCCTGAAGTCATGTCCGTGTTGGTGTGACGGACGAAGCTTGTGTAGATAATGAAGGCATGGAAGGGAGATGGGGAACCGCCAAGAGAATCTTTGCTCACAAAGACATTCGTTGACAAAGGTTGTACCAGAGCAGGGACTCCAAAACCAGCTCAAGGTGTTGCTTAGCTGGACTTTGGGGGCAAACCTAGTGGGCCCTTCGAACTTCTTCTGTGATGGGTAATCTGTTCTTGGACTTTAAAAGGGAGAGAAGATTGCCCCTTTTGGAGCAAACTTCATGTCAATGCAGGTGGCCAGTTGAGACCGCCTAGTGTTGCATCTCTGGTGGTCCTTTGGTCTAGAACTGCCAAATAAAAGGGGGGGGGTCCCTTTTGGTGATGACTGCCTCCCCTCACTCCACCCGGGGACCAGGTGCCACGGACAGCACCCTTCAGCCCTCCTGGGGGCGCCATCTGCTGTTGTCATACTTCTTGGTGATGAAGAGCGAACGAGAATTTACTCAGAAGTAAATCCCACTATGTTAATGGGGGTTCCCTCCTAGCGATTGTGTGAATGTAAGCGCATGAAGGGCATGGTGCTTCAGGGGCATCCCCACACTCTCCCGGCCGGCCAGCGTGCCACACTCCATTTGCAGCGAAGCACAAACGCTCACAGTGTCTGCCCAACAACCTTTTGCTGATCCCAGCCATCTGGATTTGGGCCGTAGCATCCCAGGAAAGTAAGCACAATCTGGGTCACTGCACTGTTCTGTCCTGAAAACAAGCAAGAGGTTGATTAGCTTGCTTTCCACAAAATGTATAGTAATTGTTTCTAATTATGTGCATCTCTTTGCAGATGTAAATTAAAATGCAAATGTGCTTGCTGGTTTTGCCCTATGGGCCCAAGCCTCAGCTCTTTTCTGTGCCTGGCCCTGCACTTGATGGTTTTCACCACCTTTTCAGCCAACTTGGTAACTTTTAGCCACACTGGGAAGAGAGCTGTGAAGCACCTTTGTGACGTCAGTTCTGGATACACCCTGAATGGGATGCACTGTCTCTGCAGAGCATCTGGAGGCATCCGCTCGAGTCTGGAAGGTTCCAACCGGGGCAGCCATGCTGCAAAGGGGAGCGTGGCCCTGGGATGGGGGAAGCACCTGTCCTAAAATGTGAGCAGGCATAATGGAGTTCCCCAGATGTGTTGGCCTTTGGGATTCCTGCCTGCTGGCTGTTGGGGCTACTGAGAGCTGAAGGCCAAAACATCTGGAGGTGTCATTCCTGTCTTCGTCATCCTGCGGCAATTTACTACAGTTCATCAAATACTGCAGAAACTTCCAAGTACAGAATTTTTAAAGATCATTTTAGAAACACCTAAAACAGGGCAAACCTCAAAGCACCTAGGATGGGCTTGCCCTTCGAGCCATTAAATATCTCAGGGTAACTTTAAAGGCACAGGTTCTGCGTGGCCTTGTCCTCAGAGACCTGCTTCAGCTGCCCATTTCCTTCCATGCTTCTTATTGCTTTTAATGTTCTTGTTTTGATAGTTATAAGTCTTCATTTTCCTGCACTGTTGTGCACAGTTTTGGTGGACTTTTAGCAGATAAAGGGGAATATAAATGTTGTTAAATAGTAAATGTAGAAATATAGCACAATTGGGGGTGGGCCTGTTATCCTCCTCTTGGACAAGCGCTCACTGCAAAAGCTTGCTCTTCCCGTATGCGTGGGGAGCCAGTCCTGCACTCCTCCGTGCTGAGGGAGCTTGTGCGCCCCTCCTCCCTGGGGCCAGGAAGGTCCAGAAGCACCGTGAAGCGTCCCGGCAGGCGCTGTGCGCGTCTGGGGCCGAGGTCGCGCGGGGCAGGCCTGGCGTCTGGCTGCTGGAGCAAGGTGCGGCCCGGCTTCGCGCCTGTTCATTCCCCAGGACGTTCTGCGTGCTTTGGTGGGCATCATTTGCTTCAACTGGGTTGGTCCACGAAGCTTTGTTGCTTGAGGCAGAGCAGCAAGCACGCCCCCCCCCCTCCAGCCCCCAAATCAGGGTGTGTAGTACCCAATCTAGCCGTGCGGTTCTGGTGCCCGAGGGAGACGTTCTGGCCGCTGGGTGGGTGGGCAGCAGGGAACTGGCATCAGTGAATGGGTTTTGCGGTTTGTGGAGCAGGTGGCTTTGTGAGGAAAAGCGTTTCTGATGGAGAAGGGTCGACTGGGACTTTGCCAGGCGCAGTGCAGCCGTGCGGGCTGAACCCTGGAGGGCAGGACCTGCCCCACAGACAGGCAGGCTGTGGCGGGTGGTGAGGGCACTGAAGGCAGCCTGCGGGCATTTCTCTGCAGGCCTTCTTGGCGAACAACGCATGGCAACCGGGCGCGGTCAGGTCAGGGACGGGTCTGTCCTTTCCAGCCCTGCCTGGAGATGGCAGGGAAGGCACCTGGGACGTCCGGCGTGCAAGGCAGGTGCTCTGCCAGAGGCCTCCAGAAATTGGAGTTGGTTCCAGGAGGGGCCACAAGAATGCTTGCTGGAGCATGAAGGCCCGCGCACATCACAGGGCTGGATTTATATGGCTTGGGTGGACCTCTGGGGCCACCGGCAGCCCAGGGCCATGATCTGAATGACAGGCGGCCCCTGAGATTGGATCCAGGGCTCTGTAGAATAATTCTCTAACTTATCCAAGGGGCAGGGTCTCCTCAGGAGTAACTCTGTAGCTGTGCCAGTCTCTTCTTCTGGAGAGCTATCAACCCCCTTCTCTGTCCGTCTTTAGCTGGGCTTTGAAAACTTTTCCAGACGGTTTTTGATGGTTTATTTATACTGCATTTATGCTGTATATTTTTTATGCTGTGCTCTGTTCTTAAATGGCTAATTTTAATTATTAGATTGTAGTTACTCAAGTTTTGTTAACCACTTTGGAGAATACTTTTAAAGCCGGGATATACATGATTAAAACAAAAGCATAAAGGACAGCTATGACTACCACTTACCCTGGACCTTCTGCTCTTGGCTGCAAAGTTTCTTCCAGCTTTCTTCGCCATGCCCTTCCCATTTCATTAAATGATTCACGTGTGGAGTAACATGGTTGGGCTTAGTCTCTTTGGAGGCAGAAGCATCACAGGGGCTATGTTGCCTTTGTAACACTGCTTATATTTAGAAATATTTCAGTGGAGCCGGGAAGGAGGTAGCCCGTGGGCATTCCTGCAAAGCCGAGATGGCCAGCTTGGGCAACCCCCTCCTGCTTGGACGAAGCTCATGGTTCAGCTTCCAAGCAAAAGTTCCCCCGCTCTCCCAGACGGCTGGTGAGGGTTTTTCCCTTGCATCCTCCCTCTTCCCCCTGCTGGGCATGCCATTCAAAACCATGTAGCCTCTCCTAACAGTTACTTTCCACCAGCCAAGTATTTTAAGTGATGGACTAACTAACGGCCCAGATGGAGGCTTCCTTAGCTTTGCACAGACAGAGAGAATTTATTAGATCATAAATGCTCTTCTGGGCCGTAAATTATTTACCAATAAGCAGATTACGTTATTGCCAGTCCTTAAATAATTAAATCAAACTCCAGTAACGAAAAACCGAGGCTGGAGTGGGATCTACCCCTGCCGCGGCTGCTTGGAAGAGGCCGCCTCACCTGACTGGGTGGGGGTTCGGTTTGGACAGAGGAGGTCTGCTCCTGCTCCATCTCGGCAGAGGGCAAACTGCACACACTGCTGCCTCGAGGTGGGCCAGATCCTGGGCAGCAGCACTCTCCCTTCCCTTGGGAGCATTCCTGGGCTTGCGGGGGGGAGAGGAGAGGTGCGTCTGAGGGGCTAGGGCAGGGTCTCTGGAGGACTGGCTGGCTCTGAGGTCTCCCGTGGCCCGGCGCTTACAGAAAGAGTGCTGGACAGGCGCAGCTGGGGGGGAACCCTCCCCACAGGCCCTGCGTTTGCCAGTTCTTGTGGCATAAGATGAGCCGGATCAGGCCCCGAGTCACTGAGTTTCTAGGAGCAGTCAAAGTTGGGGCGGAGCAGGAGTGGCCTCTCACTTCAGCTACTTGCAGCCCGTACCTGCCCAGCTGAAGGTACACCATTCCTGGGCACGGAGGTTCCATTTAGCTGCGGTGCTTGGGCAGCTAAATGGATTTGCTTGTAAGTGTATGCTATGGTGCTATGGTGTCAGTGTTGTCAGCCACCGGGGGGGGGGGGGAGGGACATTCTCTATGGAAGACCATATCCCAGTTATATTCGTAGAACAAGTTTAGGAAATATTCAGAGCAGTGAGTAGGTTTTTACACTCTTCAAAGTGATGCTTCTCAACCAGAAAAGTTGAACGGTGCTTTTTTGAGAGAGAGAGAGAGAGAGGAAACAGGAGCTTCGCCTTGCTTCCTAAACTATGGGGGAGCCTGGCAAAGGGAAATGCATCAAGAGATGCATTTGGCTGGCAGGGAGAGCAAAGGAGCACAGAAGCTCAGGGAGTCAAGGTTCCATGTGGATGCCAGGAGCACTTCCTTAGGTTCCCGAGGGTGTGGAATGGGCTTCCCCGGGAGGTGGTTGAGGCCCCACCGGTGAGGTTGTTCAAGGATAGGCTGGACGTGCGCATGGTGGGCATGTCGTGAGCGGAGCCGGCTGGAGCCGGGGGTCAGACTAGATGGCCCAGGAGACCCCTTCTGACTCGCGCTGTTTCTGTGTTTCTAAGCTGTTGGGTAGAGCCCTGAGAGGGTAACAATATTCAGGGTTGCCAAGTTCTTTCAGCTTTGCTCCTCTGCCTTTCCTCCTCCTCCATGCTACCTCCCTACCACAACTTTTAGCTATTGCATGCCGGTGGAATTCGAAAGTTTAACAGACCCCTGCCAGGCAGAAGTATCACTGGTGCAGCCTTGAAACGCTGAGATGGGGCGCCCGGCGCTTTTGCTGTCCTGCCAAGGGTTTTCTCAAGTGCAGACCTTCTTCTCCTGCGCACCGGGCTTGCCACCTTCCTTCCCTTGGTGCGCAGCCACCTCCCGGAGGCGAGGTGGCCGAGTTGCGTGCCTCCGTGCGGAAAACCTCCGCTTGGAGGGGCGGGAGCAGCTGCGGAAGGCGGTGTGGGTCGGTTGGCAACCGCGCCCGAGCGCGCGGGCTCCGGGCGGGGAGCTGCAGGGAAAGCCGGCCGCGAGCGGCACCCGGAGCCTCACCTGCGGGCGCGCCTTGCGCGGCGTCCCGGCCCGCCCGCCCGCCCGCCCACCTGCTGCGCGCCTTCCCGGGGCAGCGGCGGCGTGCCGAGGCGCCTTTAAGAGCGGCGGCGCAGCTGGCGAGGCGGCCGGGGGGGGGGCTTTCCTTCTTCCCTCCCTCCGTCCCTCCCTCCTTCCCGGCTCGGCAGCCGCGCTCCGGGTGGCCCGCACAGGCGCGCAACGGCGGCGGAACCGCTTCACCGGTGCCTGCGGGGATGGCGGGCGGGCGGCGACGCCGGCGGCTGGCGGCGCCGCTCCCCTCGCCCGGCGTGGCACCAACGAGGCGGCCGCGGCGGCCTCAGCCTTAGCCGGCAGCCGGCGGAGCCGCTCCCGCGGCGAGCCGCGCCTCCGGAGACGCCCCCGAGCCGGCGGCGGGGCCGTGGCCGCGGCCGCGGGAGGCTGAGCTGGGAGCCGCCAGCCATGGCTCGGGTCCCCGCTGCGAAGGGGAGAAGGGGACGAGGAGCAGCCACGGGCGCTCGGCCGCCTCCGGACACCGCACCTGCCAGGTAGGCTGCCAGGTCGAAGCGCGGGCCGGGGGGGGGGGGGGCGGGGGGGGGCGCTCTCTTGGGCTTGGGGCCGTGGTGGCCTCCGCAGGCGAAGGGAACGGAAGGGGGTTAATCTTGAGCCCCTTCTGCGCGCCGCAGCCATGGGCGTTGCGCGGGGGGCCGCTCGCTCTGGCTTGCTTTGCTTTCCTTTCTGGGGGGCTTGGGAGAACGTGCCGAGCGGAGGCCGCGGCCAAGGGGCAGGGCACGTGTGCGGGGATCGTTTTGCGAGTGGGGAAGAGCGTGAGGAGGTTCCGGTCGCGCCGCCCAGCCACTTGCCAGAGTTGCCCCCCCGCGCCGCGCCGCGCCGCGCCCGCCGCGCCGAACTTGAGGCGACTTGCCTCGGCGTGCACCCGAGCGAGAGTCCGCGTTCCCACGCGCACGTCGCGCCCGGGTGCAAGTCCGGCGGAGCTCTCCAGGACCGCGGGTGAGGCTGCGCGGATGGACCCCGCGCCGGGCGGCGGGCAGACGGCTGCGCGAGTCGCGGCGTCGGGACCGCCGAGGGGACAAGGTCGTGGCCACGCTCGGCAGCCCCTGCGCCTGGCGGGGCGCACGAGCCGGCCGCGGGGGGGGCACCTTTTGACGCGGGCCGCGGAGAAAGGGGTCTGCCCCTTTGGGCCCTGGGAGCGCCTCAGGGCCGGCGAGGACGGACCCTGGTCCCGCCGGCCTGCGCACGGACCCGGCAGCCTCCCCGGGGTGTCTGACACCCGGGAAGCCTCCGTCGCCCCCGGGGAGCGCGCTCTGCTGGCGTCGACGCTCCCCCCACCCGCAAGGCTGGCGGGCGTCGTTTGCCACCGCAGCCTGCTCCCACCCCAACCCCAGCACAGCCGGCTCTGGGGCAGCCTCGGCCCGCTCGGCCCCCGGGCTCGGCTCCCGCACGGATTTCGGGTTTGCCTGCCCCCGCCCTGCCGCGGGCTCGCCGAGGGTCGCCTGCTTCTTCGCAGCGGAAGCCGGAGAGCCGCCCGTAGACCCGGGCGGCTGGGTTGGGGGCGACCTCTGTCCGCGGACCGTGGGTGTGCTCTGGCACCCGCGCGTGTTCTCCAGAACGCGGAGCGGCGTCTTCGGGCAGCCGAGCTGGCGCTTGGCGCACACGTGTTGGCTGCTGCGTGAGCGCCCAGAGGGCTGCAGGCTTCGGTTCTTTCGCCGAGATGTTCCTGCCCCTCCAAGCCCGCGTGTGGAAGGGAAGCCCCCGAAGCCGCCAAGCGGGAGAGGGCAGAGCGCCCGGCTGTTGCGGAGGGCAGCGCTTCGGGCCGGGCCACTTGGCCGAGTCGGCCTCTCGGTCTGTCCAGCTCAGTCCAGGGCTGTGCAAAGAACCCTCTCAGGAGCCTGGCAGGCCTTCCCTGTTTGGCCCTCCAAGACCCTTTTCCTTGGGCATACTTCGAGCTGAGCCCAAGGCCTTCTCTTCTCCCCGTGAGGCAGGGCCCCTCTCCCTAGCAGGTGTCCTCCCAGAGCGTTGGCCTCCCGAGTTGCCTCTTTTGCGGGTGTCCTCGCGCTGCGAGGATCTCCAGCGTGCCTGAGGATAACAGCTCGGAGGAGTGTGGCTAACCTGGGGGGCCCCTGGCGTCCCAAGAGAGCTGGGCCCTCGGGGTCCTTTGGAGGGGCTCACCAGGGAGTCCTCACGGAGGGCCCCGTCCTTGGAACCCAGTGGCTCGAGGAGCCGATGCGGGCTGCTGGCCCTCTCCTGGTTGCCTGGCCCAGTCCAACGGGGCAAGGGCTGGTGCAGCCCCGATCCCCTCGCGCAGCGATACACCCTGTGCTTTTGGTCTTGGTTTGTTTTTCCGGCTGGGCAGAACGGCCGTTGGGGGATGGTGCAGGAGGAGTAGGACGCTTCCGAGGCACTGGCACTTCCTGGCTGGAAATGGCCTCCGAAGGGATCTCTTTTCTGCGTGTTTGGGGCTTTTCTCAACACGGCCGAACGTCACGTCCAGTTTACCTATTGCTGGACGACTGAGGAGGAGCTGAGGCTATGGGCCGGTGGTTCCGCAGTTCTGGTCTACAGGGAGCTTTGGTGTAATGGTTCGTCTCTCCTGTGCCAGGCAGAAGCAGAGGTTCTTCTGGTCCCCCCCCCCCCCGCTTTTCCCCTGCTCGTCTGTTTCCCTGAAAAGGGGGCTAGACAATTTGCTTTGCAGCGCAGAAGGTGCTGAGGGCTGGGATGCAGAAATGGGGTAGAAGCGTGGTTTGTGGTTGGGTGGCAGAAAGGCAGGAGCTGATACCGATGCTGGAACCAGGGGAAAACTGGGATTTTAAGCGGGATGCATTGTGTGTGTGTCCAGCTGGCCTGAGGCCCAATTTCTTGGAACCTCATTACAAGGTGGCTTTTGAAGGAAGACCCACCATTGCAGGAGCCATGGGGGGGGGGAGGGCACCTTTGCCCGACCCCTTGGCTGGAGAATCCGCAGGTGCTAGGGAGAGGCACCTGCTGGGCTTTAGCCAGGGCAGATAAGCCACACTTCTGTGAGATGAACCAGGACATGCTGGAGATGAAGTTGTCTGTTTAAAAGAGTCGTCCCTGGTATTTTGGAGATCAAGCCCTGCAGCATAGCCAGTGCTCTTTGTGTGCCTGGAGTTGTAGTGCAGTGTATCTGGAGGCTGACAAGTGGGGAAGGCTGGTGTTAGTAGGTCAGCTGTTTCTGGATCAACAAGCTGTGATTGTGCAAGCAGAGGAGGAGTGTCCCCGACCCAGGACGCCCGGCAAGAGGTGCTGGACCCCGGGTCATGCGCCCTTCCCTTCCATCTCCATTTCGGACACAGTGACGGGGTTCAGGCACCATAAGGTTGCATGTGAGTTGAATATACGTTGTTCTGAACTGGGGCTTACTGTGCTGTTCGAACCCAGCCAAGATAACAAACCATGGTGAGCAACCCATAGTTCACAAGCCAACATCAAGCCATGACTTGTTAACCACAAACAGCCCATGGAGAACCCATTTGTGGGGAACTGTCCCCCTTTTTCCTGTCTAAACTTTCATATACTTGCATCTTTGTTCCTACCTTGATAGCTTTAAACATTTATTGTATAAATTGTTGTATATCATCTTGATGGCTTTTTGGTGGATAAGGTGCCGTAAATGTTAATATACATAAATGATACTTTCATCTAATTCAGCACAGCACATCTGTTCTTACAAAGGGCAGAGAGGACGTTTAAAATCCTTTTATAGTTTTAAAGCACTGATGCTGAGATAGAGCTGAAAAAATGTTTCAGGTTCTCTAGACCTGATCATCAGATCTTCCAGTCACTTGACATTTCTCCAGAGCTGGAGAAGTGTACACTCCTATGCAGGTACAGGTAGAAGGTTGGGCATGTGAAAGAGAGACTAAATGTCCCACTCTCCACGTACAGGAGAGCTCTGCAGCTGGATCCAACCTGGGGCCCACAGAAAGTAGTATCCTCACTTCCACCACGGCAGCCAGAAAGTCCAGCAGGAAGTCTGCCAGTCCATCAGCGCACAATATAAGCCACAGGGGTTTATAAGTCAGGGCAATTGGTCATGCTGTCTGAATGCGCCCAGAATGGCTTGATGGCCACATGGGCTGGGTGTATTCTAGGGATATGCTGACACTGGGAAGTCCATCTGCTTTGACCTCAGCAGACTTCCTGCATGCTTCTGAATGAATGCTTAAAAGCAAGCTGAACTGGAGAGTTCATAGAATCATAGACTAGCAGGCTTGGAAGGGGCCATGAAGGCCATCGAGTCCCCCCCCCCCCCCCCGCTGTTGCAGGGACACCACGTCACGCCATCCCACGCAGAGGGCTGCCCGGTTTCTTGATATCTCTGGTGTGGGGAGCACCCACCACCACTCCAGGCAGTTGGCTGTGGATTTCCTTCTACTCGTAACAGCTGAGTTCATGTATGTTTTAAAATGCAAAGGAAAATACATCATACAATGTACACTATTTGCACTGGAATGGCATCGTTTTCAGCTTCCAGTTTGGGCAAATCATGTGATCTGTGCACACTCACACTCTGCAAAGTGCAGCCTTCCTGGGCAACGGAGGCCCGTGAGCTGGCTTGCCTTGCACAACCGGGAGCCTCGGCTCACAGGGCAGAAGAACTGGGATCCAGGATGCCAAATCCTGAAAATCTGTCAGACTTCCACCCGTGTTGGATTCCTCGCACATCCTCGTTTGCTCAATGCAGCACAACACGGCACCCACGGGGCCTTGAGGTGTGTGAATCCAGCTGCCTCCTCCAGCTGTGCAGGCCCAGCAGCTGGTATTCAGAAGAATTTGGCCTTTCAGCCCGGGGGTGGTTCTGAGCTGCCAGCAACGGGGTGGTGCAGTAGGAACGGGGAGCCTCATCCCCCACGGATTTCTCAAATTCCCTCGCAAAGCCCTCTTTAAAATATTTCAGGCAAAGGCCTTTGAAATGAAGGTCCCTGTTTTTCTCTAGGCAACTCCACCATTTGGAAAGAATGAGTTGCTACGTAATTGACTGTGTGTTCAATGGAAGGTTTGTGCTAGGAATACCAAATCCTCGCGGCTCGTACATGCGCTGCGGCAGATCAATGAATTTTCAGAGTGGGATTTTCTTCACGTGTGTGTGTGTGTGTGTGTGTGTGTTCTGCCTTTATTATTTTAAGGACATGTGTGGGCCAGGGGACACGCTCCCATTTGTCCACCGAAGCACGACTGGAAGGGAAATTGCTCACCAATTACTTGACACAAAATGTTGCTTGTGGTTCTATTTTGGTACAAGGCAAGTGTTGGGACACAGAGAATCCTTCTAGGAGCAGCTGCAGGTGGGCAAATTAGCCTGTCCCAGATCTCTCGGAGAAATGGGAGCTTGCATGTTTGGGGGCGTGTGTGTTTGTCTGCCAAAAGGTGCAGCGGAGTGTGTCGGGCTTTGTACATGTAATAAATCAGTCCATCAGCCTGCGTACCCTGCCGGTGATAAGGGCAACACCCCTTTCAAAGAACACCGCTCGCCGGCGCTGGAGGGCAGCGCTTTTTCTCACCCTGCCGCCAATGGAAGGCAATTGGACGGAAGCGTTTCCTGTTACTTGCAAGAACAGAGACTGACTTTAAAGGTGAACTTAAAGAGCAGCTCCTTCCGAACGCGTTTCGCTGCAAATGGGCAGCAGGCAGTCTTGAGAGAGCTTTCCAGGAGGGCAAGAGCGGATCATGATTCATCATTAAGGCCATCGGAGTCAAAATGGAGTGGTGAGATTTAATCAGCTGGGAAAATACAGAGGCCAGCCTGTCTGGGGCTTGATTGAGACCTTGCGTGAGGAAGCCGGGCTGCTGCTGGGAAGGGGACGTCGCTGCATGAGGCGACCGGTTCACCTCCCTGTTGTGAGGCAGCTGCTGCGTGTCCGGAAGAGGGCACGGCCTGCCACGGATGAAAATGGAGGGCTCCTTGGACACGTGCCCAGCTCGTTAGCAATGGGCAGGAGAGGCGCACTTTCTGCCTGTGGGTGGAGGCCACTCCAAGAACGTCTGGCCCAGATGGCTTCTGCTTGGTGTTCCGACTGAGATCAGGAAGCTTCTGAGAACCTCAGGCTGGCTGGCACACCTCGGTGGCTTCTGCCCAGTGCTGTCACCTTGGCTGTGCTTCAGCTCACGGTTGCAGTTGCTTCGGACTTGTGTGCTGGAGGGCGGCACCGGACCCTTCCATCCTGGACGCTGTGTGTCATGAGCCAAGGCTCCTCCCGCGAGCGCCCAGAAGCCACAGACCATCCTCCTTGCAAACTGCCCTGCATTGCTTCCGATTACAAATCACCCAGGACACAGCTCCAAAAATGCATGGAGCAGCCGGTCAAGCCCCCTCTGGTGTTTACCTCACGAGCGTGCCTGGGCCCCATCCCCTTGGGAGGGGCGCTCCGAAGGCGAGCACGCCTCCCCTCTTCACATGCTGCTCATCCAGCGGGGCCTCCGCCTCTGCCACCGCTGAGGGCAGGGGCAGGGGCTGGCCCCCTCCCCAGAGGCCACTCCCACTGGTGGTAAAGCTGCCTGGCTTGGCCTCGCGCCCGGCCTTGAGATAACCCCCCGCCGCCTCCCTCTCAGGACCTTGCCGCAACCCTTCTTCCCCAAGCCCACTGCAATCTCTCTCACCTGCTGACTCCCACTGGAATGCCGCCAGCAGCCCGTGAGTGCGCTTGCCCCAGGTGGCCCACCTTCTCCCTCCCCGCACCAGGCATCTCGGGGCCCATTCACCTGGTGCCGCTTGGCTCCCGTTTCTGTGCGACGGGAGGGGGGCTTTGGCGCATGCGCACTCCAGGATGCCGTGGTGGAAGGGCTGCTTTGCATGCCACGGTTCCCACGTCCCGCCCCTGCGAGCTTCGGTAGCGGAGAATAAAAAATACCCTTTTTATTCTCCCGTTATTTTAATGTTGAATTGGTTTTAATAGTGATTTTATTGTGAATTGCTGGATGCTGTGCCATTTTTTATCCGTGCTTCTTGTAAACTGTCCTGAGACATAGTAATGGGACGGTCTATAAAAGCTTCAAACAAACAAACCTGCTCGCCTGCCCTAGAGACAGTGGGAATGCCCTGGCCTCCCGCGTGCCCTCTGGCTCGTTGCAGCAGCTGGGTCGCCTTGAGGATGGCCGCATGGTGCCCCCAGTTCCAAGCAGCCCCCCAGCAGTTCTGGAGTCCAGGTGCCGCCTGCGGAGCGAGGAGGGGCTGGCCTTGGAGGCTGGGCATCTGAAGTGCTCGTTGCATAAGGTCTGGTGGCTCATTTTCTTAAAAATAGCACGAGGATATTAGCATCCCCTCCGTCCCTGGAGGAGAGGGGCATGACTCACATTGCCATCAATTCTGCTGTGTTTTTCAGCAAGAGTCCTGAGGAAATTATACAAAATTACGGATTTATTTTCAGGATTCTATTATTTTCATGGACAGATTTCAGAACCAGCTTGAGTGGCTGGATGGGTTCTTGTTGGCTGGCTGTTCAGTTTGGAATTAGGGCCCTGAAATCTAATTATAGCCCCCATGCCGCTGAAATTGCATGGTCTGGTACTTGCTGTCTATGGGCTTATCGTGTGTTTATGAGCAATTCCAAAATCATTTGGGTTGATGCTCAGATGCTGAAATTTTCTCATCCCGGGCACTGCGTCGTTCCAGAACTGTAGGATGCAAAATCTGTAATGATTTCTCTATTCCCCCCAACTTCTTGCCTGCCCTTAAGACTTAAGGCCCACTGCACGTCGTCATGAGGCGAAAGGATGCGGGGCAGCTCCGTGCTCAGGTGTGGTTTGCGGGAGGCGGGTGGCATTTTGCAGTATCCCGAACTGGCTGCCAGACTGAGAACAGACCCTGCACTTTTCTGCTGCACTGCCAGAAAGCCGAATTCCTTGTCTTGCATCACGCCTCCAGGCAGGGAGTCAGTTCTCCACGCTGCTGCCGACTTAACGGGCCCAAACCAGCTTTCAGTCTCCTTTACCTCTTGACCAAACTCCACAGCCACAATTGGTTGCTTTTGCTCACACAAAGATGTATTCATGGATCACAGAATAGTAGAGTTAGTCGGAAGGGGCCACGAAGGCCCTCGGGACCACCCCCCTGCTCTTGCAGGATACCAAGTCACACCGTCCCACTCAGAGGGCTGCCCAGCTTCTTTCTGGATGCCTCCAGTGTGGGAGAGCCCCCACCTCTCCGGGCAGCTGGTTCCATTCTCCTATTGCTCTGACCGTGAGGCAGCTTTTCCTGATGTCCAGCCTGGATCTGGGTTGTTGCAACTTGACTTGATTATTTCGTGTCCTGCACTCTGGCATTAGCAAGAAGAGATCTTGGCCTTCCTCTTTGTGGCAGCCTTTGAGAGGCTTATGGAGGGATACCATGTCCCCCCTCGGCCTTCTCTTCTCAAGGCTGAACTTGCCTGGGTCTCCCAGTCTCTCCTCACAGGGCAGAGTTTCCAACCCTGGATCATTTCTGTCGCCCTCCGCTGGACCCTTTCTAATTTACCTGCATCTTTCTTCAGTCTTGGTGCCCAGAACTGGACATGGTATTCCAGGTGAGGTCTGCCTAGTGAGGAGTAAAGGGGAACTGCGACTTCTCGTGATTTCAACCTTCATCCCATGGGGATGCTTAGAGGACCTGCAGCCCCTGCCGCTTCCCCAGGGTACAAAGATGCAAACTCTGGCCATTTTGCTGGGGGACGAGTATGAGCGAGCACGCATTCCTCCTCAGAGCTCAGTTTGCCTCCTTCATGTTTCCAAATGCAAGTGCCCTTTTCTCTCCTGTCGAGGAGAAAAAGCACCTTCGCCTGGGGAAAAATGTCCTTTGCAACTGTGTGCATCCGGGGCGTGGGCCCTGGGTCAAATCAAGACGGAGCTTTCTCTGGAAGCAGAGATGACAAAGTGAAGCTGGGAAGGCTAGACTCGCTGGAAAGGATGGTCATGCTGGGGAAAGTCGGAGGCAGAAGAAGGAAGGGAAGGCCAGGTATGCGATGGGCTGCCTGGCTACTGCTGCTGGGAGGCATGGGTGCCCTTGCTGCAGACACTGGCCGCCACAGCCATTCCGGCCGGGGCACATGGGCCTGGGGGGCAGGCGATGGCAGGCTGGGTGGGAAAGAGGACAACTCTGCCTCCTGCGAAATCGTTTCGTATTGGTGCTGGATGCTGGGGCTTCAGAGGAGCTGCTTAGTGTGGTGGGGGATCAGTCTGAACCTCGGCCTTGTATTCAGACGTTTGGGAGCTTGCTTGTCCTTTATGAGTAGCCATTTTGTGACAGTGTCCACAACGCTTTATCCGGTTGCGCAAGTTGCTTCCTGCAGGTTGCCCCCTCTTGCAGTCACACGGCTGACAGTTGGGCATTTGCCAAATTTGAAATTTCATTTTCATTGTTGCACTGTCCCTTGGTTTTCCTTCAGCTTTTGCTTCTATTTTGTACTGTAGTTTACACTTTTCTGACATCTTACATTGTATTTTATGGTTTTATTTTTTGTAAACTGTACAGAGAACTTTGGGTAATATAGAAACGGAATATCCCAGGACATGAATAACTATCTCATGCCTGAGCTGGTGGATCTGGGCTACAAGATTGCACCCCGACGGACCAGACTGTGAAAGTAGTTAAGATTTTGCCATTGCTCTTTGTTCTTTTTATAGCCTAAAAATGAACCTTTCACAAGGGTTTTAAAAAGTGCATCCTAAAGTCTGTGCATTCAGCTTCTCCCTCCCTCCCTCCCTTTCCGTGGTTTTCCCAAGTGTGGAGCTTATCTTAGCATTCTGGCATTTGCGTTTTGGGGGAACCTTGAAAGCCAGTTTTGTACTTGCTGTTCTTTTCAGGTAATAATGGTTATCAAAGCAGAGCTGCCTCTCTTCTGATCCCTCCCCCCCAACATACTTGAGAGAGTGAGCAGGAGAGAGAGCGATGGGGGGGGGGGAGTCGCAGGATTCATTGTTCTTTTGCACTGCATTCTGGGATCATTAACGTTTCTTCTAGCACATAAATGGGGGCTGGCATTGCAGCTTTGCCCTGTTCTTGATTCCGGTTCCTTATTTTGGTCTAAAAGGATTGTTGCATGAATTAATACGCTTCAGAACTGCCTTCGCTTATTCTTGCCCCCTCCATCCAAAGAACGGATGTGGGAATCGGGAGTGGATTTTCATGGAGGTGGGATCTTCACTGGACTTTTTTTTACTGCTATTTTATTTATTTATTTATTAAAACATTTTTATGCTGCCCCATTCGCCGAAGCCTCGGGGCGGCTTACAACACTAGAGATGGTCATGCCTGACTCACTGGTGTGCCGGATGACCCCCGGCTCAAACTGCCCCCCTCGCACTATTTCTGTCTTTCTGTCCCCAGCTTCTTGGAGCGAGCTTTGTCTGGGCTGCGTTTTTAATACAGATCAGTGTGTGTGTGTGATGGACTCAGTGGGTTGGGGGCTGGGGCTGGCGTGTGTGCATGAAGAAGTGTCTTACTGGAATTCGGCAAAACAGCAGTGACCCTGAGAAGGAGGTTTGCCCCTTGAGTTTGGTTGCTTTCTCCCCACAACCCTCCCCGGGACTTTTCTCTCTGACTTGCCCGGTGAAGTGCAGAGTAAATGCATTGCTGCTCCCACCCTCCCCTGCAAGGAACAGTTGAAAACGTGTCAGTATGCAGGTCTGCTCAGAAGCAAATCATATTATTTTCAAAGGTGCCTTCCCACATTGTCTGAAGCCCTCTTGTATGCAGTGGTACCTCGGCTCACAAACTTAATCCGTTCCAGGACTCTGGTTGTGACCCAAACTGGTCATGAGCCGAGTCAAATTCCCCCATAAGGTTCAATGTAAAGAAGGTTAATCCGTTCTGTAACTTTTTTTTAATCAGAAAAATGTGATGCAAAGTGATAAAGAACAACAAAGATCACGGCCATCTCCCCCCCCCCCCCCACACCCCCCCCCAGCACGAGCCCGGCCATCCCCCCCCCCCCCCCAGCATGACCGCGATCGCACCTGTCATCTCTGCACGCGCCCGTCATCCTGGTGCGCTGGGGTGGGGGGAGATGGCCACGATCATGCTGGTTGTGGGGGGGGGGGAGATGGCCAAGATCGCGCCCGTCTTCCCTGCACGAACGTGACTGCGACCGTGGCCACCTCCCCCCCCGGGGGGGGGGGGGAGACGGCTGCGATCTTGGTTGCCACCGAATGCGGAGTTCACAACTCACGTCAAAATTTTCATGAAATTTTTGTTCGCGACCCAATTTGGTCGTGGACAAAGGCGTTCATGAGCCGAGGTACCACTGCGCATGCCTCCTTGGAATTCGTTTTCTCTCCTGTGGTGCTTACTCAAAAGGAAAGTTCTGTCTTCAGCAGCGCCTGCACTGAGAAAATTGGTTTGGGGAATTGTTTTTGGCTTCAGTCCCTGGGGTGTGGGAGAAGGAGAACAGGCAGCAACCTGGCCTCCCCCTCTTCTCTTCTCAGCTCCTTCTTTTTCTCCAGGGTTTTTGGGAGGGGCAGGAGGAGCTTGTCAAAAACCTCCTCCAGGTGTGTGTGTGTTCCCAGTTGCACATTGCTTAATGGGTGAGAAAGCAAACAGGCAAAAGGAAACCTCTTTAATGGACCCTGAGATAGGAGGCAGAGCTGGGCTTTTCTCAGGTAACTCACGTGGAGGCTTGTTCCTTCCGTCCACTGCCCAGGGATCGCTTGGACACCTGCTGATGGACTCCATTGCGTCCCCTAGCTTGGTGGCCCACCTGCTGATGGACTCCATTGAAGGTGGGGTCGGGCACAGCGAGGCTGCAGCCTTCAAGGCCTCGTGTGGCGCTGGCGGTGTGTGTTCAGCTTCCCAGGCTAAGTGCAAGGCTTTGGCAGACGGTGCTCTGCATTTCGGGGGTTTCCTTCCACAGGGCCATGCTTGGGACTGTCTCTTAGCCTTCTCCAACCTGGTGCCCTCTGGAAGTGTCAGACCACAACTCCTGGGGCAGCCCAGGTAGTATGGCCCATGTCGGGAGTCATCCACAAGCTGCTGTGGTTGGTTGCTGGTTTGGGGTAACATGGCTGTCCTGTTCTTCCCAGGAACAAGCGTCCCCGGCACTCATTTGCCATGAAAGACTAAACATGAGCCAGCAGTGTGAAACAGCAGCCAAGAGGGCAAACGCCACCCATGGATGCATAGCCAGAAGTGTGGCTTTTAGATCGAGAGAGCTGTTGCTACCGCTCTGTGTGACTCTGGTGCGCCCGCAACTGGAGTATTGTGCTCAGTTTTGGGCCCCTCATTACAGGAAGGCTATGGCCAGGTTAGTGTCAGTGCAGCGTAGGGCCACAAGGTTGGTGGCCGGTTTGCAGGGGAGGCTGTATGAGGCGAGACTGAGGGAACGGGGTCTTTTCAGCCTGGAGAAGAGGAGACTCCGAAAGGATGTGTTGGTGACATACAGGTATGTGAGGGGGTGTCCCACGGAGATGGGGAGAGACCTGTTCTCCCCTGCAGAGGAAGGCGGGACGCACTCCAACGGAGCCAAGCTCAGGGAGCCAAGGTTCAATTCAGATGCCAGGAAGCACTTCCAGACAGTCGGGACCCCGAGGGTGTGCAATGGGCTTCCACGGAAGGCAGTTGAGGCCCCCTCAGTGAGGGTGTTCAAGGATAGGCTGGACGTCCACATGGTGGGCATGGCGTGAGCGGAGCCGGCTGGAGCCGGGGGTCAGACTTGCTCTGTTTCTATGTTTCTATGAAACCACCGAGTCAGAGAAATGAAATGAGTGTCAGTGATATGTAATTATTCCCTTTTCACACTTCCTTGATGTTCATGAATTTTTCTTCTGCTGTGGGAACTTTTAGTAAGTGGTATATAACTTTGGCAAGGAAGAATAATTGTTCTGGGAAACGTGTCAGCTATGAACTCTCCGTGTCAGATGTTTGTGCCATAAGTTTGGAATAATATTCTTGGCACTTAAATTTGGTTTCTGAGCTCTCTTGTCTGCCTGTCTCAGGCAGCTGGAGGGAATCTTACGGGCGACGCAAGAGCGGCTGGAGGGGATGCGCTGGTGGCAGCCGTTTGTCTGCGAGGGTGCGGAGTGAGGAGAAGACAATGCAGCAGAGTGGGACCATCCGGGCAGCCCTCTGCACTCGGCCCACTGCTTGGCATGCCATTGAAACGTGGATCGTGGGGACCAAGGCTGAGAAAGATGAGAACCTGGGAGCTCCGCCGGACCTAACGCAATTCTGTCCACCCGCTGCCCACAGGTTCTCACGAGGCAGAAATGAGTGCAGCACCTCCCATGCTCCCCAGCAGCTGGCTTGCCTGGGCGCACTTCCTCTGATGGTGGCGGGGGGGTACAGAGCCGTCAGGGCTAGTGGCCATTGGTAGCCTTCGCCTCTGAGAAGTTTGTCTGTGCTTGCTGGAGATCTCACGGGCGACTTGCGGCCTTCTCGAAGTTCAGGTGCACATTAAGGCTGTGGCTAATGCGGTCTCCTTCAACACGGTGCGCGCTGCATGTTTGCTCTCCAGCTACCATCACCTCCAGGCAGCATGAGGAACGGTCAGAGGTGATGGGAATTGTCAGCTGAAGCATCTGAAGGTAGAGACGCTTCGATTTTGTGTAACTGCTTCCCTCTGTTTTGTGGATTGCCAGGCTTCTTTTGCTCTGCTCCCTCTTCACTGACAGATTCAGCCCACCCCCCATCAATGCATAAAAAAGTCTGCCATGATTTACAGAATTTTTTCTGACACACAACATTTTGTCTGGCTGCCGCAGCTCGGTGTACCATCAATGAGCAGAATGTGCACAACCGGCTTGCAACGCGGCAGAGGCTGACGAGAGATGGATCCAGCCTCGCATGTGCGTTAGTGCATCTTCCTGCAAGGCTTGTGTTTCCTTCCTGCTGAAGTGTGCACAAAATTCGAGAATTTTTTCCCTCAAAAGGTCTGCAACTCCTTGGAATCCAGATGAGCCCCAAAAAGCCCGTCTGGCAGAATCTGTGGGGGAGATTTGCAGAAATCTCAAACCGTTGTACACCACTGTGGATTTCTCTGATCTCTCTCTCAGGGAAAGCCACTGAGATGACTGCGAGAGCAGAGGTTAATCGGGATCAGGAAGGTGCCCCGGGACCCGTGCATGCAAGACTGCTTCATGCACCCTTGCAGTGGATTAGCACGCCCGAGAGAAGGGAATCTGGGCGCCGAGCACGGGAAGGGGACGCGCGGAGGGCGTCTCGTACAGGAGGTGCCAGCAGGGCTGTGCAGCCGGGGAGTTTCTGAAGGCAGCCAGCCCTTCAGGGAAGGGGTCCCAGGCTTGAAGTGATGGAGAGCCGCACGTGTCCTCACACAACGGGGGCGCAGTTGGCGGAGGCCTGAAGGCAGAGGGGGCTCTGTGCAGAAGCGATGCGAAGGGTGGGAGCGCGGGAGGGTGTTTGGCTCACGCCTGGCAGCCCGCTCACGGGCGTTGCAGTCCTGCAGCGGTAGGCAGCTTCACGTCAACCGTGCCGTACTGGATAGGGCACGCTTCTGGAGATGGCCCGGCTCCAGAATCGCGTGTCTGGCCTGCTTTCACTGAGCGATTTGTCAGGGTTGCGTGTGAGGCGTGAAGATGGTGCAAATTCTGTCCCCCCCCGGCTTTTTTCCACACCCCCTTTGAAGGCGGCACATTTTGCCTTTCAGAATTCCCATCATGTTGGACCTCCTTGTGTGAGCCTTCCAACTGATCTAGGGCTTTGCAACCCTAAAACAGGAATGGAGGCCACGCTTTAGGAAAAGGAGTCCCAATGTGGACTCAGGAAGGCTGCTCTTTTAGTGCCTAGCAAAGGACGTGCTTCTGAGCTGTGTGGAAACATCCTGCCCCCCCCCCCCGCTCCTCCTGCTGCTGCTGTGAGGTTATCGTCCCAACGGTTGTCTTCGTGCTCTGGGGCTGCTCTAAACCTTCCAGCAGGCCTCTCTGCCTTCCCCTGTGGCATCCAGGGGACGGGGGACTGGATCTGTCGCCATGCGTAGCAGCATGGATCCATGCGGTGATGTCCTGACTTGAGGGAAAATCAGACTGCGCTGCGGTAGCTTGAGCCCTGCATAGCCAAACGGAGCAGCAGCTCCACTGCCAAGGCGGGGGGGGGGGCGTCCCTTCCCCCCCTTCCCTGAACAAGCCCGCTCAGGTATCCCCTCCCCGGGGGCTGGAAACGCTGCTTTGGGGGAGAGCTGCAGAGGACCTGCGGCATCCACGTGCTGCCGCACCTGGATGACTCTGGACGGGCGGACTTAGGGGCACCTGGGGGTGGGCAGGGTGGGCACATGGGGGGCGGGCTGCGCATACTGCACTGCAAGAAGGCCAGGCTGTGATAATTACTCTGTTAACAGTCGCCTTTCACAACCGTTGTTTGGACCTCGTGCAAGTGGCAAGCATCCAGTGGCATCCAGAGGGTGATCTTTCTTTTCTTTTCTTTTCTTTTTTTTGAGTGTCCTTATTTAAAGTGCTGGAAGCAGAGCTGAGCTGATGAACTGCGCGGCAGCCATCGGGCAATTTCTCAGCAATTTCACATTTAGAATTCTGTGTCCCTGGGGGTGGGACTGTTCCCCGTGCCCTGGTTTCTGATTATGCTGTTCCTGGGATCAGTTTTGTATTTGTTTCTTCTCTGGGGTGGGGACTGTCCTGTTTGTTCTGTGTAGGATCCTGGCAACTGAAGGCATCTGTCCCTTTGGGACCAATGCACAGAGCCCTGATTTGATGGGTGAAATTCCTGGGTCCTGCAGTAGTGATCCCAGACCAGTTATGGGGACAGGCTTGGCCTCTGGGTCTGCCGAAGGGTCTGGTTCCAGAGAGAGAAAGCCCGTTGGAAGTGGATCTGGTCTCAGCTCCCGAGTTCACTCTTCCATTTGGAACCACCCTTTCCGGTGCATGTCTCCTTTTTGGAAACCTTACAGTGGAGCTGGTGAGAAATCCCGAGGGATGAAGTTACAGGATAAATGAAGCTGCAAGTACAGTGTATTCTCCAGCTGATTGTGTGTGTGTGTGTGTGTGTGTGTGTGTGTTTAGGCAAATGTTTTCTTTGCCTGCCTTCTGGTGATTTTTCTGTATCACGTCCCTTCTTCAGTAGAAGTAAATGTCCTCTTATCCCTTATGAATTACTATTCCATCCATTACTGGGCTGGAATGCGAAGCTGTTCGCTTCGGAAGGGCCCGTGCCAAATTGCGTCCGCCTTACGGAAGCCGTCCCAGGGACTTGCTCCTGCAGCACATGATCTCTAGAACTGCCCTGTGCCAGCGAACAGATCAGGGCATCTTTGTCTGTGCAGGAGCCCGCCTGACAAACAGAAAGGTTAATTTTTCCCAGGATGTCGCTCCCGACACTTGGCCATTTGGTTGCCCCTAAGAAGCCAGGGTGATTGCGAGAAAGCAATGGCAGACTTGTGCTTGCCCCTTGCATCTGACATCTGCAGGTAGAGTGCACTGGCTCATGGAGGCTTAATCAAGCTGTGAAAGCCAAGCATTGTTGCTTGGTCTCTTTTTTGAGTCTTTGTCAGAGCACTCCTGTCAGGCCACCTAAACCAATGGGCTTCATCATATCCTGTGTCAGCAGAACCCATGAAAACTGAGTTGTCTCACTGTGAGGACAGCCTTTGAGTCCAAGCACCTGGACTGCACCTGGTTGGGGAAGGCGGGGGGGGGGGCTCCACCTCTCCGTGCCGACCTTCCTCACAGTCCCGTTGCGGAAACAGCGGGATTGCTTGCACACCTGTCACCTGAGCACCTTTGGGAGGAACTGCAGGATGCCAGCGCTGCTGTCGGGAGTCCGTGGCGTGTGTGGGTCAGCTGGAACGCCACGGCTTTGTCCCAGTTTGCCTTCAGGAAACCCTTCCAGTGCAGCATGTCCCCTGAGGATGCGCCGGGGCATGTTTCGGGGCCCCCGTACGTTTTGGCCGGCCTCTGTGCGGCCTTCAGGCTCAGTGAGCAAACCCAGCGCCGTCCTGTCCAGGGCAGCCCGAAGGCGGCCCAGTGGAAAGCTTGGGGCTTGCCTGTGCTGAGGTCCGCGGCCAGGAGCGGAAAGGACCCCTCTGAGTCATAAGCCGGCTATGCTGCCAGGGCCCCTGTGGGGTGCCCCGACCATCAGTCAAGGCCCATCCGAGGACACGGCCTTGCCAGGCAAGCAAAACTTGCTGTCCTCGGTCCCTGGAGGGACCAGGGCTCAGTGGCCGAGCCCGGGCTCCCCGTGCCGAAGGCTGCAGCTCCGGCCGCCCTCGCCTCCCAAACGCTGCCTGCAACTGCCACTCTGCGTTGGCAGCACTGCGCCAGCTGGACTGAGGACGTGGGTCTCTGCACGGCAGCGTCTGATGCTCAGCCGACTTTCTGCCGAGTCCGGTCCCTCGCCAGAACATGGGATGGGGGCCCGGACTACTCCTGGGAAGGGGGAAGGAGACCGCTCTGGCGGTCCGCCATGCTGGACCTCAGGGACCACCCATGCTCCTGTGGGGTGCAGGGCACTGGTGGGGAGGAGGTGGCTGCACGGGGGACAGGCCCTGTCCCCTTGACGGGCTGGGCAGAGGGGCATGTGCCAGCCGGATGCGGCTCACTGAGGGGCACTCCATGCTTCCTTGCCGTCACCCCGAGTGCGCTTCGCGCGTCCTTCCAAAGCCACTCAGCCATTCCCACAGCCTGTCTCGAGGAGCTGGCAGCAGAATGCCCCTGATGCGCCGCTGAGGTGCCCCCTCCCAGCTTTCTCTGGAGCACAGCCCTGGCCGGCCGGCCGCTCTGGGGCATTAGCAGATCCGTGCAGAGCACAGCAAGCGAGCGGCTGTTTCCGCTGGAGGAGGAGGCCCGCACTCCTGTCTGTTTCTCTCGCCTTGGTGTATCCTCCTCTCTGGTCTTCTGGCAAGGATGGTCTCCTGAGGAGCTGCATCAGCAACCTTTCCTGCTGACTCCACTGCATCAGCCGCTTCCTGGCACTCCAGCTCCCACCTCTCAGAGGTGTCATTGCTGAGGTGTGCTGCCATCTGCCGTCTCTTCTTTGGGCTCTTACTGGGGAGGAGAGAGGCACTGAGCCAGCTCACGTGACGCCTCTGCCAGTGGGACCCTTGGGAGAAATAAGCTCTCCTCCTGCACCAGAGCACGGCAACGTCCAACACCTGTGTGGGGGTGCGGGGTGGCAGTCTTTAGTTCGGCCTTGGAGCTTCAGTTTCGGATCCTCCATGGCAGCCTTGCGGCCTACCATTTTTCAGGTGGTGACCAAGCCAGAGAGAGCTGTTTGTTTCCATTTCGCCGAGCGGCTTGGCATGGCGCGGAAGGCCACTATGGAGTGATTCCTGCACAAGCTTTCAAAGCTGCCATGAGATTCTGGGGGAAGCTGGTCTTGCGCGTTTCAATATGCGGCTTGCAAGGCTAAACACAGGGAGGCACTTTGGCGCAGATGGAAGGCAAGGCAGCACTCGGGGAATGAACTTGGTTGGCTTCTCCACCAATTAGCAGGACTCCAGGAATGGTTCAAACTGCGGTTTGGAGTGGCTAAGCAAGCAGAAGAAGCCCAGCCCGGTGGTGAGGATCCGGGCAATGACCTGGTTCAGAGGACAGTCCCCAACTGTGGTTTGTCACAGGCGGGTTGTCATGTCATGCGACAGAGAGAGGCCACTTGCTCCTCCCCGTGATTTCCCCGGGATTCCATCTGGGAGGTGCAGGGCAGCAGTCCCCTCCCTTTCCTGTGGATGCTCCCGGTGTTCGTTCACGTGGAGCTCGGAGACCACTCAAGAGCTTACTGGGGTGGCCGGCTGCAAGCGGGTGCTTCTCCCTGCAGCGCATCCAGCTGGCCGCGAGGAGGAGGAGGAGGAGGAGAAAAGGGGACCAGACTCCTGTCCCTTCGGTCTGGTAAGCCGTGTTTTCCGTGGCACTCATTGTGCTGGTGCCCAGGAGAGTCCCCCAAACTGCCAGGCGTGTCTCTGGGGCCGGAAAGTTCAGAGACGGGGGTCTGTCCGTGTGGAGCTGGTTCCCGCGTGCCTGCACTGTGTGTCGGAGCTGGCGTGATGCTGAGTGAGCGGCTGCTCGGCCGATGTGTCCTCTGTTACAGAGTGGAGAGAAAAGCACTGCATGCGGTGGTCGCTCACAGGAATACAAATTTGGTTAACCGTCTCGGAGATTGATCTGAGACGTCGGCTCTGGGCAAAGCTCTTTTATGAGCCTGCTCGCTTGGCACAGAGCAGTGTCTCCAAAGGGTCTCTTTCGGAAGGTCTGTCAATGGGCAGCTGCGTCCTCGAGGCTGGCTGTTGATATCTTTGGGAATCGGCCCTTGGCTATCATGATGTTTTCTTTCTTCTTGCTCTAGTGGACAATGGACTGGAACAGGTGGGAGCAGATGGTAGGAGAATCATTGCCCTTGAAGAATGCTGGGAGGTTTCCTGCCCACCAAACCCAGTGGCCGTTTCTTTCTTCCCTGCTCGTTTCAGGCTTGCAAAATTCCTGAGTAGAGCCCGGAGCCCGCAGCATGGCCCCGTGCTCCGGCCCGCTGGGCAGTCGGCTTGCTTGCTGAAAGCATTCATATGCCGCCCTTCACGGCCGCGTCTCGTTCGCCCCCCGTTTCCACCCGTCTCCCCCACGAGAGCACTCGGCACACATTGCCTCCAGCAGCCCCGGCGTGACCCTCACCCCTGTGTGGGGGAATGCAGGCCTGGCCCGTCCAAACATGGCCGCAGCAGGAGATGAGTCCAAAAGCCCGAGAAGGTGACCTCATGAGGACTAGAATTCATGGTGCAGGGGTGCAACGCCTCAAGCCTGGGAGCCTGACCCAGCCCGCCTCCACCTCCACCCAACTATTTGGCGGTTCCCCAGGATCCGCTGACGAGTTGCAAGCATTTTTCAGCGTGGCATTGCGCCGATTGCCACCTGTGAGAGGCCCAAGCCGGCCTACTTGGTCATCCTCCGTTCCGCTCCGTTCCGTTTGCATCCTCACAGCAGCAGCCCTGCCAGGTGGGTGAGGCTGAGAGGCTGCTGAAGGTCATCCAGCCAGCTCCATGGCTGAGTGAGGACTCGAACCTGGATCTCCCAGGGCCCTGTGGGAGAGGGTGGAATCTCCCAGTGCAGCACTCTCACCACCGGGTCTCTCGCTGAAATGACCCCCCCCCGCCCCCAAAGCATCCCGACTTGAAGTGGCAGCGGTGCTAGTGTTTTGACCCCCCCCCCCGGCCTTGGCCCCACCCACTGCTGGGATGAAGCTCCTCCCCCAAGCTGCTCCCAGATGGAATGAGATGGATTGAGGAATCTCTCCCTACTCAGGTGGATGGCGCTTGAACCCAACAGGGCCTTCATGGACGCTCAACTCCTCTCTCGGGGCGTACTTAGAAACTCTGAGGGTCAAAGCTGAGACCTCCTGCAGACCAACCGGATCCACGCTTGCTCCTTAAACAAGTTCTTCCTTTCTGTAGATGGGAAACAGTTTCGGAAGCCTGCAGATGTTAGATTTGTTTGTGTGTTCCAATCTCTACAATATCTGATCCAAGCCACTCTGGTTTATTTCAAACTTTTCTTCACATTAAGAATTCACACCCTTTAACCTCACTTGTCATGGCTCACCTTTCGGAGTGTGTGAATTCCAGAACATTTCACAGAGAAGAGCTTTTGTTAGAAGTATGAAGATCTCTCCTTATTTCTGAGTAAGTTTCTAGTTCTCATGAGGATGACAGATGGAGATGAAATGCACTGGTATATCTGAGCGTGTGGGAAAGCTGCAATGAAACTGGGAAGCACGTGTCCGCTGGAGGTCCTTTGGTGCAGTGGCCCCAGAGCAGGCCTCACGCGCTTGTGTGCGT
Source organism: Varanus komodoensis (assembly GCF_004798865.1). Taxonomy (NCBI): domain Eukaryota; kingdom Metazoa; phylum Chordata; class Lepidosauria; order Squamata; family Varanidae; genus Varanus; species Varanus komodoensis. The sequence goes on from NW_025336401.1 coordinate 1,414,759, forward strand.
TCGTCAGGGCATGAGAACGCTGCCCGCCCGCCCGCCCACCTTGGGTGCTGCCCGTCCTCTGCTCCGGGGACGGTGCTGATGGGAGTTCGAAGCAGCTTCCTGTTGCCCTTTGTGTGCTGCAGTCGCAATGCCACGACTAAGTCAGCAAAGGTTAATAGATAAATCTTTTTATGAAAAAAATTAATAACATTATCCAAGCAATTGAATCAGATCTGAAGACGGATGATGAGTACATTAAATGCTTTGTCGTTAATGGGTGCCAGATGTCCCCGAGAACAGACAATTCCGATAATGCCTGGATTCTGCTGATTCCAAATTAGTGATGCGGCCGAGCGAGCTTGTTGTGAAAGCTAAATCTTCTGATCGCAGGGAATAGATCAGATCACTGCTAGTGGATGTCAGATATTATTCCAGCCCATAAAAGCATTCCACCAGGGCCCAGGAGCAGTTCGCAAGCCGCAGGGGAGAGCTGCTGCTGAGAAAGGCCAAGTATTTTTTGCGTGGGCCCATTACTGGGTCAGAGGAGCTCGCTTCGGGCTCCCTGTGTGTTTGCTTGAGCTTGGGCAGGCGGCCTCCTTCCTTTTGGCCTTCCAGGCCTGCCTGGCTTTGCCTTGTTTACGTGCTGAATGGTTTGCAGCCAGGGCTGCGTGCGCTGGCCCTCTCTAATGTGGGGCGCCTGCTGTCCGCATCAGCACAGTGAAAGAAAAGGTCATGCAGTTGTGAGGAGAGAAACTAAGTGAATCTCCTGTCTCTGGACCTGTCGACCGGAGCAAGGGAAGGGCAGGCATGTGGGGCAGGAGGATGAACACGGGACTTGGGGGCCAGCCAGATCCATGGCCAAGGAAGCCCCGGTTGGCTCGGCCTCTGCCTCCCCGATCGGCAACGCGGGACCCGCTTCTGCTCAAGGGCCAGGTTCCGTTCCGGAGAAGCCGGCTGCGTTCCAGCGGCAGGTGGGCCCGGAGGCAAAGCGGCAGGCCCAACAGTTCAGAAACATCCCGGCATCTTTCAACTTAAAGCCCCTTTTGCAGTGACGAATCCTTAGGAGACGGGCTTCGGGGTCCACAAAGCAGAATGAAAGAGCAAGGGGCATTCTGGGATGCCTGTACGGTGGGGTTTGGCCCTTGTCCCCGATAACCTTGCACTTCTCCGTCACTCGGGGATGCTCAAGTGTGATCTTGCTTTGCTCACGTTGTCCCTGACTTAGGCAACCGCGTAAAGGGAAGCCCCTCAGAAGGCCCCGTCCGTGGCAGCCCTGCTCAGCTCTCTCAATTCAAGGCTGTGTCGCTTGACCCCCCACCCGAAGGATCAAGGCCTGATTGCGCCGTTGAGCAACAGGACCCGGTGCTGACTTTTGCAGCCCCTCCTGTGACTTGGTTTTAAGCTCTCGCGTAAGCGCCGGATAGGGAAGTGCAGCAAGAGTGAGGGAGAGTGACTGGGGGCCGTGCACAGTCACTGCCGAGGGATTTCCTTTGCAAAATGCGTGATGATCAGTATATTTTGTTCAGAGTGGTTTTTAACATGTTCAGATAAGCCCACGGGAGGCTGGAATACCTGAGCAGTATTTTAAAACAGAATTACCGGCGTCTGCCAGAGCCTTTTTGTGGATTTAATTCCAGAGTCAAAATGGAGACTCAGATAATTGGACGTGCTTCAAGGGAACACTGTGAATGCCTGGGTTGTCACTGTGTTCCGGGGCGTCTCTGGGTGGATTTGCAGCTGCGGCCAGTGCAATCAGATTAAAGCTGCCCTAGATACTCCTTAAAACAGACCTGGCGCCACTTAATGGGGAAGTGCCCAGCGACATCTGGAGCGCCATTCAGCTTCTCTGCATTCCCACTGGAATGAGAAAAGTCCCGGGCTTTTCCTTTTGTGGAGGCAGAAGTCGCCGCCACACTGAGCCTTTAATCGGCAGCTCGGGCGCAACGTTAGTGGCTTGATGAGCGGCGGTTAAGTTTCGGCGCGAGACCTTCTGCTGCGTCCTTGAAGACTGGAGTGAGAACTTAGCAGAGGGCCACCCTGGAATTGGAGGAAGAATAACATCCGGGCCGTGCCCGTTTCCCTCCAGGTACGAGGCAGTGGCGCATGGCTGCCAAGTTAGCAGGCAGTTGTCGACCGCAGGCACCCGGGGAGCTTCCATGTCGCGGCCGCACGGCAAAGTGGATATGCGCAAGCAGCTCCGGTGACACTTGAGCGAGGTGATGCCTGCACGGCCCAGGCTGGCAGCCGCCTGCGGGGCTCGCAGCCAGAGGCCTTTCCCAGGGTTGCTGCCTGGGGCCCGGGCTGGCCCTCCAGGTGCTGCACGGCACGCCCCATTTCTCCCTCCGCGAGGGCTGCCGGCTGCCGCCCCAGCCTTGTTTTCCGCAGCTGGTGGAGGACAGTGAGGCCAGCGTGGCCAGACGGAGCAAGGCTAATGGATCTGGGCCTCTCCTAGGAGCGTACGAGGCATCTTTGGCAACCGAGTGCCCTCCGGGTGTGTTGGACTACAACTCCAACGAGCCCCTGGAAGGATAAACGCTCCCCTCCTCGGTGCTATGGAATGAGGACCTCCTTGCAGTTCAGTGCATGAACAGCTGGCATATACGACGATTAACAAGTTGTTAATCCGCCTTTATCACTGCATTTATGCCTCGCCTTTCTTCGCCCTGTCGCAAGCGAGCAGGCACGGCTTGCAAATGGGTACCTGGGCCCCTTTTGCTGGGGACTACGTGTCATTGCTCGAAAGTTGCATTTGCATGCGGGCACTTCTCGTGTGTATTCATTGGTGTGGGTGAAGGCAACTCATATCCATATATTTAGAAAAGCTTGAAAGAAAAAGAACAGTTGGCAACTGAAGGCTTGCTTTCTGCATATCGCTTCTTGGGGGAAGGAGAATGTTCTGTTTGTGGGAAGCGGAGAGGCTGATGTTTGTTTTTCAGAAATGTCTGCTGCTCCCGTTCTGTGCCAGGGCCTGTGCCAAGGGCTTGGAATATGTGAAAGAAGCCAAACTTGAAGGCTGCCTGCTGAACAAATCGCAGCGAGCAGTGGAGATAAAGCTGGAAGGAGGGAGGGGAAGCCGGCGGGAGTGGGGTGCCGTTCGCATGTGTCCCTGTCTGGCTTCGTTTGGGGGAACGCTCTTCTCCCTTCCAACCTGTGGCACAGAAGCGGGCCAAGGGGGGCCTCTGCAGGCCCAGAGGGCAGGGCTACCAGGCTCAAGCTGCGAAGGGGCAGATGTTGGTTGAATGTTAGGAGAAGTGTTTTGGCGACGGGTCCAGCAAGGGGACCCGTTCTGCGGGGGGGGGGCTCTCCCTGGCCGTGCGTCTTCCAGCTGAGACTGGACACTCTTGGGTGGGGATAGGTTGGCACAGCTGTGCCGAACAGGGGTCTGGGCCAGCCAGCTTTTATGGCCCCCGCTTCTGTGATCTGAAGCCTACCGTGTTCACTAAAATACTATAGAGCCACTGACTGGGGCTGCTTCCATTTTCCTCTTGTATGGGAGGTGCAGAAACGGCAGAGCTGTCAGCAACGGGCGCTGCTCCCGCCTGACCAGTGTGGGCACCACGCTGGAGGACAGGGGGCCTCTTCCCCCTTTGGAAGACCAAAATGCATCCTGGGAATGGCTTCACCTCTCATGTTTCCTCACTGGCTGGGGCTGCGCCCGTGCGATGGGACTGACGCCCAGCACCATGGACAGGGTGCAACCTCAGCAAATTTGGGGGGTGCCGTTGGTGCATGCACAGACTCGCACGGTTCCCAGAGTGGCAGAATGGTAGAACTGGGCGGGGTCAGGAAGGGTGTCAGGACGAACCCCCGCGCAGTGCAGGGCTCCCAGTTGAACCATCCCTTTCAGATGACCTTCCAGCTCCTCCTTGAATGCCTCCGGTGCAGGAAACCCCACCACCTCGTTAGGTCAAGGGTTCACTGCCAGACTGCTCCAAATATCAGGATGTTTTTCCTGATGTCCACCTGGGATTCGGCTCCTTGGAACTTGTTATTCTGTGTCCTGCACTCCGGCCTGATGGAGAAGAGATCATAGAATCATGGAAGGGTCGTGTTGGAAGGGGCCATGAAAGCCATCAGGGCCAGCCCCCTGCCGTTGTAGGTCACCAATTTACACCATCCCACTGAGAGGGCTGCCCAGTTTTGCCTTGAACCCACCGCTCCGGGCAGCTGGTTCCACAATCGCGGCACCCGACTGTGAGGAAACTCTTCCTGATGTCCAGCCTGAATCTGGGCCCTCCTCTCCGAGACAAACCTTCAAGCCCTTGTGCAGCACCTTCATAGCCCTGCTCGGCCTTCTCCTCGCCAGGCCGAACATGCCCCGCTCCCTCAACCTCTCCCCACAGGGCTTGGCTCCCAGTCCCCGGGTCATCCTCGCTGCCCTCCCCTGGAGCCCCGTTCGCGAGCCCGTTGTTGGGCTGCGCCACCCAAGACTGCAGGGGGGGGGGTGTGAGGGGGATTTCTGTGTCGGAAAGCCTTCCCCTGTACAGACAACCACATCCATCAATGGCATGGTGGAGATGCACATCACTGGAGTGTGCCTCCGTAAACCAGTTGCTGGGGAACATGGGTGCTGTTGCACCTCTGTCCTGCCTGTGTGTTCCCCTTGGGCAACCAGCTGGGCACTGTGTGAGCAACAGGTTGCGGGACTAGGTGTGTCTGGCCTGACCCGCAGGGCTGTGGTGTCCTTCCCTGCAAGGCAGGCTAGGAAGGGGGCATGTGTAAGCAGACGGGGGGCAGGGGCCAGTGGGGGTCTTGCTCACACGGCAGGCGCCGTGTCAGAAGTGCTGCCCTCCACCCGAAAAGCAAGGGCAAAGGCACCGGTGCCCGTTCCTCCCAAATCCAAACTCTGCAAAGGCCGATTTTTTTGTTGAATAAAAATATTCCCACGTAATTGCTTGAGAAGTTAATGGCTCGGCCGTGAGCTTGCATCAGCCACACTTGATTGTTGCAACAAATTCATCACTTTTGTGAATTAAGAACAATCTACTCGATGGACTGCTTATACCGCAGAGCTATCTATCTGTCGGCTTCTGCGGAGGCGCACCTCCTTGGCCCGGTGCGTGGCGTGAGGAACCCTCCTCTCCCCTCCTGCTCGGGGCACTCGCTCTTACACCTGTGCAAGCCAGAAAACTGGGCAGGAAGGCAGGTCTGCAGGGCACTGGCAGAAGGGGGTCAGCTGTGGGCTCCAGACGCTGAAACCAGAGGCCTCTGAGCTCCACAGAGCAGCCCCGGAGGCTGAGCCTAACCAGAAATAGCCGGCCTCGTGCTTGTCCGAAAACGGTCTGCCTGCCTCCCTCCCTCCACACGGTCGCTTCAGCTTCCGCAAGAAATCCCTGAATTCCGCAGGGCAGAGTGGGGGGCTGCCTAACGCCAGGCTTTGCTGGAGCCCTCCCGCCGGCCCCCATGCAGAGGTCATGTGAGGGTCTTGGGGTCGCAGCATAGCAAAAAGCCCTGGACTGACCATCCTCTGCCACCGCCTAGTTTGCGTAGGCGCTCGCGGGAGAAGGTTGTCGACAGGCAGCTCAGCAGGAAATGGAATGTATCAAGCACCTGCAGTGGCAATTACCTTATTAACCGTGGCCGTTCAAAAGACAGCTCCTGCGTAAAAGCACAAACGTCCTTGCCAGGGTGAGCTGGTTCCCGCACAAGCCCTGTGGCCGTGCAAACCGGGCCCTTATGGCCCACCCGGGCACACACACCGTCACCTTGCTGGGCACAGCTTCTCGGGGACGGACGGAGCCCCGCCAAGCCACCCCGGCCGTTTGGATGACACACGAAGCGCAGCGTCTCCCTGGGCTGACATTCACGGCCATCTGCCGCGGCCCTTTTCATTTGTGATCAGAGCGTCCTCATCCTGATGTCCACGCAACGCGAAGCTCCGGGTGGCCAGCAGAAGCCCTTCTCTTCTGGAATTCCGTGCGGCTGCCGTCTCTCTGGCCTCCCCTCCGCGCTGTTCCTCTGGGTCACCGTACACTGATCTCCTTAATGGCTCTTCACAAGACACACTTTGGTAAATACCCATTTAATTGTTTTTGAAGTATGTTCTGCTGATAGTACAGGCTGTAAAAAAATCAATATGATGGTGACACTCAAGCAAGGATTTTGTGATCCATGGCAACTTGGCAAATTGGCTTCTTTACGGAGAGTTTGTGCAGACTGCTTCGAATGTTGTTTTGCAAAGATTTTTTGAGAAGGGGGTTGTATAACTTTAGTCAAGCTGTTGTGAGCCAGTCTGAGTGGAAGCGGCTGTACCTTCTCACGCATTCATTTTCCACTCCTAGTATTTTAAATTTCACAGCCGGCAGTCGGGGTTAAGATCAAAGGGTCCATCGGGTCATAATTTAGCTTCTGGGGATGTGGGAACTCTCAGTCCGAGGGCTTCCACTGATTCTGTGTACATTCTTGCAAGTTCCTCAGTATTTTGCATGATGAGGGGCCTCTCAACTTTAATTTTACCTGGGGAAAGTGGGCTTCCGCAGACAGTATAGGACTCTCCTGAACAGCTTCCTGTGTCTTAACAATCCCAGCCCTGTCCTGCCCCTCTCATATTTTGCCTGAAGGAAGAGTGCATTTAAATCTTGGAATTTCAGTTTGCAGATGATACAAAACTGGGCAGAATAGCAAACACCCTGGAAGAAGGCAGAAGATTTCTGGGTGATTTTGATAAGCTTGATGCTGGGCTGAAAGCAACAGAAAGAGATTCCATAGGGACAAGTGCCAAGTCCTCCACTTAGGAAAAAGAAACCAAATGCATCGATACAGGATGGGGAATATGTGGAGTGACTGTGCACATAGGCTAAATATGAGCCAACAGTGTGATGCAGCTGCAAAAAGGGCAAATGCTATTTCGGGATGCATTAATAGAAGCATCGCTTCCAGTTCAAGAGAAGCACTAGTTCCCCTGTGCTCCTCACTAGTCACTCCCTGTCTGGAATGCTGTGTCAGAATCTCTTCCCGCTGATACCAGAGTGCAGGACACAGAGTAATCAATTCAAGCTGTGGCAATCCAGATTCAGGCTGGACATCAGGAAAAGCTTCCTCACTGTCAGAGCAGGTCATGGACTCCCACCCCAGAGACATTCAAAAGAAACTGGACATCCATCTGTGTGGGACGGTGCAAATTGGTAACTTGCAGTGGCAGGGAGCTGGACCTGGTGGCCTTCGTGGCCCCTTCCAGCTCTGCAATTGCATGATTCATGATTCTGTGATTCTAGAGCACAGTCTGTTCTAAAGCCTGTTTCCTTGCTTAGCTTGGACGATAAAGTAGTCGGTTTGTGTAGTCCAGCGGTGGGCCATCTCCAGGACTCAGCCTGCTGCATCGCCCTCGCCAAAGGCCACCGTGGCTCAGATGACCCCCGGTGTCGCCAAAACGGTGCCGCAGCTGCTGCCGCGGGCGCCAGAGCTCTCCTTCCTTGGAAGCAGGAACCTACTCCCAGGTGGAAACACCTTGCTTCCGTGTACAGTTCTCTCCCTGCCCCACTGCATGCAGACCCTTGGCTGCGCCTGGCCCATTTCTGGGGTATGTCCACATGAATGAAAGGCCGTGTCTTCAGGTGGAAAGAGTGGCAGGCTGACACACACCTTGATCTTTCCCCCCGGTGCTGAGGTGTGTTGCCGCTTCCTGCAATGCAGTGCACATAATGATGTTTGGCACCAGTATTATTGCAGTTAAAAAAAGAGACCGGGAGTTAATGTAGGGTCCAGCGTGTAAGCTCCATCCTTGTCCTTCAATAAAGTTGAGATCCTGTGATGCAAAGGAGGAGGAAAAGGCTGGGTGGCCGCTTGTGTCCCGGCAGAACCGAGGGATCCTGGTGGAGAGGCCCGGTGAAGCCAGGTCCAGGTTTGTCTTCCCAAAGGTGCAAGGTAAGTTGCTCAGTGGAAGCGGCAGAAGACATGCAGTGGGAGCTGAGCAGTGGAGACCCGTGAGGAGCATCTCAAAGGCAGCTGAAGGACAGATGAGACATGCAAGAGGGATTTGGGAGAATCACCTTGTGGAACTTGCCAGGAAAGCATCCCAGGCAAGAGATGAAAGACGCGGGAAAGACAACTGAAGAGGAGGGGCTCTCAGTCACCTGCACTGCACAGCGTCTGCCCCCAAGGCCTCCTGGGGGTACCTTTCCTCCGATCGCACAGACCTGATGGGGACTGGGCAAGTGAGCTTCAGCGGTGCCCTGATGGGACCGTGGGCCGGCTCGCCGGCATCCTCTTCCTCAGGCGCTCTTCAGCCAAGGCTACTGGGCCAAAAAGCCGGAGCGGGGTCACCCTCTCTGTGTCCCGCTGGCTGTGAAAATGGGTTTCCGTAGGCAAAAGCTGGTCTGCTTTGCAGGCAGCGAGGCCAGGGGGCCTTTGGGCTACAAAATGGCTATGAAAAATCTCCCCATGGGGTCCTGCTGGCTGGGGATAATGTGAATTGTAGTCCGGCACATCTGGGCACAGAGACTGCATCCAGCCAGAGTGGGCATGTGACCCCACGCCATTGGCTCTGCTGGGCAGCCCTGAGGGCAGCGGACGCCCCGAGTCGCTCACCCCTGCCCTGGTGGCCGCAGGAACAGCTGGCCGTTATGGGGCTGCCCCCAGCTCTGCGCCTGCTCCCATAAGGCAGCCTTCCCACCCTGCTGCCCTCCAGGTGGCATGGACCGCAGCGTCCACTGGCCCTAGCCAGCATGTCCAGAGGTCAGGGAGACACGGCGGGTGCCAACTTAGGGGAAAGATGGGGCTCTGCATTTCTCATTGGGCCTGGATAGTTCCCCCCCCCGCCCCCTGAATCTTCTTAGGAGAGCTGCTTCTGGAAGGAACTGCAATGAGGCAAAGCTTTGCCATGGTTGAATTTAGTGAGGAAAGATTGCCTGTGCCCCTACGGGCTCCGCCTCCGAAGGGTGGTCGCTGGGCTGCAGGACCTCGGCATGGGGTGCCGGGTCCCCCCCGGCCTCCCGGCTCTGCCTAGTAGCGGCCCAGGTGGCCTTTCCTAGCTTAGGACACGGGCTGCTGGCGAGAGGAGGGCATCTCCCTGTGGCTGGAAGGCGGGCTCTTTGGCTGACGTGCCTCCGCACCCTTCCTCTGTGGCCGGAGCTGAGGGGGGTGCGGCCCCCGCGGGACAAGAGGGGAGCTTTTCCCGGGGAACGCTGGCTGCTCTGCAAGTGCGGGGCTCACCGAGTGAACCAGGGCTGGGAGGAGCCGTGGTGTCCCTCCGCTCGCCCTGCTGCCCGTCCAGCCCTCCACCCCCTGACCGTGCCTGCTCACGAGGAAGCCCCACTGAGTTCAGTGGACTTGTTCCCAGACAAATGGGGGGGATACAGGCCTGCAGCGGCACTGGACGTCGGTAGCCATGAATAACAGGCGAACGGGCGGGGGGGGCAGTGGGTTTACTGGGCGGAGTGGAGGTAGTCACATAGCCCCATTTCTATGGGATGGCGTGACTTGGTGCCCTGCAGCGGCAGGGGGTTGAACCCCGTGGCCTTGTGGCCTCTCCCAACTCTCTTCCATGTTTGCATGATCACAGGCATCCAGACAGTGGGGGTGTTTTTGGGTATCTGGGTGGGCAACATGGTGGAATATTCTTTCCTGGAAATGGGGACATTTGCACGTCGAGCTTTTGCGGCAGCACAAATGCAGCCTGTCCGGTCTTAAAGTCCGGATTCTCCGAGCAGTCTGTGTGTCAGATGCCGGGCACCTGGTGACAGTGCGTGCTCTGCAGTTTGTGCCATCAGAATAGTTAGGTGCTCCATCTATCGCCAACCAGAGAGACTGCAGCAGATCCCGGGAAAAGGTTTAGATCCGGACCAAGTGCCAGATGTTGCAGGACGCTAAGGAAGCAGCACTGCAGTCTCTGCTTTTGATTCTGCTTCTGCTAGTACTGGCGCAGAATTGTGTAATGCGCTTCGAAGCCGTCTAGTGAGCTATTCTGAAATCCGCAAGAGCTTTAGTTTTTTTTCTTCCTGTTTTAGAATGTGTCATTGAAATTTGACCCACGTTTATGAGGAAATAAGTGTATTAGCATGGCAAGCAATAGTCTCTTGGCATTAGATACAGAAATGATTCAGATGGGCTGCACGCTGAATTTAATGCTGCAAAAAAGAAATATAACAGAATGAATAGAAGGGAGACACTGGGGAAGTAAAATGTTATTGAAAGGAAGAGAGTCATGATGGACTAGTAGAATGACCCATTGAACGGTTCTGAGTGAAGTAATAGAAAAAGAATCCGCTTTTTTCATAGTGTGGAAACCTTTTAAACTAATGGTCATTCATAGGAAAACATTCTATTTCAACTTAATTGGTAGCTAATCTGGCAGCCCAGAGCACTGTCCCTGGGGAGATTTCACACGTCTCCCCAGAAACAAACTTTTCAAAGAAGCCTTCCAATTCAGTGTCTCTCTCTCCAACTTCCGTAAGTCTGGAGTTGCGATTGCAAATCTGCCTTTCCCCATCAGGTGTCAAGTGGTTTATTTTGCTATATGTCTTCTGTTGAAAAATGCCAAGGGCGTGGCGGTGTGTGTGTGTCTGTGCGTGATGTCATTCCTGCGCAGTCACCCTGCATCATGGACTGTGTAGGCTCCGTATTGCTGCATACACATACAGACACTATGATTTCGTGAATGAATTTTGCAGAGATGAAGAAACATTTGGGGTAGACCCATCAATGCTGATTCTATTCACCCCCACAAACAGAACCATGGCAGAAGACTAGCTTTCTTCCTGGTTCCTGGTTTACACAGAGTAGGTTGTCAATCCTGATTTGTGCAGCTCAGTCTTTGGACAGTCCTTCTGGCAGTCGGGCACAATAAACGTCTTTGGTATTGTCCCACATGTAACGATTCCCGTAGCGCAATGGGCTATTCTTTGAGTGATGGAGATGTCCGACCAGCAGTGCGGGCCAGAAAATGGGCCCGCCAGGCCCGTGATGAGTGTGTTTTTCCGGATGATTGTGTCCTGCACTCTGAGCATAGGTGGGGCTCCTGCTTTGCTTGGTGCAGGGAACGAGCCCAGAATCCTAACGGATCCCAGGATGTGACATGCAATTACTGTCAGCATGCTGGTTAACAAGTGCCGGATGCTGGCAGGTACGGCAGTGTTAGCAAACGGCTCTGCTGGAAATCTTGGTTGTCAGGCGGCGAAGTGACAGAGTGCAGCACAGCTCTGTTGTGAGCGAGCATCGTCAAAGAGACATTGCGTGGCTCGTAGCTTGTAAATGCCGAGCGCGGCGTTCTCCGAGTGACTGCTCCAGACGGCGCTGGCTGGAAGTCAGGGTGGCGACTGCCCTTTTGACTGAATCCGAAAGATGGAGAGCCGGCTGGCCTCCTCAGCGAGCAGGCTGGGGGCAGGCTGTGAAAGTGAGGAACGTGCTCTAGCCTCGGCATCTGCAGAGAGCCGCTGCTCTCGTGTCTCCCCAGAACAGCCGGTCTGGACTCTGTGTGGCTCACGGCAACGCTCGGGCAACAGCCAGCAGGCGATTGGCCACCTGCCCACTCCTGGCAGAGGCAAGGAGGCCGGCGTCCCCCGGATCCAGCCCCCGGACGAGTGTTTCTCTCCCTCTCTGCCCCTGCTCGCATCTTCAGTGCAACGTGCCACAAGGGATGTCGCTGGTTTTTCAAAAATCCGCCATGGGCACAAATAGTTTGCCCTGCAGTAGAAGAGCATATCAGAAGTGAGATGCTCAGTCCTTTAGGAACCCCAGCTGGTTCCCAGGGCTGTCCTCCTCTCCATGTTTCCTCACAACAACAACCTTGTGTGGTAGGCTAGCCCGAGAGTTATTTGTTTGCTTGTTTGTTATTCAGTTCCATTTCTATGCTGCCCCGTAACCCAAAGGTTCTCTGGGCAGCTTACGGTACAGGTTTTTGGATGGCTGAGTCACTGGGTGAAATTTGTGGCTGAGTGGAGACTAGAACTCAGCCCAACACTGCAAACACGACACCACACACACTCTCATTTCAGAGAGGAGGCCATGTGTTGCAGAGTCTTCTGTTCATCCATAATGTGGATGTGCTGGCTGAGGAGATCAGCATGCCAGAGTGCCAGAGCCAGAGGGAAAGAGAAGGCCCGCGGTGGCTTTTGGCCATGTTCCTGGAGGGTCCTCCTTTGATGTGGAAGCTGGGTAATTTTCGACTCTGCTCTCAGGGGCCTTCTATGCACACCAGGCGCTTCCGAATCTGGTCCAAAGGTTGTGGTCTCCTTGCTGGGCCACCATCCCATGCTTTAAAATGCCTCAAGATCTCTCGGACCTTGGCATCTTCAAAACTACAGGACGAAGTAGGGTTTGCTTCTGCCACCTGAAGCTAGATAGATATATTTGCATAAGCACAGCTTTCTAGCATAAAAGGATAATTAATATTTCAAGTTGAATAATAGTATTAGTATCTGTAACAATGCCCCTTGCTTGCCCGCTCTGTCATCTGAAGCTCTCCAGGGCCGCCTGCTTTCCTCCCAGGCTTCAGGTTCTTGACTTATGGAGAGCTGCAGGAAAGGGAGGCTGGAAAGGAATGGGGTTGTGGATCAGGGACACCTGCCTGCCACCTTCACATAAACGGATCAGATCCCAGATGCTCGGAGGAGGCTTCTCTGGCTGACGCTGTGCTGGGTGGCTGCATTCAGAGTAGGCAATATTGGGCTGGTTGGCACGAGGTGAGGTCCTATTTGCTCTAAGGCATTGCCCTAGGGAGGGGCAATCCTGCAGCAAAACCCACTTCAGGATGTTGCATCAAACCTTAGGCCAGGGAAGTGGAAGTCTTTTGGCTGGGCTTTGGAATGCGAAGCAGCACTTGTACTGACCCTTCTTTATTTTAAAATTTATAGGTTGCTGAATAACCCAACAAGGCTTCTATGCAGTTGTGTTCTCAAAGGACTGGTGATTTTATGCTTCGAACTTTTTGCGAGGATTGTAGTGCAGGGGCATTTTCTCTTTCTCAGTGTTGTGTGTAGTTTGCATGCATATCTTGTGTTCCTCTGTTTAATCTGCCATGTTCTCTTGAGGGAGAACCTATTATGCATAGCTGCATGATTTATGGGAAATCAGTAATCTTGCAGATAGGCCACAGGGGTTGGCCGCTATTCTGTCCTTCTGTTCTGATTGCACAAAATGTGAGTCTATTGTATGGCTGTCAGGTATCTTGGAGCTTCCCAGTGAACTAACTCCAAGGAGTCCAACCTTCTAAGACTGTCTTGCAAATTCCACAGTGGACTTTCCTGGGTGGTGCATATTTGACAGATTTGTTGACAGTTTTTAAAAAACGGCTGTCATTTTACACAAATGTACTCCTAGAAAAGCACACCCACATGCAATCACTAATCCAAACTGTATTTCCCCATATGCTAAAACATGGACATACACATTTTTGGGGGGCTTTGAGCCTGGGGGGCTGCATTAATGTGTGCAAGATTATTGTAAAAATGCCTACAGATGCATTTGCGTAAAATCCAGTTTTGTCCATGACGGAACAAAGGGCTCTGTCCAAAATGCAGACAGAATGGATTCCAAAATGCAGGCAGAACGGATTTTACAGTGTCTGGCAGCCCTGCGATGGTAGAGCTCTTTCAGTCTAGCAGCCTGGTCTGTTGTTGATGGCATGTTGCTGGAAAGTGGCAGAGAGGAGTGTCACGGCCTTGGGTTTGGTTCTGTGTACTTCATTTAGACCTGTACTACTCAAAAGAGAAGGGGAGAGTAAGATTGTGCAGCCTTCAAGAAGAGCCACTCTTGCCCTTTCCCATTTTGATCTTCACCCAGAATAATTTAACTGGCTGCAGAAGCTGGCGGATGGTTAATCAGTGTCCCTGCTGCAAACACGGCCAAATAATGCGCGTTGTTATGCTTGGCACTCTACGTGTGGGTGTCCTGGTTTTGCAGCACCTTGCTTTTTCCTCACATGCAATAATAGCATTTCAGTTTGTATTTGTTTCAGATGGATGCATTGTTGTCTTGGATCTCATATAGATACATGGTCTTCTCTGACACGTCTTTCTTTGACACCCCTTTCTTTGCTGTTGTTTAAAATGAGCACCAGCCAAAGGACACATGAATGTAGAATTAAAACACAGCCATAAAGTGAGTGATCGGAGTTCCAACAGGAGGGAAACTAGCTGCTCCAGTCTTCAACAACTGTAGAATCCCTTCTGGAATAGTCACACTTTAATGAAAGCCTAAAACGTCCGCAGCGACGTGGACTGGCCAACCAGTCCATCCCCGTGTTGTTGTGAGATGTTCTAAAAAACAGTCGGCATCTCCAATCACAAGCAAGGCCAACTGAAGGAAGAGGGTGGATTATTTCTTGCACATGCACACGTAGGACTTCCTGTGCTGCTTCTGCAGACCCCCGGGGGTCCCTGTGGCTCAGGGACCCACAAAGTTCACATTGGCTCCCCAGTCGCTCCGCCGTAGGACTGGACTAAGTCTCCTGCCTGAAACCCTGGAGATACGTCGCTGCCAGTCAGGGTCAGTAATAGTGGGCTAGATGTGCCAATGTTTCTAAGACAGGTAGTAAAAGATGGGCCATTTTTGCACTGATTTAGGGATTTCCTGTGTGTGTGCACATTTATCTGTACAGGGGGGATCATTTAATTCTTCTCCAACCCCACTGAGTTCTTTGTCCCTTTAAACTAGTCTATGTTATCTTCCTATTTCAGATTAAATTCACACACCATTGACAAAACCATTTTTTTCTGTGGATCTAAGCAATTAGTAAGCCTTACTGCTGATGTCGCATATTTTTTCTTGCAAATATAAGTAGTTTGCCAGACAACATACCTCACATCATCTTGGCATTTTTATAGAATCTCTTTTAGTTTCTCAAAAGTACCAGATTAATTACAAAATGTTCCTTACTCATTCTTGTTCAAGTTGCTTCTCAACTATCATTTTAGGAGGCAGGTCTTTTGCATTTTGGATCAGGCAGTTGGATCAGGCGTCTTTCTACTTTGCCACAAGAGACGCAAGTAATGGACGGGATACAAATTTTATAAATAAATGAATACACACATACCTCCATAGGTATCTAGGTCCATAGCAGGTCGGATGTGGAGAAATGCCTCCCTCATAAACGAGAGGAGATGTGTGAGCGGAGGGGGACACTGTCTAAGGCCGGGTGAAGAACATCTTTTGTCCAGAGGCCTGAATTTGATTTCAGAGAAGTTCGGGGCAGGGGGATGCATTCCAGACGTGGGCTCAAATACTTTCACTTACAGGTTTTAGCCAATAACTTAGCCATGAGGGAGACATTTCAACTTCTTCCTTTTTCATGTTACTTTTTCTTTGATTTTTCTTTTAACTGTACAAATGAAAAATAATAACCAAAAAGGAAAACATAGAATGGGAAGGAAACAGCAAAATTCAGGAAGCTTCCCCGCTGGGAAGCCCAGGGGTCTGGGGCATCGCATGGGCCTGAGGTTTAGCGCCCTGGCTCTCGGGCCCCAACTGATGTAGTGTTTGAACTGGGGCACGAGGGGCGTAGGGAGGCCGTGCAGCCACAACAGACCCGAGGAGCACGTGCTCACTGCCCTCTGCTCCATCGGAAGAGTCCCTCGCCTGCCCTGGGCAAAGCCCCAGCTGAGGGGGCAAAGCGGGGCAGCAGGCTGGGGCACCACGGCCGGCACCACAGGCACAGGCCTGGCCCTGGAGGCTGTTTTCAGCACCCCGGAGAGCGTCACAAATCAGTTCATCGCACAGAGTCGTGCGATGAACTGCCCCAAGCCCCCTGCCCTCGCAGGACACCAAGTCGCACCATCCCACTCGGAGGGCTGCCCAGGTGCCTTTGGATGCCTCCAGCGAGGGAGAGCCCACCACCTCTCAAGAAATAGGTTCCAGTGTCGTACTGCCAGAGTCTAGACTAAATCTGGTTTCTTCTAACCCAAGTCCATTGTTCTGTGTCCTGCACTCTGGAATAGTCGGGAAGAGGTCTGCTCCTTCCCCTCTGTGGCAGCCCTTGAGCTACCTGCAGAGGGCTGTCCCATCTCTTCAGGTTCAGCCTCAGGTCTTCTCTTCCTGAGATGAACATGCCCGGTTCTCCCAGTCTTTCCCCACAGGGCTTGGCCTCCAGTGCCTGCATCATCCTCGTTGTCCTCCTCTGGATGCTTTTCGAAAGCCAGTGGTCCGCTCCAGGAAGTGTTGACATATCTTGCAGGCAGTGGCTGAGGAGACGGGAACGGCTGCTCAAGGCCTCTGTGTTCAGTAAAGGCGTCTGGGGTCCACTGCTCAGTTTGGGGCCAGCAGCACCTCTTGGGGGACTTCCTGTGGATACAGCCTGAGACCCGAGGTGGTGGGACTGAGAGACTTCTTCATGCAGTGCAGAGCAAAACTCTGGAATCCACTGCCGCAGGAAGCAGTGATGGCCACCTGTCTGGATGGTGAATGGTGACGGGGACTGCGTGAATTCATGGAGGAGGCGGCGATCGGTGGCTCCTAGTCTTGATGGCTGTAGGTCACCTCCAGTGTGGCCTGATCCAGCATGGCTTTTTTATGTTCTCGTGACTGTTCAAAAGGATCGGAGAGTCATTCTGATACCCTCTGAGAGTCACTGTCCCTGGAGGGTTCCATTTTCAAGGGGCCTTGACCCCCATGTATAGTATTCCCTGGCCCATGACACTTAAGACACAGTGACAGCTCTATGGAGTGGGCCGCCGAAAATGCAAGCAATGTTCCTAGAGAAGGGGGCAGGCCTGGAGCTTGAGCTTCCTGGAGGAGAAGCTGTGGCATGAGTCTCATTCATGCATCCTTGCTGAAAGCTTTTTCACTGTGGAGTAAGCCATATTAATTTTGTGGGGCTTAACTTCCAAGGAAGCTTGCTTAGGTTTGTAACCTTGCATAATGTTCACTTGTGAGTCGGGTGTAATTTCTATCTGAAAAGCCCATTTCCTTCTAGGACCCACAGAAGTCCAGCCGTGTCTTTTGCCAGGGGTGGGAGCATAGTCTTGCCCCCTTCCTTTGCCGGGAAAGAAGCAGGCCGGAAATGATCCCTTCACACCTGTCACTGTTGCAACCTGCGGATGCCTGAGTTTTGCTTATTTTCATAATTTGATTTTCTCCTCAAGCAAGGTGACCAGGGAAGAGTCTCAGCCTGGAGCAAAATTAGCACCTTATTTTGCAAGCTTACCTTGTAACTGGGCTTCAGTATCTATTGCCTGCCTCTGCTTCCTAAGAGACGGCCGGGAAGGATGGGGTCATCTCTTGCTAGCCCCCTTCCCCAGGTGTGCCTTGCAAGGAGATATATTCACAGGCTTGAGGTGTGAATTAAACCAAAGCAGCAAGATACTGCAAAATGTGCGCTTGTGGGGCGAGTCGCTCTGGCTTTGTTGGTGGGCGGGGCGCCTTTTTTGCTCGTCCTTTCTGCGCATGCACTGCTCTTCGCCAGATCCGTTTAACGCATTGTGCTTGCAAGGCCTCGGTGCTCCGTGCAACTGCAGGACCCCTTCTTGGGTCGGCCGTTCCAGGTGGGCTGAAGCAGCAGGATGGAGGACAGGCCAGCAGCACCGGAGGCTGGGAGGTGCGCTGGTTGGGTGCACATTTGTCCCATTTCACACTGTGGGTTCTGGTGGCTTTCTGGTCTCGCTTGGGTCGTACGGTTCTGGTCTGGATCAGATATCAAGCAGGGAACAGACTGAGGTGAGTTTGCCCAGAGCCAGAGAGAAAAAGATCAGCCCCATGGAAAGTTCCAAGTGGGGCTGGAAGCCAGGCGGGATGCTGAGTGGGTGCTTCAAAGAATATGAGAGCAAGACTGGGAAGTTACAGTCCGTTAGGCTGGTCAGCGGCATGGTTAGATTGCATGGCCTGAGGGTGCGTAATAGGCCACATGGGCTTGCTGACCACTCGCCCAGGTGGGGGCTCATGGAGAAGCGCAGAAGCATAGAACAGTGGAGTTGGAGGGGCCAGGAAGGCCATCGGGTCCAACCCAATTGCAGGACCCCCATTTACACCAACCCACTCAGATGAGGGGCCAGTTTCACCTTGAATGTCCCCAGTGTGGGAGAGCCCCCACCTCTCCAGGTAGCTGGTCCCACTGTCCCTTTGCTCTGACCGTGAGGAAACTTTTCCTGATCTCTGGCCTAAACCTGGGTTGTTGCAGCTTGCCTTGATTATTCACTCTGGTGTCAGTGAGGAGATCTTGACCGTCCTCTTTGTGACAGCCTTTGAGAGACTTATAGAGGGATACCTTGTCCCCTCCGAGCTGCAAGAGGCTGCGCTATAAATCCTCATATCGGCAACATTAATGAGTGACCAAAGCACGGCAGACATGCTGGGGCTTCGTGGGAGCCATTAAAGTGTCACAGGGTCAGCCGTCTGCCTCGGGCCTCTTTACAAACCAGCACGGAATACCTAGCTGGGTAGCAGCATTGCAGCTGAAGGCTGGACGGGGCCTGCTGCCTCTCCAAGGCACGAGACGCGGCAGAGGTGGAGCGGTCTCTCCAGCCACGTGCCCAGCTGCTTGCGGCTGCACCGAAGAGCCAAGGGCCCGCGCCTCCGAGTCCGGCGCTGCTTCCCGGCATGGCTTTTCAGACGCCGTTGCTGCTGCAGCTGGCTCTCTTGGCGACGTGAGCGCTTGATGTGCTTGTGACAGTTCTGCCATTGCAACGTGTGCGTGCTACGGGGAAGGCAGAAGCGGCAGTTGCGGCCTCCTGCATCTTGCAGTTTGCGTTGGCTTGTTGATGAGTCTGGGGGCCAAGTGAGCTTAAAGGCAGGTGTGGAAGGCTGCTGGCTGAAGGGGAGGGCAGAAGCTGGCTAGCCTGGAGAGCAGTGAAACCCCGTAACAATCCAAGTCAGCCTGCCTTGGACTCCGGCTCCCAGCAGGCCCAGTGAGATTGCCCAATGGCCAGCATGATGGGAGCTATAGTCCAAAACATCTGGAGGAATCCAGGCTGGGGAATGGTGGCGAATGCATAGAATTAACTCATGGAATTTTCTCACATGAGTCATCCTTGCAGAAAATTGTGTTAAATTTCTATCCCGCCACTCAGCCATAAAAGACTCTCAGGGCTAAAACGGCATTATGAAGTGGGCTTCAACAGTGCGAGGAGAGCACGTTTCGGTGGCCACTGGTCATGCAAGCTACATGGAGCCCACGAGTTCAGAGGCTGTGTGATATTCTGGTGATTACGAGGTTAAATTGAGAGCCCTTTATTTCTACAGGCTGGGATGTGATGCCATTCTTGGGCTTTTCTTTCCGTTTCCTGTCCAGCGTTTTCCCGCAATAAACCGTGTGCTTGCTGGATTCAGCTGAGCGGAGTGGGAGTCTTTGCTTCTCTCCAAGGTGCACGGTGGAGCGTTTGGGTGCCGCAGGATCCCAGTGGCGGGGGGCACTTGTGGAAGGGGGCTGGGGCTTTGGGGGCCTGCTGGGGCTTCCCTGGTGCGAGCGGCCAGCCAGAATGCAACACTGAGCGCCGGCTTAGATGGGCCTTCCTTCGGCCTGATCACACCGCCCTCCTCATACACTTCAGTGGTCCTGAACACAGAAATGTTCCTCCCGCCGTGGCTGAAAATGGGGAGGGAGCTGGGCTAGAGCTCTGTTGGGTGACTAGGTGTCCTGCTCTGCTGAGGACAGTCCTCTGGCCCACTATGGCGAAATGTGCTGCGTTCCGACAGAAAAAGATCCCTAACTCTGCCTGGATGCACACGAATCGGCACACGCACGCTTTGTGTGGATCTGTGTCTCCCTCTGTGCTGATGCCCACGTGGCCGACTGCCCTGCCCGCTGGCCCCCGGTTCACGTGTTGGGGACTGGCTGTATGCTTGGAGGGGAGCTGCTCCGGCTCTCCGTGGCGGCAGGGCCAGCTGGGGCTGTCCATGGACCTGTCATCGGATTTCTCCTCCTCGTGAAGGCTGTCCTGCCCATGGCCTGGCCTCCCTTTGTATCCTGATGAATTTGGTAATCATGCTTGTCAGATCTTTCCCTCTGAACTTCCTTTCTAATTTATTGTAGATAGATTTCAAATATTTCCAAGGTGATTAATTGAAGTGCTCAGAAAAAAAAAACTGGCATGTTTTGAAAATGTCCAATTAAGCATTTAATCAGCAAACCAGACCAGATAAAATCAAATATATGTTATCAGAAATGATCTCATGAAGAGGCAGCTGAGAAATGCCAGTTTCCCTGCCCTGAAATGTGGCTGGCCAGGCCTCAGCACCACCAGCTGGCTGCTCTCCAGCGAAGGCTAGACCAGCCTTCCTCCTTCAAGGACCCATTCCTCTGCAAGATTAGACAGTCCCACAACTCCCAGAATGGCTGGCTGCGGGATGCTGGGGTTTGTTGTCCTCTTGTCTGCCTAAGCGTGTGCAGGATTCCTGCCCCAAGGGGGATGCCGCTTTTGGGGCGAAGGGACGATGGGAGGAGGGGGGCCCCTTGGCTCCCCTTCTGTGTGTTCCAGGGAGAACGCCGGCTCATCGGCTGCTCCAGGCACGGCCTCTGTCGATTCGGCAGCCAGTGGCGGAGGCTGATTGCACAGCCAGGGTGAATTCTCTGGAAGGTCTTCCGTTCCAGCCCCGGTGGGTTCCTATACAAAGAGCCAGCGGAATTCAAAATCCAAAAAGGGTTCCCCCAGTACTGGGAGGAAGGTCACGTCCTGTGGCCAGTGGGCAGGGGTGTGAAAGGGCCAGTCAGCTTCTTGGGCGGTCACCTTCGAAACGGGCCGCCTTGTTACGCGTGGCAATGCAGGCAGCTGCTTGGGCCTCCCTCTCCATCAAAGCCGCTTGGCCTGTGCTCTCGTGGCCAGAGATGCAGGCTCAGCACAACCGCACCCCAGACGGCATCTGTGACCGGCTCCGTGTGTGCTCCTTTCTTTTGCCTTGGCCATATTTTCTCTCCCCACCCCCTCTTTCTGTTTGCTCAATTTCTTGCATTCATGCTGCCTTTTCCCAAATGGAGGAGGGACTTTGGAGGACTGACCTCAACCACATCGTCAGTTTCGTTTCATGATAAAGCAAGGAGCACTTTCTGAAGGAAAAGAAGATCTGGGGCTTGGGGGGAGATGTGGCAAATTCGTGGTTTGCAGATCTGGGACCGAACTTCACCCTGAACATGCATTTTGAGGATCTATGGTAGATACTGTTGTGTCTGTCCCTCTCCCCGAAGCCCTCCCCAAAATGCAACTGAGGCGTATCGCAGAAGTCAGTGGGAAAGAAACAGGGATAATGAGAATGCCAGTGATCAAGGGCATGTGCTGCACTGGGAAGCTGCTGATTACAGGCAGGGCCCCGCTCCTCCCTTCCAAACTCAGCCACAGGTGCCTTTAAGGGGGATCTTCCTGCCAAAGACCAATCGCTCAGAGTGTCTGCCATGGCCCTCTCTAGCTCATGCTGCGCTCTGGGAGTAATGGGGGCCGGTCTGCCCAGCTGCTCATTAGCCAACTCACTCTGCATTCCCCTGGGATCGGACACTGGATGGCCCCGCACTGCACCCGGCTGGCTAATCGCTGGTTCTGCTGGGCTTGGTGTCCCAGCGGCGGGTGGCAGCCCACCTTCTCCTCTGAGTCCCACATCCCCAGGGGGCGCTTTTGCAGGAGAAAAGGGACCAGTCCCTCCTGATGCTGAGCCCTGGAGCAACGGAGAGCCACCCCTCGCCCTCTTCCTCTTGTCCCTTGAAGGGCAGACAGGATTCCTTCTTGGTTTCCCTTCCACAACTAGATCTGGGAAGCGGAGCGAGCTAGGCCAATGCCTGGGTGGAGGGAATGGCCCTGCCATTTGGGGAGTGGCTGAGAGAGACGGGGCGTTGCGTCGCTCTTGGCCGTAGTCCTACCAGCCCTGTCGCAAACCGGGTGGCAGAGCGGCGTCCATTGCAGTGTTTGTGCTGGGTCCTGCTCTGATGCGCGAGCTGGGCTAAAGGCGAGCGATCCATACGCCCCGCACCACCCACCGTGCCCCGCGATCTCATTCCAAGGGACTAGATCCTTAGCCACGGGCCAGGGCGACGGCACCTTTCTCGAGTGTCGGGGGCAGCGTGCCGCTGTGGGCCATTTGCTCAGGAGCGTGCGTGGGGCGGCTGCCGGGCTCGTGTCCTGCTTAGGGGGCGCTTTGGCTTTGGCCTGGTCCATAAGGCTGCAACCCGCCCGGTGCTCTTGCGAGAAGCGGCGATCGGGGCTAAGCAGCAGAACAGCTGGGCGTGCGCTCCTGCTCATCTGGACTGGCCCTCCTGCCCTCCTTGGAATGCGCCCCACTCTCCTCCTGGATGATTTAGGTTTCTGGCCGAGCGGTGCCTCCAGCCTGCCCTCCTGGATGCTCGGCCAGCCGTGTTTATCACAGTGCCTTACTTCTTGCGCGTTGCTTTCCCAGGAAGGAAACCTTGCGTTTATTTTCCTCTTCTGCCTGCTTTGGCAGCCACAGATTAACCTCTGAGCAAGTAGTGCAGCACGGAGGTATTCCTGCCTGGTCCCACTGAATGCTGCTCCAGATAACGTGGCTTCTCCGAATTGCATGAAAAGGAGCTGCCCATATGCACACGTTGAAGGTGGGAGGAGAGACGCAGCAGCAAGGAAGAAAGGGGCATTTCTGACCTGTAGAATTCTGCTTACAGCCAAATAGGAAGGCGACTGTTAATGCAGTTTGCCCATTGCTCACTGCAAATCATGATTTATGAACAAATTTGGGCCGTTCAGGCAAATGTGCTGCATCCATAAGCAAGCTGTGGTGAGAGTGAATGCAAAGCCCCAGAGGCGGCTGTGATTGCTAGGACACACTGCCCCTTGGAGCAGAAACTCCGTGTTGGGATCGCATCTCCTCCCACCTAGCCTGTTCCGTGCTCCTTTGGCCATGCTGGAAAACTGGAGGTGTCGTGGGGCAGCCCGAAGGAGGCAAGAGGGAAACAGGGCTTGCACTTGGAGAAGAGAGGCCTGAGGCGACCCGTAAGATGCCGGGAGATTACACAACGGTGGTGAAGAGGGGCAAGGAGACACCCAGGAAACGGGCCCGGCACCGGTTGCCTTCAGCATCTTCGGTGGCTTGCACGCACGCAGCCCGCCAGCGGTCCTGGTGGCTGTCCTGACCCAGTCCTGCATTGGCCCCTCCATCGGGCTCGATGGCATGAGCAGAGCTGGCGGTGACGCGTTTCTCCTCTGAAAGAGAGGTAGGGGAGTTGCTGCCCTGTTCCCCAGCTGGCCCGCCGAGGCCCCTCTCCCCAGCACTGGGCCCCTCGCCTGTGGCCTTTTCACCGGCACCATGGTGCAGCTCCAGCCGCTGGCCAGCAGGGCTTCCAGGGCTGCGCTGCCGGCCTGGCACTGGGAACCTGCTGGGAGCGGCTGCCACCAGTGGGCCTGTGTTGCCACATTCATCCTTGGGAGAGGAGGCGCATGGGCCCAGGGTATCGCCAGGCGGGCCCCTTGGCTTCCTGTCCGGGGGACTGTGGCTGCCGGTTCCTGAAGCTCTGCCACTGGTCCCTCTGCAGCCACCGTTTCCCGCAGCTCAGCCTCCTGCTCCTGCCCACCGGCCACCGCAGTGACCTGGCGCTCCGTGTGGCTGATCTTCACCACTGAATCCTGCCGACTGTGCCTCTGGCTCTGCTGGCCGCACCTCCGGAGGACACCCTCTTGGCGCAGGGTCTTGGATATCCTCTAACGGCCTGAGCAAACAGGTCCTCTGAATGGCAGCATTGCTTGGGTTGGAGATCCAACAACTCACCAGACCGCCAGTGATCTGGTCCACAACATTGTTCGGCTGGAGGGTGCCGGTGGCCACTCCGTTTTTCCCATGCTCTTCCACTCATTGGAGGAACCGTGGAAAGTACCCACGCAGCCACACACAACAGTTGTGGGCCCCGTGACTTCTAGAGAACACCGGGACTTCAGATTTCTTGTAATCTGCAGCCAGGCGCTCCTGGCAATGCCTGGAGAGTGCGCCCAGAAAACTTCTTGAGCACAGCGTCATCTGCACACGCGGGGTGGAGACGGACTGTGCCGGGCCCAGGGCACGGCCTGCTGGGGATGCCGGATTCCCAGCCAGGTCACGGACGTGGGCCTGAAGCGGTGTGAGCACCAGGATGCAGTCTTGCTTTGTGGCAAGCACCGCGTTGGGGTTGACCGGCCGTGGAGCATCGCACCTTCAGCCTGGTGGTGTTGTCTAAGCATATAATCAGAAAGAGAAGTCTTTTGTCTACAGTTAGGAGATTTAATTTGTCCCAGAGTCTAGAACGGGGATTTGAGTCAAATGCAGCCTGCCGATCGATAAAGCTGCACGCCACACACCACCAGCTCTGGCGTATTTGTCGATTAAATGAGCTGGAGAGAAGCAGTGCTCTGCCCTGGTCCTGGTCAGCCTGAACCCTTCTTGCTCCTCTGCCAGGAGGGTTCCATCAGTTATCCAATCGATTAGCTTGTTATAAAGATGCCTTGCATATAAATTTACTAATTACGCATAGCAAATCTAATTGGGTGATAATTTGCTGGCTCTGTTGTGAGGCCTCTCTTACCTATGGGGACAGCTCCCGCAGTATTCCAAGCTTCTGGCAGTTTCCCTGTTGGATCAATAAATGTGAATAAAACCGCCAGGAGAGAGGCCCACCCATCAATATTGGATTTCAGAATTGGTGCTTTGCTACCTTTTAGCTGGAGAATAAGGGTCTTACCCTCAGTCGAGGACACTGGCAGCCCCTCTTGGAAAGTCCCCTAGTCCCCATGGTCTGGGTCGTGTCCTCTGAGCAGCACACCGGCCTGCTCACCAGGTCCAGGAGTGCCCACAGGGACTCGCGGCCGTTTTCCAGCACATCTGCCATCATGCGTGAGCCTCTCTGCCCTCTGATGCCTAATGTTTGCCGTGCTTCTTGTTTTTCCCTTCTATCAGAAGTTTCTGCTTTTGCCTACTGGGAACATATTTATTAGTCAAAAGGTCTGAATTGGAATAGCTACATTTATAGAGTCTCACAGTTGTCTCTTGGCATGTTTATGCTCATAGTTGAACCAACTGTAAGATGTTTGAGCCTTCTTTGAGCCGTTACGCTTCCTATTAAATCTTGATTGATAGTGCAATCTATCAGTCAGATTTATAAATCTATAAATAGATTTATGGCCTCAGAAGTGGAATTAGTAGAATGGATTGCAGTGTGGCTGACTGTGAGCTCCTTTGCATGGGGAAGGTTTGCTATGCTAAATTCGCAGCTGGTGCCCATTTAATTGTCCTGCCAGCCACCACTCTCAGATCTGCATTAGAGACATGCTGGGTTTTAGGAAAGATTTATCATGTTTGGGCCATGCTAGTATCATCGTTAAAGGAAGACGATCACTTTCTATATTAAAACCATCCTCAAACCTGGGGAGAGACTGCAGCATAATCGATCGCACTTCCTCCCAAACTAGCAAAATGGGTATTCAGGTTGATTGCCATGTGCGGTGCCATTTAAGATGATCAAATATCTCCTTCTTACAAATTGGGCTAAGCAGAACCCCGGATAATTGCACCTAATATCCTTGGAATATTGAGAGAAATCACGTACTGGGTAAAGAGTCTCACTCCAGAAGCTGTGCATAAGCTCACATCATCAACACCCAGGCGAGCATGGAAATCTCCAGCCACAATAAATACTGTGTCCGGATGTGACAGTTCAAGAGATTCAATATAATTCTCAAATTCTACCCAATTAGCAGCCGCTAGTGTTTTTTTGAACAGGGTGATATATAGACTTTGCCCGGCATGAGATGAGCTTCTTGGAAAGTAGCGTGAAGAGCAGTTGCCGTGGAATCGCAAAGGCTTGTTGCTCTTACAGTTCCCTCTGGCGTTGTGCAAATAAAGTGAGCCAGTCCACCACTGGCCCTGCCAAAGCCCTTGGGGGAAACAGGAGGGAGCGAAAAGCATTTTAAGTGTTAAGTGTTAAAGGTTCTTGCGGCAAGATGAAGTCAAAGCACTCAGTATAATTCAGTAATTGTGTGTTATTCTGCTTTAAACATCATCCTGCCATATCCCAAGACGATGCTTCTATCCCACTGTCCTTTAGGTTTCTGGACTTAGCCTGTCCTCTCTCTTTTAAGTGCTCTGACTTATCTAAAAACGCCATCCTATTTCTTCATGTGGGGCCCACCCTATGGTTTCATAGCTTCCCCACAACTAGGAGGGGGCAACCCATCTCTGGAGTGCTTAAGGCCTGGTAGCTTAGCTAGACTTTGGTTCTCATGGTCTAAGTTACGACAGACGCTCTCATACTCCAGGGGTGGTGGACTTTGAAGCTCGGCATCTACAGGTGGAAAGTTCTGTTGGGGTGGTGGTCCTTTCAGCTATGCATGCAGGTGAAACGATGGATGGATGGGGGTGTTGATTAACAGGCGTACCAGCATCTTTTCTTGATCGTGATGTTGAATTTGAATCAACCTGGATTGCAGCTTGGCTAATTTAGTGTTCGTATTGCATTGTTCCTTATTGGGAAGTTTTGTAGGACCAGTCGAACGAATCCAAACCACCATTCGCCTGGATTTCCTTGCTCCATGTACCCATGGCTTGTTTTGGTTTCTTGGGTTGTTTCTCTGCAGTTTGCTTGCCTCCTTTGGGTACCATCAATAATTCTCTACACTGGGTCTGACTCAGCGCCTGAGAAAATGGTGGCGGGACTTGACTCCCCGTAGTCTTCCTTTCTGAGGCATGTGGCACTTTGATGACTGTCTCTTTGCAATGATGAAATCGGAGCATACCGTTCTGAGTGAGCTGGGTCTTCCTTTTCGTGATTCAAGCTGGGATACTGTGGCTGCTGAACATTAGGAGAACTGTCTTACAATCCAGTGCTAATCAGACCTTGGACTGCTTTCAGACCCGTGTCTCCAGCAATGGGCTCTAATCACCGTTTTGCGTGGTGTTCAGCCCGAGGGGCAGGGCTCCAGTCAGCAGGGGCGCCTGCAGGGAATGGGCAAGGCACGCGGGCAGGTGCTCTTGCCTTTCTCTCTCCAGACCGCTTGGCAACACGTCATGAGGGCTGCACTGCCCCCCCCCCCGGGTTGCGTTACTGCATTGGAGTGTGCGGTCCAAGCGAGCCAGCTCCCTGGCGAGGGAATCCAGGCACTCGGAGAGAGTTTGGCCTGCCTGGCTGGTGAATGCGCAGGGCTCCTCCGGCAGGCCCGGCAGTCTCTGCAGCAGTCGGAGGGGTACAGGTGTTGTTTCCTTTGCCCTTCATTTTAAGGCCAGAGAGTGTTTGCCTGGCTGTTTTCGTGCTTGAAGGCGTGGGGTGGTTCTGTGGGATTTGCGGGTTCTTTGGAAAGAAGAACTCCATTTGATCGATAGGCTAGACATACACATGGTGGGCATGTCAGGAGCGGAGCCGGCTGGAGCCGGGGGTCAGACTAGATGGCCCAGGAGGCCCCTTCTGACTCGCTCTGTTTCTCTCTTTCTATGTTACTGGCCCTGAATCCCTGTCTGATCAGGATTCCTCCATCTTTTCACCCCTCACATTCTCACTTCCTGCAATTAAGTCCAAAGGCCTCGGAAAGCAGTCCCTCATAAAAGAGCACTCCAAATTGATTGAGTTTTTGTTTTGTGTTGTGTTTTGGCAACCTTCTAAGGACATAGGAGAAGGGAGCTCAGGAAATGCAAGCACACAGGTGCGTGCACACACGCACCACTCTGGGGCCGGGTCTGGTCCTGGGGCGGCTGTCTTTGCACACCTGGCTTCTCTCTTGCGGGCAACCCGAGGGCGTGTGGCTGCCCGTGGCTGGGAAGCTAAAGGCCTGCTTGGGGGACCTGTGTCCCCCAGGTCCCGCCTCCTCCCGTGGGACTTGCCAGTTGATTGTGATCACAGCTTGAGGCTTCGTTGTGTGTCCCACCACAAGAGATGGGAGCACAGGGCCGGGCTTTCCCTGTGGCGGCTCTCTGTTTATGGAACTCCTTCGCAGAGGAGCTGAGATTAGCTGCCTTCCTGGCGACTTTCAGGTGGGCAGCAACAGCGCTTGTATTCTGCCTGGTCTTTCATGCTCTTTAATCCGAGAGTGAGGGGTTGAACGTATTTTAATCCTGTTGTGGCATTTTGCTTTGTGAACTGCCTCAGAGCAACATGTTGGAGCCGAACTGTGATACAGAGAAACTTGTGTGAGAGGAAGAGATGGATCGATATGGTATGATTTTATTGGTCCACAGGACCCAGTCCAGGAGAAATTTCAGGTTGTTAAATTTCAGAAATTTCAGGTCTTAAAACAAATCCAAGAACCCCAGAATGCACCCCCAATTTCTTCATTTCACTTGGGCTCCAACAGTTTGCAATGTGGGGGGGGGTGCAGAAATGGGCACAGGCCTTCCTCTGACAGGATTTCTCCTGTGCAAGATTTTCTGGCCCCAGAACCATCTTTCCTTTTCCAGCGATGGAGGACCACTTCCTCGTCTTACTGGAAATAACTTCCCGCTATATAGGAGCAAAAGAGACAATACATCATTTCTGAAATGCCCCCAGAAAGTCCTTTTCAATATTTTCAGTGCACACCCACTGCCTCTTGATCTAATAAGTGCGTGCAGAACATTGGCCAACTGAGGTAACTGGACGCTGCCCCGAGACGTCTGCCCGTGTTTTTCTTGTGAAATAATTCTGGGTGGTTTTCCAGGTCCTGCAGCTCCAACCGAGGAGGGAAGAGGAGAGGAAGCCAATGTGGGGGTTGCCCCCTTGCTTCTGCCCTTGCAGGAGACGATGGCTTGGTGCAGGACTGGCTTGGGGCGCCGTGCCTGTGGTGGACATCGCTCTCCAGGCGGGGCTTTTGAGAGCCGCGAGGCCGGTGTGTGCAGGAGGCGGGGCTGCTTCCGCGGGGTCTGGTCCCTGGGGAATTCCGTTGCTAAAGAAGGGAGACTGGCTGCCCTCGCAGGGGGGCCTTCCAGGCCTGGTTGGTCCAATCTGCTCTGAACTACAGGTGCAACTGATGGACTGCTATGGCCGTCAAAAAGCATTGATGGCTACTACCAATTCATTCTTGGATTTTTAAAATGCTTCTTAATTTGTTTTTATTTTAAAAACCGTGTGCACCACCTAGTAGGTTCCATCAATACAAGATGAGGAATACATGGCTCAACAGAACTGAACAAGAAAAAGATCTTGGAATAATTGTGGACAATGGGCTAAACATGAGCCAACAATGCAATGCAGCTGCCAAAAGAGCAAAGGTTATTTTGGGATGCATTTACAGAATCACGAGAAGTAGTAGTTCCTCTACACTCCTCACTAGTCAGATCTCCTCCCTCCTGTGTCCAGTTCTGGCCACCAAGATTGAAGAAAGATGCAGGTAAATTAGAAAGAATTAGTGGCCCTGTGAGGAGAGACTGAGGCAACTGGCCATGTTCAGCGTTGGGAAGGGAAGCCTCAGGGGGAACATGGTATCCCTCCATAAGTGCCTCACAGGCTGTCACAAAGAGGAAGGTCATGATCTCTTCTTGCTGATGCCGGAGTGCAGGACACGGAATAATCAAGGCAAGCTGCGACAACCCAGGTTCAGGCTAGATATGAGGAAAAGCTTCCTCACAATTGGAGCAATACAACAGTGGAGCCAGCTGCCTGGAGAGGTGGTGGGCGCTCCCACACTGGAGGCATTCAGGGTGAAACCGGGCAGCCCTCTGAGTGGGAGGGTGTGCCTGGGTCTCCTGCACCAGCAGGGGTTGGGCCCCATGGCCTTTGCGGCCCCTTCCAGCTCAACTCTTCTATGATTTCTCTCTCAAGGTTGGTTTTGTTGCGATTCTTTGTGCTCCTGGCCCCGGAGCTGTCTGACTCGGAGCGGCTGGCATTCTCGGGCTCGTCACGAGTGGTGTGAGTCAAGGCCCATCTGTGGCTGTGCCCCAGTGCCCGCCTGCCCATCTCGGTTGGCAAACGACCCTTGACGGGTCAACCAGCAACGAAGGCGTAGTTGCTGGTTCCTCTAGCCCAGGACTGGTATTCAGAAGCCTCCTGGCTTGGCATTACACCACCCCAATTTACATGCCACTCTCTCTTGCACCTCTGCCATGGCAGTGCTGGATGCTTCCCGCCACCCAGGCAACCAGGCTGTGCCCTGTACGCACTTTGGTGCCCGGGTACTGTGGTGCTCGGGCAGGGGGGCCTCTTGTGGGACCTTGCTGCTGTGCGGAGGGAGCGCTGGACTCGGGGGCCCGCTGGCCCGGCCCCATCTGCTCTTCCGCGCCAAGCCTTTCAAACGCTCTGGAGAGGAGCTGGTTTCCGCCGCCGCTGCAGCAGTGCAAGTTATAAATCACTCGCCCTGAGCTACACTGCAGTGGATTCTCTTCTGCTCAGTATTCATGCCACGGTGTGATATCAACAGAAAAATACATGGTTGGATGCCACCAGCAGGGACTGGGTAATCTGTACCGTGCAGATAAATATCTATATTTTAGCGTGGGGGCCCAGTATCATAATCTCCGTGGATTGCTCACTCCACCTGGGCTCCTTTGCCAGCAGAAATTCAAGGTTTCCCTTCTGGAATGGAGCCGCTCCAATCAGGTGGGTCCGGTACTTCAGAGATTCTGGCGAAGGAGGGAAGGGGACCAGGGCCACCCCTCAAAGGGGTGGAGCAGCCTCTTACCTGTTGCATTCTTAACTGAGGAAGAGTCCTCCTGCTGGATCAGATGAAGGCTCCACCTGGTCTGGCATTCGTGTCCTGCAGGGGCCCACCAGAAAGGCGTGGGGAGATGCCGGGAAGCAGCCCCCCGTCCTCGCTTTGATTCCTATCGGACTGTGGTGCCTGCAGATAGAACAGATGTGGACTGCTCTTTGCTTGTTCAGTCCGGTGGTGTCTCTTCCAGCAGTGGGTTGCCGCTCCCCATCACCTTTTCCTTTCACCGCTACTTGATGCTTTTCACCGGAGATGCCGTGCTTGTGCTCTTCTACTGAGCCACGGTCAGCCCCTGCCTTGGACCACAGAAGCACAGAAACAGAGCAAGTCAGAAGGGGTCTCCCAGCCATCTAGTCTGACCCCTGGCACCAGCCGGCTCTGCTCACAACATGCGCACCATGTGGACGTCCAGCCTATCCTTGAACACCCTCACCGATGGGGCCTCAACCGCCTCCCGAGGAAGCCCATTCCACACCCTCGGGGTCCCAGGAAGTGGTTCCTGGCATCCAAATGGAACCTGGGTTCCCTGAGAATTGCTCCATTGAGCGCGTCCTGCCCTCCTCTGCAGGGCGAAAAAGTCATGCCCCACCTCTGCACGGCACCCCCTCATGCACCTGTATGTTGCTAACGGGTCCCCTCAGAGTCTCCACCTCCCGAGGCTGGAAAGACCAGCTCCCTCAGCCTCTCCTCATCCGGCTTTTCCTGCGATCCGGCCACCATCCCAGCCTTGGACCTCCGAGGTGCTTTGGTCTGGCAAGCGCTCCAGCCCTCTAGTGATCTGTGGGTGCGGGGGCCTCTTTTTGAAACAGAGGAGGGTCCTCGTGCCGTGGAGCACCAGGCCCCCGGAGAGGGCTGGCTGCATGAAGCCCGACTGGCCCGGCCTGGTGATGTGAATGCCAGGATCCTGGCACTTCGTGCCCGTGGGACCCCACCGTGCCTGCAGATCCAGCAATGGGCAACAGAGACCCCACGGTGTGGACTTGTGAGCAGCCCCCCTCCCTGCGGCTTCACCCCTCTTTCCTTGCTAGCCCAAGGAAAAGCAGACAGGGCTAAGAACCGTCGAGAAAGCGGTGAAATGCAGGCCGAGCGTCAAGTCCCAGCTGCGCTGCCAGTCCACCCTGCTCTGTGGAGCCATGAGCACCAGGGCTTCTGGTCCAGTTCTGGAAGAACAGAGGTTCCGTTGGATCAAGCAGCAGCTGCAGCCTGTTGAATGGAGAAGCACTGGGCTCAGCCCAGCAGCCGGAAGCCCTGCAGAAATGGGCAAGGGCTTGGCTAGTTTCAATTATCTTGGCCCTGGGGGGCTGTAGCTGCATTAACAGGCGGTTTTGCTGTAGGCAGATCTTCCAAGACAGAGCAGGTAGGAAAGCCTTTGAAAAGCCCGCAGACAGGGGTTCTGGCCCTTGGGAGTGCTGAAATCCTGTTCCCCAAAGCCACCAAAAAATGGGAAAAACTTTGGGGTGATGGAAACAGAGTTTGGGGCAGCTTTGGTGCGTGTGTTTTTTACACCTTTCCTTTGCAAGTTTCATTTTCCATTTCTCTCTGACCCTCTCTAGAGCCCAGGCAGATTGGCAACCGATTTGAAAATGGTCAGAAATGTAAATCACAAAAATGGGGGATGCTGGGAATTAAAATTCTCCCTTAAGATGCAGCGCCAGGGCTCCCCAGTGCCCAGCCAAGTGAAGAGGATTCCCTGTAAAATGTGCATCCCTTAAGCTATATATATACATTGACAGGGAAAGCAAGAAATGGGAGAATAAATAAAGTTACACGTGCAGCAAAAATGCTCTGTGTGATTGAATGTCGCCTCATAATGTTCGCGTGTCTTGGTGATGAATTGCGCCCGAGCCGTGGAGGGGGCAGCGTCACAAAGGAGTGCAGTTCCCGGACCCCCTTTTCAGAGCAGGAATAAGACTTTCGCCTGCCAGAGTTCCAGGGAACATAACGGATGGGCTGCCCATGCTCTGCGTGATAATGAGGCTTTCAAAATTTACTCTCATTTGTGACAGATTAACTTAGTGGAAGCCAGGAAATGAGTGACGCAATTCAGCAGGGAGTCGTTTTCTTTGATGAAGTTCTGCCCAAGGAGATTGTCTCTTTCGTTCTGCATCTCTCATTCAAAGCTGCATCTCAGCTTCCTGAAGAATGTTTGTTTTTGGTCTTGTTAAGGTTCTTTGCATTTCACCCTTGCAGGCGAAAATTCCCAGGTGCTTCTGTGCCCTCCAGGCTCGCCCTTGTGCCGATCCTAATAAACTGGGTATGAAACCCTCTCCCGCTGCCATCTCTGTGCGGAGAGGCATGCCTGCCTGGGTGCCTAATGGGAGTGGTAGTGCCCTGATGCCATTTGGATTCCCTTTCCTCCCGTACCGGGAGTGAGCGAAGCCTCACTGAGCTCACTTTCAAAACGTTTACAGAACCTGCCACACCTGAGCCCTTGCTCTGTTGAGAATCAGCTGGAGAGCGGCTGTCTCCTGGAGGGTGAAGGCCACTTCATTTCCTTTGCATTTACTCTTTCTACTTTTAGGATTTATTTTTGGTTAGTTGCTGAAATAGAGTTTTAACTGGTGGGTACTGTGTATGTTTTATTCATGTAGTTTTAATCGATTGGCCTTTACATTTTGCATATCATTCTGTTTTGTCGTGCTTTCTTGATAACCACTTTGAGCACTTTTGTGGAGGAAAGGCAGGCTACGGGTAGGTAGGGGCATCCTCTAATAAATGCTTCATGGTAGGAGTTGACATCTTTAATTTTTTAAATTCCCTTGGAAGACAATTAGCAAACACCAAGCAAATTGGAAATAACATGCAAGCTTCCACACTGCTTTCTTCTTCTGTTGAGTCGTTTTATCTTCCCAAGTGCTTGCTCTTGGATGTTAAAATGTGCTTTTGCCCAAATGTACTTAGTGCGGAGCCATCTGTTAAAAAGCCGGAAGAGTCACTGTTTAGGTTGAAAAGGGACATTTTGATAGATCAGAAGACCCCCTCAGCAAATTACTTTGGAGAGTGACTGTAAATTATTAATTTTCACTCCTCCTCCATCAACCAGCCCTGTGTTCATCTGATATTCTTGGCCCTGTTGCCTCTGTCAGAATTTCATTGAAATATGGCGTTTTCGGGATTAATTGTTGAAATATTGAAAGCTATTTTGTGAATAACTTAGAAAGCTTTTTTGGCTTTTGAGAAGGCGGTTTTCTGGCCGAGGCTTCTGCTGGAGGTTGGGAAGGCGCATGAGTGTGGGGTGTGTGTGGACGCTCAGGAGGGCTTTTGCCCTCTTTCCCCGCTCCTGGGGTTGCTGGAGGTACCCTGTGGACCACTGTGAGACCACCTGGATGCCTTGGCCTCATCCTGCAGGACACATGATCCTGTGGCAGGGCTCCCCCTGCTGGTGAACAGGCTGATGGGGACAGTGGTCTTGGCCGTGGAAGGTCATGCCTTGACCCTCTCCTGATGGACAGAATACCTCCAGGATTTGAGGCAGGAGCTGTTCCTTCCCATCATCAGCTACTTGAACCTTCTGGCTGGAGATGCCAGCAGAGGACAGGTACCGCCTCCCTGTCAGGTGTGCTCATATTTTGCTCTGGCCTCTTCCCGAATAGGGAAGCTCTTTGCTTTATACACTCCCTTGGCTATGTTGACATTCGAGGAGCCATTGTGGTTATTCTACAAAAGCTGGCCGGGAGATCTTCCACGGCTGGTGTTGTGTTCACCCTGCATGGTGAGAGTGGTTCTAGCTCCCAATCTTTTATATTGCTCTCATTAATTTCCATTAATTAGAAGCTGTTAGCAGCCACAGTGATGACTGGAGATGAAATGGCTGGGGAAATCCATTCCTTAATTCAGTGTTAATTAGACACAGTGAGCATCTGATGATATTGACCCTACTCCTGAAGCAGATTAATATGGATGGTAGACCAGTTACCTTTCTGAGAAAGAAAAGAGGGGAACGGAGGGGTCTGTCGCGATGGTCGGATCTTGTTGGTCACAGTCCGATGCACTGCGGACGCTTCCATACGGAAGGGCTGAGACGTGCAGGTGGTTTCCAGTCAAGCAGGGGAGCAGGAGAAGACTGCATTTCGCGCTGTGATTCACGCTTCCCGCAGCAGGTGCCCCTCGGCCCACCCAGGTGTCCCGAGCAGGGACAGAACAAGCGTCTAGGGCCCCAACTTCTAGCACCTCAAACTCGAGTACGTTTTTTCAATGCCTGAAGAGCTGCAGGTACAGCAGCCTTTCCAAGGCAGTCCCTCCAGGTAGGTTGAACTACAGCCTCCATCACTACCAGCCATCATAGCCTGGCTGGATGGGAATGATGGGCCCTGGAGTCCAGCACATCTAGAGGGCATTACTTGAGAAGGCTAATATGGTAGGCTTTCAGGAGGCGGGGAAGGGACGCTGATGCCACGTGTGCTTTCTGCCTCCTTCGCAAGCCAAGTGACCCCACATTCTGCATTGTGAGGTGCCTCTCTCTGAGCGGCAGCTGCTCAGCCAGCTGGAACTGCTTTCTGTAGCCTTAGAGCGGCGATGGATTTTGAAGTCGGTTCAAGCAAGACAAAGCTTACACTAGCGCTTGCGGTGTCCTCCTGTATAATTCCCCGCATGTAGAGAGCTAGCATTTCAAGGTGAAGGCTAGAATCCGTCATCAGATCATCTAGCTTTCTGCATGGGGAGGGACTTACTTGGATGGAGGGTCTCTCCACCGGGGAGCCCCAGCAGCAGTGGGAGAGCCCAGAAGAGGGTCGCTCCATGAGAACCAAGCTTGACCTAATGCTCTTCGTGTCTGCAAAGATCGGTGGTGCAGAGTTTCTGTCAAAAACCTGCCCCGGGGATGCGGAGCCTGCCTTCCCTCCCTCCCTCCCTCCCTCCCTCCTTCTTGTGAGCGCTGGGAAGGCATCCCAGGGCTCATGGGCCTCCCCTCCACTGGCCGGGGTGCTGCCACGGCCTTGGATCCGGGGCTCCGAGACTGAGCCCCCCAACAAGCAAGCAGCATGGAAAGAGCTGCTTCCTGGGGTTGTCAGTGCAGCCTTGGCGGGTGGAGAAGGGGCTTCCGGTGGGCGGGGAGGGAAGAGCAGAGCCTAGGAGATCCCGGGCCCCTCAGCCCTCGCAACACAGCTCCTGTGGCCAGGCTCCAAGGCCCGTCAGGGGAGGGAAAATGTAAAAGGGGGAACGGAGAGGGCCAGATCCCCACCAAACTTCTCCTGCTTGCTGGCAACAGTCCAGCAACTGGACTCGATTCTCTGAAGCCTCCGAGATCAAAGACCGCCTTCTAAGGGGCGCACAGTCCTACGGAGATAAATCCTTGGTTTATTTACAGATTTTATAAGCCCATCTATGTCTAAAACCATTCCCAAGGGGTGTTCAAAGCACCCCAAAGTAAAGTCAAAGAGGAAGGAGGAAAGTCGAAATCCAGGTGCTCTGACAAAACGGGTGGTTACTGGGGAGATGTCTCTGAAGGATCATCCCAGGCCGACGCTGGGAACAAATCCCCCCCTGCCAGGCACAAGTGGCCAGGGGTCTGGGGGGCAGGAGGGCTCTCGGGGTGGCCCGCAAGCAGCGCTCGGGTCCCCTCGGTCTGCCCACAGCCCCTCGTCCGGTGACCGTGCTGAGCGGGGCCTCTCACACCCTGCCCCGAGTGGTTTAGGGCTGGGTGCAAAGCCTCGAACCAGGCTGGGAGCAACAGGGAAGGGGCTGGTCTCAAGAGCAGCCGGGCTGCAGCTTCTGCACTAGCCCCTCCGACAAGCCGCTTCCACAGCCCAGCCTGCAGGGCTGGTCCCTCGCAACGGCCTGGTCCATCCCCTTCCCTGTCCAGTCTGTTATTCACCTCGGCACTGCAAAGGCGTGACGTGGGCCGTTTCTCTACAGAAACAAATCGGTCCAACCCGTGAAGGAGATCGGTCCAATCTCTCAAGGATGAGCTCACTAGCTAAGGAGCCCCATCCCTGGGGAAGGTGGAGAAGCGGGGAGGGTTGCCTCCCTGTCCGGAATGTGGCTGGCCCCTGTTGGAAGCAGTATACTGGGCTGGGTGGACTCTGCCTTGTCCACCGGGGCCCCTCTGGAGCTTCCTGGCCCTTGCCAGAGATGTGAAGGTGGAGTGTCTTCTCCTCCCCTCCTTCTTCTTTGTGAAATGTTTGAGGGAGTTATAAATATTCTGAGTACGCTGCTGGCATTTCAGTGCTGACATTCTTAATCGCTGGTTGCTCATTCAAGTGTACTAGTAGATCCTGAATGGGGCTTATTATCATATTAATGCGGAAAGTATATGTGGGTAATTATGGACTCCTTCATTCAGGGAAGAGTGAGGTCTTGCTTGGGGTCCCCCTTCCAAAGGTTAGGAAGGGCTGCGTGCTTCTCAAGCAGGGGGACGACGTGTGTGCGAGGGGGAGTCGGTGGGGAGCAGGCAGCGCTTCTGCTCGGTTTTCCCTAGCGAGGGTTGCGGCCTCCACCTGCACGTCCCGCCCGAGTGCGTGCGTGGGGGCAAGCCACGCTCCAGGGGTGAGCCCGTCCCCTTCCCTGGCCTGGAGGAGCGAAGGGACCGAACCAGTTCTGTCTGAGCCCAGCGGGGAGGTGGCCAGTGCTTCTCAGTCCCTCTCGCAGCACTGCCCCCCCCCCCCGCCGGTGGTCCTGCCTCTACCCTCGCCCATCGGAAGGGGTTCTGCTCCATCAGAGACCCGTCTTTTCTCCCTTGGGAGCACCTTACCCTGCGGGGCGTTCGGCGGAGGCAAGGAGAGGTGCGGGGACTGCAGCAGCTGCCCAAGGCTCCACCCGCACTCCCAGGAGAGGACTTAGCCTGGAAACGAAATTTGCTGGCCACGGAGTACAATTTTGCGACGCGAGTTCTCACATCGGACACCTCAAGAGTTATTTCTACTAATATCCTGCATATCAGATCTTGGAATCCAAGCTTTATTTGGTTTGAGGGGATGTTTTCTAAGAATACTCCCTCTGAAATCTACCTTAATTTTCATGCAGAATATTAAGATTTAATATAATGATGCAATATTCATTATTTTACACTTTTTGACAGACATAAGAGAATCCCACGCTCAACTGAACAGCTGGAAAATGGAAACGAGACTGGAGTTTCTGAGAGCAAATAAGAAAATGCTTTTCTTCCAAATCGCTCCTTTGCTCTGAGTGAATGCATAATAGAGGAGGTCTAGAGCAGAGGGCAGAAATGATAAAGGCCTCAGTTTCTGAAGCATTTTAAGGTGTGCTGTTTGAAAGAGAGTAACGAATGTTTCTCCCGTGCGAGCCTCCGTCAGGCGCCTGTCGGGAGGGGAGGTCCGTGAGTGCCAGTTTCACGCTGAGCAGTGAGATGGGGGGCTTTGGCTCCTCCTTGTTCCGCTGTTCACAGCGCAGCCGTCACCTGTGGCTCCCCCCCGTGCTTGTGGCTTTGCTTTCAGTTGCAGCCGACTGGAGAAACTCTGCCCGGCCGATCTGCTGACTCACGTGCCACTCCTCATGGCGCCATCTTGCCCTCATTGTACATGCTGTGTGTATCTCTTTTGTGTACACAGCGCATGCAGTGTGGACAGGTTGGTGCTCCAGATCCACCTCGGTCAAGAGAGGGAGCAGAGATGGCCCAGGAGGTATGGGATCCCTTCTTCAATCGAAACAGGCCTGGCCGTGGGCTTGTGTGGCATGTTTTGGTGGGCATCAATCCGCTTAAAGGGCTTTCCTCATCCTTTTGGGGCTCTGTTGCTAATAGATGCTTGTTCACCAGCTTTTTCCTGGCAATTAGGAGCACTCGTTCATCCAGCTAAAAAGCAAGATGCCGAAGGCATGTTGGAAAAGCTGGTAGGCATTTGATAATGCACTTGCCCATGGGGAGTATATGCAGTTTTACACCCACCCGTGGTAAAATGCCTGGCCTCTCCCTTCATTTGCACACCTTGATTTCTCAGAGGTGGGGCTTCTTAAAAACCTGCGCTCATCTGCAGTCTAGTCGCTCACATGCAGGCATGCATGCAAGGAACGCTTCTTCCCGCGAGGAACACAGTTGGCAAGAACCAGGACGATGCCCTACGCCTTTCCCTCTCTGTTTCTTTGGGGGGGGGGGTTGGTGCATTGGTCTGAAGGAGCACACAGGCCCCTTCTCAGCTGGGTAAATTAGGCAGAATAATCCGGGAGGGGCCTCTGCTAAGCTCAGCGCACCACCAAAGCAGGCCAGTGGGACAGAGGAAGGCTCGCAGAATCTGCTGCGGGAGAAAATCTGAAAATCCCTTTCAGCCTTCCCAGTAGGTGGAAAAGCAGAGAACGCCCCACTTTTAGGTGGGCTGCAGCTCTGTCCACAAGGGCTATTTATTTATTTATTTGGGATTCTTATATGCCGCCCCCTTCACATAGGCCTCGGGGTGGCTTCCATCAAATAAATAACAATACAAATATATAAAAACTAGAAACATCCAGGCAATAAGTTAAAACAATAAATAAATTAACAATTAATTAAAATACCATTTAAATAAAATACCATTTAAATAAAAAGGTCTTGGCCTGACTCCGAAAAACAAATAACGACGGCGCCAGGCGGACCTCTCTGGGGAGCGCATTCCATAGGTGGGGCGCCACCGCAGAGAAGGCCCTCCTCCAGGTACTTTGCCTCCTGATGTCTTTCATGGAGGGTTCCCGGAGGAGGGCCTCTGCCGCCCATCTCAGGGGGCGGGAGGGCAAATACGGAAGAAGGTGTTCCTTTAGGTATCCAGGTCCCAAGCCATTAAGGGCTTCATAGGTAATGACCAGCATTGAGCCCAGACTTCGATGGGAAGCCAGTGAAGCTGGTAGAGGACTGGGGTTATACGAGAGTAATGCCCAGTCCCCGCAAGCAACCTGGCTGCTCTATTTTGCACCATTTGCAGTATTCGGACTGTCTTCAAGGGCAGCCCCACGTAGAGTGCGTCACAGAAACCCAACTGGGAAGTAACCAATGCATGTGTCACTGTCGCTAGGCAATCATCCTCCAGGACGCAGCTGATGGATTAACTGAAGGAAAGCGCTCCTTGCCACCATAGTCACCTGAGCTTCCAGGGACAGCTCTGGGTCAAGGAGCACTCCCAAGCTGCGGACCCTGTCCTTTAGAGGGACTGCAACCCTGTCCAGGGCAAGGTCCAGGTCCCCTTCCCCAAAGCCCGATCCACCTACCAATTACCTGGCTACCTGGGCAGCTTTCGAACGGATGATCGAAAGCTGCCCAGGTAGCCAGGTAATTGTGTTTTGGTCGTGTTTTGGTCTCCATCTCAGTGGTCCAAGGGAGGAAGAAGGAAGAAAGACGGTGGCACAGTATTATCCGCAATGTGCTGTCCTTTGCTCGGCTGGAAGTGTTGGGGATATTGGTTGTATGAACATGGACTGGGCTGGGGTCGTTTTGGTGATTAAGATCAAACACACACGGGCTCCAAAGTGCTATGGTAAGAGTCTCTGGATTTTGATTAGGAGAATGTGTGAATGTGTGTGAGAGAGGGAGCGTGAGCGAGCGAGCGAGCAGCGCATGTGATAAGGTTGACTCCCCTCTCCCCTCAGTGCCTTGTTTCCGCAAAGGCTCATCTGGCTTCTCTCCCCGCCTGGGCTGGCCGGCCAGCCGGCGCGGTGGCTTTATCAGCAAAGGCAAGGCAGCAGGGCACCGGGCCGCCTCGTTCAAGTTCAAGTCGCGGCCGGTCCGCCCCTGAGGAGGCGCATCGAGCGGGGGGGCTTTCATGGCAATTGAACAGCCATGCTGGTTTCCCAGGCCCTTTCAGGAGCCAGGGGCAGGCAGGCAGGCGGGTGGGCTGTTTTGTGCTTCCTTGCTCTGGTTCTGGGTGGAACGATCCACAGGCCATCAGCCAGGTAAGCCTCTTGGAGGGGCTGGCCTTGCCTGGGCCCCTGCAGTTTGGCCTGGGCCCCTGAGGATTTGCCCTCCTGGCCCTGTCTCCATGTCTCATCAATCGAAATTTGATGGAAGCTCATGGCAGAAGCCTTGTGCTCTCTGTTGCTTATTGTGTGCGTTCTCTCTCTCTCTCTCTCTCTCTCTCTCTCTCTCTCTCTCTCTCTCTGTGTGTGTGTGTGTGTGTGTGTGTGTGTGTGTGTCGTTGTGAGCGTTCCTCCCTTCACACATCCCGAGCCACAGGCCTTTCTTGCAAAAGGGTCTTTACTGACCAAGTGTTTTCCAGAACTTCGCCCTCGCCCCCCGAGCGAATCTTTAAGCATGCGCAGAGTGGTTTGTTGGACCTAATCGAATATTTACTTCTTGGAACTCTCCTTATATGTTTGGGTGCCATCCTTCTGGGAAGGGCCCTTGGAAATGAGCGAGGCTCCGCCCCGCACGCCAGTCCCCCAGCTGGGCACCCCGCTCTGCTACCCGCGTGGCATCCTGGGGCCAAGAGCCATGCCTGCCTTGTCTGTCTCTGAGAAACGTCCCGTTCGAAGCCCCCCACTCCCCATAACTGCACTTCCTGGTTATTCTACAATGTCGGAAGCATCTTGACAAAACACGGGCAGGATCTGGGAAGTGGAAAGAGGCATTTGCCATGTTTCTGCTGGCTGAAACTCCTCACCCCCTGCTGCCCATTAGCGGCTTTCCTCTCAGCATGGACTCCTTGTTGTTCTGGATCCTACAGGAGAAAAAACAGGCTATTTGCACGTGGCAAGTGTGCTTGGGCCAAGGCTCAGAC
Source organism: Varanus komodoensis (assembly GCF_004798865.1). NCBI lineage: Eukaryota > Metazoa > Chordata > Lepidosauria > Squamata > Varanidae > Varanus > Varanus komodoensis. The sequence goes on from NW_025336401.1 coordinate 1,455,821, forward strand.
GCAGCCCCCCACCCCTTTAAGTTGCCTCCCCACTCCTGTCCGTAGGGTTTCAACAGCTACCCACTCCTACCATGCAGATCCTCAACTTGCTTTCTCATTCTGTAAAATGGGTGTGTAAGTGCCTGCCTCTTGGGGTTATTACATGGTTGACACGCACACAGGGGACAACTGTAGCTGTCTCTTTCATGTACAAAGGCCAAAAGGAGAATGAGACTTTGAAATAAAGGGCGCATCCGGAGCTGTGGCCAGGCCTGAAGCGCAGGGCTTGTCAGGAAGGTCCCCGCCTAGGAAAGTCCCGAATGCTGAGCAGCTGTGTGGATCCATATTAACAAAGCAGACTTAACAGCTTTCATCTCTACCAGAAGCAGTTAATAGACCTTAATTGCCCATTCGAGACCAAAATAGTTCACTTTGCAGCAAGGAGCAATATTTTGTTGCTGGGAAAATTAATTTCCTCCCACCTACTGTGAGGATTGAAGCTCAGAGGAACAGGAATGCTGGAGAATGGGGCCGAAAGCGCCAGCAGCCCCAGCAGCAGCCCCGCTCCCTGGGAAGAGTCCCCCCACGCCAGCGGTGCTCTCCTCTGGGAGGTGCTGAGCACTGAGGCAGTCCTCTTGCAGGGCTGCTTGGTTCCCCCAGCTCTCCTCCAGAATAGCATACAATTCTTAATAGTTACAAGATGCTGGATTCAAGAAGTCGATGAAAATTGATATAAACATAATTGGAAGAATAAAGTGAGCGGGGTCTCTCTGGGTGTGGCAACCAGGCGTGCTTTAACTCGGTTTCTTTCCCAAGGATGTTCACTTCAGCAGAATTCACTGTCACCTAACTTTTTCATATTACAATTACGGAAGGTTCTGAAGTCCCTCTTCCCGGTCGCTGCAGGTGCACCGGAGCAAACGGTGAATAGTTTATTCCCCGCCGTGCATTCACGGCGCAGAAAGCGGAGGCGAGGGGAATAATCGACTGCTGGAAGGGCGGCAGGAGGAAAGCCTCCCGCTGCGCCGCTGGAAAGCTGGAAGGCACTCCGAAGCTGCAGACGTTTAGTCGGCTGGCCAGATGCACGGCTACGGGGCCCCCAGCGCTCGAGCGGAAGCCAGGTTGTGGCAAATTGCTCGCTCGGCTTCGCCTTTTTGATGGGGAGGCCCCGTTGCGCAGATTCCCGCTGTGTTGCCGTTGGCAGGAGAAGTCCCCGATTCCGTCTGTGTGTGTGCAGGGGTGGAGGGGGTCTTGCTCGGATGGGTTGCTGGCACTTGTTTTCCAGGTTTAGCTCCTCCCGTGGGGCCTCCAGCACACAGGCCTCGTCCGGATCTCAGCAGGTCCGTGGCAGAGCGTGCGGTTTTCTGGTGGACGGCCCCAAGCTCTGTCCTTGTCGTCAGATCATTGTCACCTTATCCTGCTTTTCCTCCTCTTGCCAGGAATCCAAGCAGCTTCCATGTCATCCTCAGGGAGGTTAGGCTGAGCATCAGGGGCTCAGCCAGGGTCTAGAAGAGGGACTACTGGGTCCCAGGCTCATGGGACAGGGGGGCCTGGAGCTTGGAGGCCTGGGGTGTTTCCAAGCATGTCTTCCCTTTCACCCATGGAAGTTCCGTGGAGAAGACTATGTGCTTTATTCATTCACTATTTGTACCTTTAAGATGATGACCTGGATTCCAGTAACTGAGAAGAAATGGGAATGGAGGGATGCTCCACCGTATGCCAATATCAGGCTCCAAAGACAGTGCAGAACCCCTTGGTCTGACGGAGCAGGATTGAGCGCCCATGCCAGCGTCAGGCGTGGAAGGTTTCTGGACTGACTTCTGGCTCTTGCCTGCAGGTTGTTAAGGGGTTCCCAAGACACTGAGATTTTGCTGAAAATTGCAGAAACATTCCATTATTTCATCCTAAGAAGCTCAGGCATGTCCATTTATTCTCCAGGCCAGGATTCTTGGATTTATTCGCGTTACACGGCCTTTCAGAAACAGCTCGCCAAGTGGGATATATCCAGTGGAACGCTAGGTCAGCTTAAGTCCATCGAAGGCGTGCACCGAAGAGGGCTGCCTTGGGATGCGCTCCGAGGTGTTTTCTCACATACATGAAGATCAGCTGCAGAGGCCCTTCAAACCTCTCCAGAAGAAAGTCCACCGTTGCACTCGTGGGGTTTTGCGAAGGCCAAGTCCCTGTGGTGCCGGCATGGAGGTTTGTCACACAGTGATAAAAGAGGTGCCGTCTCTTGGCACCAGGAGGGACCTGTAATCACCTGGAAGCATCTCTTTACCCTGTGTGCAAATTGTAGGCAAGGTGTTATTAGTTCAGGGGTGGGAGAACTTGGAAAGTGGCGATCAGCAGCTAGACTGGACAGAGAGCCAAATGGGGGGCCAGTTCTCGTTGTGGTCTTCTCATGGCATTCATCCATTCTTCCTTCTCTTTATGCCTTGCTACCCAGCAGAGGCCCTTGTAGCAGCTGCTGTTGGAGCCCCTTTTCCTGGCCATCCATTCTACTGCAGCAATAAGGGGGAATGGGCATGGGGTGCATTTCTGCTCCCCGACCTCTGCTAAGCAGCTCCAGAGCCGGAGGAAAAGCTTGTTCGTGTGTTCCCGTTAGCCATTTCCTCACCTTCTCCGGAAGAAGGCCGCTGGGGAATGGGGGACAGAGTGCCACGTGGATCAAGTGGGAGACCCAAGCTGGTGGGGCACTGGGTGGTCATGCCAGGAGCAGGGCCTGGACCCACAGGGCAGCAAGAAGCAACTCTGCCAGAGAGAATCCCCTTATCTGTAGGAAGTGGAAGTTCAAGCGCTGCTGTTGCTGTGCTCATTGCTCCACAAGTCCAGGAGAAGGGAACGCTCCAGAGGAGGCAGGCATGGAGGGGCTGCTTGGGCGGCCTGTAGGGAAATGAGAGCCAGTGAAGGTTCCCCCAAACTCCGTGAGATGTAGACAAACACCCCTTGAGGAAGGAAACAGGTCCCCACTTTCCTAGGGTTTTTTTCTTATTGACCTGATACTCTGAATAAAGTCCAGATTTCCCAGCTTGCTCCATTATACGTTGTATGGATTGATGTGGATCCAAAATAGTCAAGACTATATAACCTGCGTAACATTTTATTTTATATTCTTCTCCGCCTGTTTTAAAGCCTTTAATTTTTAGAGTCTGTCTTACCTCTTTTCCTAAGATTTCCAATACAAGATTAAATAGAAGAGGTGATAAAGGGCACGCCCAGCGTGTTCCCCTCTGCATTTTCCACTTTGCTAATCTTGGGAGACGTGGCAGCAAATTTTCTGTGACCAAGAGAGTCAGGAGCAGCGCCTGGTTCCATCTGCGTTTGCCTGGTCCTGTGCAGGCTTCCGGCATGGGTCGGGAATGTGCTGTTTCTTGACTGACAGCATTATTAGGCATTCCCAGCGCCTTCTAAATCTCTCTCTGCCTGACTTTTAACTAGAGCTTAGGATAAGAAGAGAGAGCAACAGACTTTTTAGGGGCAGAGAAGAGAGACTGTGGGCAGAGGGAGATCAATGCGCCTAATCCGATGGCTCAGCCGTGCTGCAGAAACCCAGCTGGTTACGCGCCCAGAGAGAGGAAGCAAGCTCTGCAGCTTCTGTCCGAGAGGCTTGGAAGGGAAGGCCCAATGAATCCTCCATTGTGGATGGCATTCTTTCCCCGTTTTGCACCGATCCATCCAGGGCAGCCTCAAAATGTGGCAAGATATTAGGCGTTCACGTCTGAGTTGGTGGGCATGTCGTGAGCAGAGCCGGCTGGAGCCGGGGGTCAGACTAGATGGCCTGGGAGGCCCCTTCTGACTCGCTCTGTTTCTGTGTTTCTATGTTTAGTTAAGTGTCTGTTCCAATGCCTTTTCCTACCATTCATTTTGGCAGCGGTCCCGGGCCTCTCTCTGGAGTTGCTCGCTTCTGCAGCAGCGTTGCCAACCTCCAGGGCCATGGATGCAGTAGCTGGGCACAGACCCTTCCGAAATTCCTAACGGAAGAACAAACAAGGGAAATGCCAATCTTGTAGCATGGCAGAGATACCAAATTACTTTCTCTCATGCTTACAGGGAGAGGGACAGGAAGGCTTGCTGATTTTTTAATTCCTTGAATGACTGATCTGGTAGAATTCCCAGCTGGTCTGGTTTTAATTTGAAATATGTTCTGTCGCCTGATTTGGGAAGAATATCAATTAGAGCTGTGAGCACATGCATCTCCCAGAGCATGAATTCAGATCAAGAGTTTTCATGTGAAGCCGTGTTGTGGACACACCGCGATGCTCCAGTTGCCTGCGGCTGGAAAGAGAACCAGCCAGCCAGCCAGCACTGGGTGCCAGTCCTCATTGAGGCTCTCTTCCGCACCACGGCTGCCTTTTTGGAGCAGGCGGAAGCTCACTGGGCATGCATAGCCTAAACACACGGGCTGTTCGGTATTGGCATGTGCAGAATGCGTCCGAGTTCATGTAAGGGTGCTACGTCAACCGAAGGGGAAGTTGCTTGCAGCTGTGGGAGCATCGGGAGAAGCTTGGCCCTTATCCTCGGTCAGTAAGTGGCCGTGAGCAATGCCTGGACTCTCAGCCCAACTAGTCCATCAGATAACGAGTCCAGAGCTCTGCTTCTAGTTGAGCTGGACCAAGGCACGGTCCCATGCCTGTCGAGATAAAGACCGGAAGCTCTCAGCCAGTGCCAGCCAGACATGCCGGAGGCTGAGGGGGCTACTTTCTTCCAAGCCATGCCGAGGCCACCTGGGCGCCTCTGGAAAATTAAGACCATAAGTCTGGGCTGTGTTGGGACAGAGCAAAGGCTTATCTAGCTCAGAGGAGCATGCACACAACCGTGGCACTTCAGACTTATTGTGCTCAGTTCTGGGCCCCTTGTTACAGGAAGGATATAGCCAGGTTGGAGTCAGTGCAGCGCAGGGCCACAAGGTTGGTGGCCGGTTTGCAGGGGAAGCCATATGGGGTGAGACTGAGGGAACTGGGCCTCTTCAGCCTGGAGAAGAGGAGACTCGGAGGGGATCTGTTGGCGACATGCAGGTATGTGAGGGGGTGTCCCACGGAGGTGGGTAGAGACCAGTTCTCCCCTGCAGAGGAAGGCAGGACGCGCTCCAACAGAGCCAAGCTCAGGGAGCCAAGGTTCCATTTGGATGCCCGGAAGCACTTCCTGGCACTCGGGACCCCGAGGGTGTGGAATGGGCTTCCATGGGAGGTGGTTGAGGCCCCATCGGTTCAAGGATGGGCTGGACGTGCACATGGTGGGCATGTAGTGAATAGAGCCGGCTGGAGCCGGGGGTCAGACTAGATGGCCCGGGAGACTCCTTCTGACTCGCTCTGTTTCTCTGTTTCTATGACTTGGGTTTCCCTGCAAGCAACCTGTCCAGGGAGGGAAGCAGCCTCTGATTTGGGCAGCAACTTAGCTGGCATTTCTGCAGATTTACATGCAGGGCATTGGTGGGGGTGGGTAAAGTCACTCCTCTTGGTTGTGGCTATTGCACATAGGTTGCCCCCTCCGACGGTCTGGCTTCCATTTCATAGAATCATAGAATAATAGGGGCCAGGAGGCCATCGGGGCCAAGCCCCTGCTGTTGCAGGACACCACGTTACACCATCCCCGCAGGTGAGGTCTGACTAGTGAGGAGTATAGGGGAACTAGTACTTCTCATGCGTTGGAAGTAATACTTCTGATCGTGCATCCCAAAATAGCATTTGTCCTTCTTCATCGTGGCCTCTGGGCATCACACATATGGGTGCTGCGCCTGCGTGTAGCTGGGAAGATTTGAAAGCTTAATGGTTTTGGTGGGAACTCTGCGCCCCTCCACCCCCGTAGTATAAGAAGGCAGAGTGCCCGCCATTTTCCCAGTCTTCTTGCGACCGTCCTTTGCTGTGCCTCGAGCCTTTGTCTCTCAGTTCGTAGCTATATTGTGTATCTTGCTCCCCTTTAAACCACTGTTCTCTATTCTCTTAGCTTTCTTGTTAAGATTTCCAAGTTATTCATCCCTCCCCGTTAGAAGTTTTCTTCACATTCCCCTTTTTACCTCCCCCCCTAAAAAGTTTATTCTCTTCTTACATTTCTCATCTTCTCTCTCTTCTCCTTTTCAATCTCGATGGCTCAGCGTGCGGCTTTCCGCAAGTGTTCTCAGTGGGGGGCTAAGATGTCCCCCACTGATCCACACGACCTGAGCCTTCTTTGCCTTGGACCGATCAGCGTGGCCATTGCCAGGCCTTCCCAAGCAGGCGCTCAAAAACCGGGCGAACCACCTGTGCAAGCTCCTCTGGGACCAGGCTTTGGTCGCATCTGATCAACTGCCGGCCCAATCCGCCGCGCAGCCCTCCTCTTCGGCTGTCCCTCCTCCCCGCCCATCGGCTGATGGTGCTACTCTGCCAGAGGGTAAGTGCTCCTCTAAGTCTCTTCACAAACAAAAGAAGAAGACGAAGCATAGCGGATCCGACAAGTCCTCGGGCCATAAGAAGCCTAAGAAGGACAAGGCAGACAAGGCGGCTTGCAAGACCAAGAAGGCCAATCGGCCCCGTCTCCGTGATTCGGGATCACCAACCGGACCGGCTCTCCAACTGGCAACGCAGATGACCCCACCAGGGCCCCCGCAACAGGTCGCTCCTTCCGTCTTGTCCTCGCCAGAAGGCCAGGAGGCAGCCATGCTGGGATCGATTTCAGATGGAGAGATCCGGGACTCTCCACAGATGGCTCCTCCAGCGGCACACTCACCTGCACCGCAGCCTTCACCTGAGGCTTCCCCGAGGGCCCCGCCTCAGCAGGTGCGGGGCCAGCAGTGTGCTTCTGTCCGTCCCTCCGGAGATGGGTGCAAGCGCCACATGGATCTGCCCATCGTGAACCATGGGATGACTATGCCCCATATGGATATTATCCGTCTGTACTCCAGCGTACTCTGTCTGCAACCCCAGGGATGCTCCATCGACCCTTGCGGCAGCTCAGAAAAGGCGCCCTTCCTCGCCGGCCGACTCCTCCTCCAGTCCTTCGCTGCATTACGATTCCAAGTCGGAGGGTTCAGATGTAGCGTCCACCTCACCAGATGCGGTGATCACCACCCAAGGTCCCAGCTCACCCAGGGAGTCGTATTCGACATTTGGGGAGCTGATGGTGAGATTGGCTAGGTCACTGGAGGTTGAGGCCCAGCACCACTTCGATCGCAGTACCAATAAGTTCTATAACATCGTGAAGAGAGAACAATCCACCGCCACCGTTCTGCCACTCATCATGATGCTCCGTCAGGCGATGATGGAAACATTTATTTATTTATTTGTTTTATTAAAATATTTTTCGCCGAAGCCTCGGGGCGGCTTACAACAATTAATTAAAATAATTATAATCATTAAATTAAAAAATATAAACCATGGAGCTTCCCCAACCAGCAGCAGCCGACTTCATGGCGATATGAATCTATGAATTGAGTTGGCATTTCTCCTGCGGACTTGGCATTTGTCCTGCGTCACCCGAGGCCGAACTCAATCGTCGTGCAGTTGTCCCAGGGTTGTGAGTCGAGAGAACACACTACTCCTCACAACAAGGAAGGGTGGAAAATCGACATGATGGCCAGCCGTATTTACGCCGCCACAGGTCTTGGGCTCTGGATCTCCAATTACGAGGTGATGCTGGCTCGTTACCAGTATTTTCTCATGCAAAAACTGGAGAATATGACAGCGTCGCTCCCAGAGCAACAGATGGACCTGGCTCACATCTTCACCAAGGAGGCGATTCAACAGCTCTCATGTTGATTGCGACTCGCGGGCCCTCGTTGGTGCTGCAGCCCTCTGTCTCCATGCCTGGCTCTGGAATGGCAATTTCCCAGATGAGACTAAGTGCCGCATAGAGAACATGCCCTTTGATGGCGCAGGGCTGTTCAACACCAGGACGGACCACAAATGCAAGACCATCCACGAATCCTGCATGACAGCTCGGCGCATGGAAGTCCCCAACCAATCCAGATGTAAGTGGTCTTGGTCCCATCCCTCCTACCGATATCAACCATACACGCAGTTCTCTGGCCGGCAGCAGTTTCAGCCTTGTCAGCAGCACCAAAAACAACCAGTGCAGAGCTATCAGCAGAGCCGTCGCCGTCCGGATTCCAATAAGCGCCAGCGTTGACAGACTGAGTGAACCTTTCTCCTCTCCTGAAGCCACCCTCCCCTCCCCTCTTCCTTTTGGGGATTGACTGCAAAGTTGACTCCCCATTTGGGAGTCCATCACATCTGATGAGTGGGTTCTATTCATCATGGAGCACGGATATAGAATCAAGTTTGATACTGTACCACCATCAGGACTGATCTGATATACGACTCCATCGTCGGTTCTTAAAGACAAAGTTCAACAACTTCTTCTTAAGGGAGAGATTTGACAAATCCAAGGCAAACCATTCAACATCACAATAGTCCAAGTCTATGCCCCAACCACGGGTGCTGAAGAGGCTGAAGTTGACCAGTTCTGTGAAGGCCTACAACACCTTCTAGAATTAACACCCAAAAATGATGTCCTTATCATCATGGGGGATTCAAATGCTAAAGTAGGAAGCCAAAAGATAACCGGAATAACAGGCAAGTTTGGCCTTGGAGTACAAAATGAAGCAGGGCACAGGCTGGTAGAATTTGTCAAGAGAAAACAATGGTCATAGCAAACACTTTTTTCCAACAACCCAAGAGACAACTCTACACATGGACATCACCAGAGGTCAACACAGAAATCAGATTGACTATGTGCTCTGCAGCCAAAGATGGAGAAGCAGTATACAGTCAGTAAAAACTAGACCAGGAGCTGACTGTGGCTCAGATCATGAGCTTCTTGTTGCAAAATTTAGGCTTAAATTGAAGAAAGTATGGAAAAGCACTAGGCCACTCAGATATGACCTAAATCATATTCCTTATACAGTAGAGGTGACAAATAGATTTAAGGAATTAGATCTGATAGACAGAATGCCTGAACTATGGATGGAGGTTTGCAACATTGTACAAGAGGTAGCAACTAAAACCATCCCAAAGAAAAAGAAATGCAAGAAAGCAAAACGGCTGTCTGAGGAAGCTTTACAAATAGCTGAGGAAAGAAGGGAAGTGAAAGGCAAGGGAGAAAGAGAAAGATACACCCAACTGAATGCAGAATTCCAGAGAATAGCTAGAAGAGATAAGAATGCCTTCTTAAATGAACAGTGCAAAGAAATAGAAGAAAACAATAGAATAGGGAGGACCAGAGATCTCTTCAAGAAAATTGGAGATATGAAAGGAAGGTCTCATGCAAAGATGGGCATGATAAAGGACCAAAATGGCAGGGACCTAACAGAGGCAGAAGAGATTAAGAAGAGGTGGCAAGATTACACAGAAGAACTATACGGGAAAGAGCTTAGCATCCCTGATAACTACGATGGGGTGGTCACTGACCTCGAGCCAGACATCCTGGAATGTGAAGTCAAATGGGCCTTAGGAAGTCTGAGCAACAACAAAGCTAGTGGAGGTGTCAGTATTCCAGCTGAGCTATTCAAAATCCTAAAAGATGATGCAGTAAAAGTGCTACACTCAATATGCCAGCAAACTTGGAAAACTCAGCAGTGGCCACAGGATTCGAAAGGTCAATTTTCATTCCAATTCCAAAGAAGGGCAATGCCAAAGAATGTTCAAACTACCACACCATTGCACTAATTTCACATGCTAGCAAAGTTATGCTCAAAATCCTACAAGCTAGGCTCCAGCAGTATGTGGACTGAGAACTACCAGAAGTACAGGCAGGGTTTCAAAGAGGCAGAGAAACTAGAGATCAAATTGCCATCATACGCTGGATCATGGAGAAAGCTAGGGAGTTCCAGAAAAACATCTACTTCTGCTTCATTGACTATGCTAAAGCCTTTGATTGTGTGGATCACAACAAATTGTGGCAAGTTCTTAAAGAGATGGGAGTACCAGACCATCTTATTTGTCTCTTGAGAAACCTATATGCGGGTCAAGAAGCAACAGTGAGAACTGGACACGGAACCACTGATTGGTTCAAAATTGAGAAAGGAGTTCGGCAAGGCTGTATACTGTCGCCCTGCCAATTTAACTTATATGCAGAGCACATTGTGCAAAAGACCAGTTTAGATGAATCACCAGTTGGAATTAAGATTGCTGGGAGAAATATCAACAACCTCAGATATGCAGATGATACCACTCTCATGGCAGAAAGTGAAGAGGAACTAAAGAGCCTCTTGATGCGGGTGAAGGAGGAGAGCACAAAAGTTGGCTTGAAATGCAACATTAAGAAAACTAAGATCATGGCATCCGGTCCTATCACATCCTGGCAAATAGATGGAGAAGAAATGGAGGTAGTGACAGATTTTATTTTCCTGGGCTACAAGATCACTGCAGACGGGGACTGCAGCCAAGAAATGAAAAGACGCTAGCTCCTTGGAAGGAAAGCTATGGCAAATCTAGACAGCATACTAGAAAGCAGAGACATCATCCAGTGGACAAACGTTTGTATAGTCAAGGCTATGGTTTTCCCAGTGGCAATGTATGGCTGTGAAAGCTGGACCATAAGGAAGGCTGAGCGCCAAAGGATTGAGGCCTTTGAATTGTGGTGCTAGAGGAGACTCCTGCAAGTCCCCTGGACCGCAAGGCGATCAAACCGGTCAGTCCTAGAGGAGATCAACCCTGACTGCTCTTTAGAAGGCCAAATACTGAAGATGAAACTCGGATCCTTTGGCCACCTAATGAGAAGGAAGGACTCCCTGGAGAAGAGCCTAATGCTGGGAACAATAGGTGGCAAAAGAAGAAGGGGAAGGCAGAGGATGAGGTGGCTGGATGGAGTCACTGGATCAGTGGGTGTGAGCTTGAGTGGACCCCAGGGGATGGTGGAGGACAGGAAGACTTGGAGGAACATTGTCCATGGGGTCGCGATGGGTCGGGCACGACTTTGTGACTAACAACAACAACAACAACAGAAGACGAAGAGGCACACCACTGAGAGGCACAGCTGGGTTTGGCCCGCACAACAGCTTGCCCTTGAGGACCAGGCGTGGCTTGTCTGCAGCCTGTGGGCTCTTGATGGCACACGGGTCATCGTGCCGTCTGCGCTCACCTGCTGTGGCTTGTTAACGAGGCGATACCTGTGAAGATCACCCCGGTTTATCACTGGGTTGTGAGCCAGGAGTCGTCTGTTCTCCTGGCTGAGTGCAGCACCGCGAACCTCACGTTCCGCTCAAAGCCATGCCCAGCATTGTCCGGTCGTCTGAACCTCTCACGAGTGTCGGGGCGGCAGGGCCAGTAGCTGGAGCTCAGGGAGGGATGCTTCTTTGATTAAGGAAAGGCCATTAAAAAGAAAAAGGACAATAAAGCACCATCTATTTATACAGAAGCCTTTACTGGCCTTGTTGATGTTAATTCTTTCTGACTTGCACATTGGCTTTATTTAATAATTGTATGATTCTATTTAAAGTGCCACTATTTAAATCCACTTCAAGTTTCTTAGCTGCTGTTCACGATGATAAGCTTTCTCCCTCTCTCTCCCCCTCTCCCCCCCGCAGTGTGTGTATGTGTGTGTGTGAGAGAGAGAGAGAGAGAGAGACACAGACAGACAGACAGACAGACAGACTCACTCCTAGAAATGAGTAGCTCGCTGGAGAATGAGAAAATTGCACTGAACTGATAGAGTGGGGGTCATTGAAAGAATAGCTTGGAGACTTAATCCGGAGGATAAATCCCGGGAGTAAATCCTCAGTTCCTCATGGACATTTGCTGATCTGGGGCAAGGCGAGTCCACCTGGTAGCGCTGTTGTAAGGATAAGCGGGGAGGGGAAGCGGGAGAGCAGTACTTGACCAACAGGCGCTTTCTCCACGGCCCTCACAGTCCCGCTGCTGCGCGTGGGCCCGCAGCTCCGGGCGTGTTCTCGCAGGGGTGGCAGAAGACGGGCCTCTGCACCTTTCTGTGCCGCGTTTGTGCCGAGGGGTAACGTGCGAGGATCTAGGGCCGTGGAAAGACTTTCAGTGTCGTGGGGAGAGAGCCTTCATTCCAGCTCAGCCATTTTGAATTAGGCTAGTTTTAGATTTCATGCTATAGGTGCTTGAACTTGTTCTCAGAATTTATTTATTTATTTATTTAAAACATTTTTATGCTGCCCCCATCGCAACAAAGCCTCGGGGCGGCTCACAACAGGAACAAAATTATACAATGAAAATATTAAAACCCAGTGCATCTTGGCTTAAAAAATTTAAAATCGTACAAATAACCAATAAATTAACACTTAAATAAGTTTTAAATAAAAAGGTCTTGGCCTGGTGCCAAAAAACAAATAACGACGGCGCCAGGCGGCCCTCTCTGGGGAGCGCATTCCATAAGTGGGGCGCCACCTCAGAGAAGGCCCTCCTCCGGGTACTCACCCTCCTAATATCCTTCACGGGGGTTCCCGGAGGAGGGCCTCTGCCACCATTCTCAAGGGGAAGCAACCTTCCCACTTTGCTTAGGGCCATTACATGCTTTAAAAAAATCGACCCGTGGTTTTTGCTTTGGGTTTGGCAGTGGGAACCTGTTTGGTTTGGAGTTGCGACCTTTTGCTTTCGTGTCAGAGGGCCAGACGGAGTTGCGTGAAATCCGAAGGGTGCACGGGCTTGAGCTGATAAGCCTCTGAGTCACACGGTAGCAGCGTCAGCAGGGTGGAGCACTGGGCTTGCCCTTAGATGAAGAGGCTCCAGAGTGTATGGCGGAGGGATTCTTCCGTCGGCTTCCGGTCCAAGACCCGGCTCTCCAGAGAGACTCCGGGGTGCAGCCCTTGCCTCCTGGTGTCGCATTGCTGGCTTCTGTCTTGGAGGTCTTGGGTGATGCAGCTGGCTGAATGCCTCAGCCGCTCCCAGGTCATGGCAGCCAGAGGGTGTAAAAACAGGCCAGGAGCCTTTATTTATTTGTGTATGTATGTATTTATTTAAAGTTTTTCTATGCCATCCTACTTACAAAAGTCTCAGCACAGTCTTACAATCAATAAAGTAAAATGCAGCATCATATCATTCTATAAAACCGCAATGAAAATAACAAATAAACCTTAAAATATTGAGAAGATAAAAAGGCTTTAGCCCGGCGCCTGAAAGAATACAGTGCCAGTGCCAGGCGACCCTTTCTGGGGAACGCATTCCGTAACCAGGGTGCCACCGCAGAGAAGGCCCTTCCCCGGGTAGCCATTCTTCTGATCTCCTTCAAAGAGGGCTCCCGAAGAAGGACCAGATCTTAAGAACTCTGACCCTGGAAGAGACAAGCCTCAGTCGCTGCAGACCATCGCCCAGCTCCTCCTCGCTCTGCTCCTTTTGGAGCAACCTGCCGGTGACACACCCCGACTTTGTGCACGGGCTCCGTGGGAGCTCTCCAGGGTGGCGGGACGTACGTGCCGGTTGCGTGTTCCGTGCTAAGCCCGTTCTGTGCACGCCTCTGTGACGCAGCGGAGCACAGCTGCACCCTGCCAGGGGCGCCATTGGCGGGACAGGCGGCGTATCAGTGCTTTAAATCACGAAATTAAATACACCAAGGTGCAGTACTGGGTGTCAGCAGACCCATGGCTGAAAGGGGGGAACCACCGCACCAAGTTGTCGCTCGCTCGAGAGTGATGTTTCCTAATCAGCGCCACAGAATATTTGGCTGCACACAGGTAGTTCATTTGCGCAATCAAACACTTTTGTCATCCCAGGTGTTAATTGGAAGGTATCTAGCACAATGCCTTGCATGGCAGGTGGTATTAGATGGCTGGAAAATGCGGGGATTTAGCGAGAGGAAGCAGAGGGCCTGAGTGAACGGAGGTGGAGTGAAACAGGAGCAAGATTATTCCCTGTCTCTGGTTCACTTGCTGTCTTGCCAGCTGGGGGGAGGCTGGGAGAACAGCCCCCCCCCCCGGTCCTTACCGCCTGCCAAGGAGCTTACGCAGCAGGGGGCATCACTCAATAGCCCTACCCAACCAGATGCCTCCCACAGTGAATGACTGCCACGCTCATCATCCCCAGCCAGCATGGCCATAAGAATGGAGAAGAAAACATTGGTGCAGAAAAGCTAGCGAGAATGGCCCTTCACCTCTCAGTCAGTCTGACCTGACTCCCATTCAAAGAGGTTAAGGGATGGAGGGCTCAAAATAGGCAGCAGAAATGTGAATCTCCTGGCATGCAGTAGCTGAGGCCCACCCAGAGGGAGCAGAAAGGCGGCGGGCTGGGGGGGGGGGCTCTGTAGGGAAATGCTGGCCTGACTGTTGTCAGAATGGCTGTCCTTTTGGCACCAGATCGACTCTTCTCTAGACTCCTTGACATAATGGACACTTTAATTTAATGGCTTTTTGTGGTCTTCTACCGTCAGTTATTTTTACATGGTTTTAAATGTTGGAATGTTTGGAAGCCCCTTTGTGAAGCATCTCGTGTCTTTTTCTGGGAGAGGCATCTGATGCGTGCAATCTTCTCTGGTCAGTGTTACCATCACTGTGGCTCCCCCGCCCCTGCCCACAGGGCTCCTGTGTTTTTATCTGCTCTGGAGTAGACACATATTCAACAGGTGCATGGACCAAAAGAAAGCAGCTCCTGTCGGAAGAGAGAGAGCTCCTGCCAGCAGCAACTCTCCTGCAGGGTGTAACTGGGAGAGGAATGGCCCTAAATTCTGCGTGGCCACCTGGCTCAGCCCCAAGGCCATGCATTTTGCTTTTGGGGGACCTGGGATGCTTCCGGTCCCCTGTCCCAGGCCTCCCTCCCCTTATCAGTGAGGAGACTTCCTAGGAAAAGCTTTCGGCACCAGGGCCAGGAATGTGCCAGGTAATCGCTCTGGTGCCTGGTAGTTTGCAGCCTCCCGTTCTGTGCCAGGGAACTTGACAGATGATGGAGCCGATACAGATGGGGTTTCTATTAGGTGAATTATAATGGGCTTCTTGCTTTTTCTAGGGCTGTCACCTGCAGAAAGCAATCTTAATTGACTCACCGCACAATCCTATGCATGTTTAGACAGGAAAAAAGTCCTAGTTGGCAGTTGTAGAACCTTTTCCTGTCTAAACATGCATAGGATTGCAGCCTTGGTTATAAGAGTTTAATCAGCTGATTAAATCGGCTTTAAATTAAGCTTAATTTAAGATTTAAGTTAAATCAGCATGCTAGCAACAACACAAAGGCGATCTTCTTTGACTTGCCCCCACCTTGCCTCCCCAGCCTCAGAAATGCCCCTCCCGGGAAATCCACGTGGTGCCTTCACTGTGTCCATTCAGGCACCAGATCGGGGCCTTCTTCTCCCAGCAGTCATTTAGGGTCCCATCCTGGGGGCTGCACCCCAACCAGACGGAAGACTCTGAATTCAGAACTCCCCACCCATCCCATGCCATGCCAACCAGAGCAGCTTCATAAAACAGCTATTGGAGGCACCCAGGAAGAGGCCCATGACTGGTAGCCCTTTGTTCCCCCATGTAAGCCTCTGGGGAATCCCTCACTGAGATTCTGCTGATCCTTGGCTGGTGCTTGGCTGCCTCCCCAGCTGCTATCCCTCAAGGTGGTCTGTGTGCTGGTGGCACCTTAGCATATGTGAATGCTGAAGTCCCACATGGCATCTCTCTGGTTGTTCCATGCACCGAAGCGACCTTGGAATCTACCTTGGAATGTCGACAGCATATTGTAGGTTGATTTGGCCCAACCTGATGCTCTCAGATGGCCTGGGAGGCAACTCACATAATCCCCCAGCCAGCTTCCTGGAAGGTTGCGACGGTTGTGGTCCACTGTATTTTAAGTCCCATGATCACACTCCCTCTTGACCTTTGAAGCCGTGGAGGGCGAGACCTGCTGAGGAATACGAGCGTGCAACAGGCGGGCGAGTGGATCAGGCCGGTGGCCACCGAGTCCTGCGTCCTGTCACGCAGTGGCCAGTCCATGGTCTCCCACAAGCAGGGCAGGGTGCAGCGGCTCCGTCTCCCTTTCCGGCTTGCCACTCACGGAGGTCCTGTGTCGGCCCATCCCTGGAGGAGAGCCTGCGGCTCAGTGGCCCCTTCTGGGGACTCCCGCCTTGGCAGCCCAGGCAGGCTGGCCCCAGCAGCGCGACGCTTCCAGCACCTCCCGAAAGCACTTCTATTTCAGGGCGCCTTCCCAACTTAACCAGCCATGGCCTACTGAGCCTGCTTTTAAGCACATTGTCTAATCGTTCGCCTGCTTTAACTTGACTGTCCACCACTCTGAAATCTCCATACTGGGATATGGAGGAGCTTACGTGGTGGGGCCATGCAGATGCCAAGGGCAGGCTTGCGCTGAGGCCCCCGCCCGCCCACCCACCCACCCACCCATTGAACGGATTGCTAACCCTGGTGGGGTTCGATGGGGCCATTAGCCACGCAGCTTCATCCCAGGAAGGCAGCAGGCCTGTTCCACCTGCTCCAGGGCCTCGCAAGAGCCCCCGCGGGGGCAGCCTGGGTCTTAGCTGGCGGTGAGGGGCGGCTCCAGGCAGGCTCCTTCATGGGCTTTTGGGCTTCCTGCTGCTTCAGGTTCTGTCCTGCGTGCCGGCTTGGTCAGGCATTGTTGACTGTGAGAGGACAGAGGCGCTTGGGGGAAAGTGCGAGCGCGGCATCGTGCCCCAGCCATCGCGGCTCAGGCGAGGGGCCCCCGAGCAGACGCCGCTTCAGAGCAGCACCTGAAGCCTGTGGGTGGCAGCGCCGGGCAGGCCCTTCTCGCTGGGGGAGGCCCTGCGGAGGACGACCTCTGCCAGGTGGACCTGGAAGGAGGGCTCCGTGCTTGAGGACCCGTCCGCTGGATCAGGCCGAGGATCTGCTCTAGCCTCCTCCTTCCACCCCTTCGTCTCCACATGGTCTCGAAGCAGCAGCCTTTTCCCTCTGCCCGTTCTCGGGATCCTGCTTTCGGAGGCGAAGGACTTCTGCGCACGGAGGGCCTGTGTAGCCGCGACGTTTGCTTATTCGTGCATCTATTCGGTTGTTGGCCGGACTTTTCCTTTTTGTAAGAGCTCGGAGTGGCTCGCGTCATTCTCTTCCCACTGGCTCAGAGCCACCCAGCGGGCTCCATGGCTGAGCAGGGACTGGGACCTGGGGCACCCGAGTCCCACGGGGGCCCACGCCACCGACCCCCACCCCACGTCGGCGTAGGTAGCTCTGCGTGGTCATAGGTAGCTCGATTCATTAAGCAGAATAATTTTGAGTGACTAATGGCCAGCAGCTCACTCAGTGACTCCGCGCTGCTCAAGCTGTGTGAAGAAACGCCTTTCTCGGCCTGCCCTGAGCCGCTTCCCTTGGCTTCGGGCTTGGGGGAACCCCTGCGGTGCTCGGCTTGGGGCGTCACTGCCAGGTTTCTGTTTTCAGGACCACACCTGAGCTCTTGTCCCTTTTACCTCTGCCCTCCAGGCTGGTTGGACTACACTCCCCATCACCCTAGCTAGCACAGCCACTTTCCATGCTGGGAGTTGTGGTCCTCCCATCTGGAACGTGCCCGGTTGAGGAAGGCTGCTTTGGACTGCCTTTATTTCAGGAAGGGGCCGATGTGCCGGCTGACTCCAGCTGGGCCCCTCCCCACTGTGGTTCCAGCGGTGCGCCAGTGGTGCCGAGGCGCCCCCCCGCCCGCGCCACACCAGTGCCGTGCTCCTCGTGTCCAGGGCTTTGTGTCCCGCTTGCAGAGCGTGTTTGGCGAGGAACTGGCTGTGTTGAGGGGTTTGCTAGTGAGCTGAATCGACGCCAGGTTGGCACAGATCCTTCCAAGCTGTTTGGGTTTCCTGAGCGCCGAGTCCCAGACACGCTGCCCACGCAGAGGAGGTCTTGTCTCACTGCATTATGTCCCACATGGAGAATGATAGCTGCTCTTGCCCCTGGTGGTGACTGTTCTTGGTGGCCCCGCGGAGTTTTCCTGTGCAGGAGCTGGGCAGCTCGATGAGCTAATCTTTATGAAGAAGCTTTCAATCTTTCATGCATCCCGAGAAGCGGGGAGGGAGGAGGGGGGAGCCTTGGCTCAGGAGACGAAAATGTTTCCACCGAGGAGCACTGAAGGAAAAAGCATGGCGAGGAGCCAGCGCTGCGACTCACCGCACCGCACTCTTGCTTTGGGGAGGGACCCTCTGCTGCTGACCGGGGCTGATGCGGCCCCCTTTGGATTTGGCAATCTTAGCGAGCGAAGGCTTGTTCTGGGCTGTGCCTGTGGAGGGTGCTTGCCATGGTTTCAGATACTGCATCCTGAACTGTCTCCATCTTGGAATTTTAGATCAGAGTTCAGCCAAAAGCAAGCTGTTGTGGAAATTCTGAATTCCATGAGAATTTCATTTTTGCTCACAAATCACGTGGCCGTGCCAAACTCAAATCAATGAACGCACACGCGAACATGTCTGCCAGAATTATTGTTAAAATTCTGCCCACATGTGTCTTTTTTTTTAGAATTTAACTTTACGAGTCAGAAGGGGCCTCCTGGGCCATCTAGTCTGACCCCCGGCACCAGCTGGCTCCACTCATGACATGCCCACCACGTGCATGTCCAATCTCTCTTTGAATACCCTCACCAATGGGGCCTCAATGACCTCCCATGGAAGCCCAGTTCCCTCTTGGTTGGGGCTAATTTCTGAATTTCTGCAGATTTCCTCTGTAGATCGCACCGGCGCCATTTACTCTACGGAAGAAAGTTGCACAAGGCAGAAAATTTGTGCAAATTTGGGGAAACTTGTATGAATCTCCCACTTGACCGTTCGTGATTGGCCCAAATCTCTCCTTTGCACAGAGCGAGCAGCGAGCACGAAAGAGGTTGCGCACGGGAGAGACAGCAAGATGCTTTCCCCCACCATTTCTTCACTGACCTCTGGGGAAGTTCCTCTCTTGCGTGGGGGGACGGGGACCTCCCATGATTTGCCTGCATTCCTCTACTGAGATTGCAGTTGGCATAAATGTTGACAGATGCCTGGGGAAAGTAAAGGTGAGCAAAGCTGAGCCTTCGCTGCAGAGAATGTTGCCAGCTGGTGCTGACCCAAGATGCAGCCGCTGAGCCCTGGGCGCGCGCGCGCGCGCGCAAGAGAGAGAGAGAGAGAGAGAGAGAGAGAGAGAGAGAGAGAGAGAGAGAGGCAGAGCCGCCCCTCTTCCTCAGACACCCGCCCTAGTTTCTCCCAAGCGAGCGAGCCAGCAAACGGCTCCTCCCCACTCACTCCCGTGTGAAAGCCAGGGGCTTCTGTCAAGGCCTGTTCCCTCCTTGCACATCACAGTTACTCCCGAGCAGGCACAAGGAGAGTGGGGGATGAGGGCAGTGGAGTGCCCAAAGGCAGACCTGGCTCACACTTGCTGCTCAAGCTGGGGAAGATGGGAGGACCCAAAGGGCCTTCCCCTGCATTTGACCAGTGGCAAGAGTCCCCGTCCCAGTCCCCTTCCTCTTCTCCAGTCTTTATCGCAGGAGTATGTTAATTACAGTCACATACACAACCTTATCCATACATCTATAACTGATACAATTAGAATATTATATCTATTTTAGTTGGTCTACTTGCATGCCAAATTAGAATCTATTACTCCAGAAACTGAGCTGATTAACTGGGGGTCCCTCTTCCCCGTTCAGTTCTGGAGAAGACACTACGAACAGGGACCAAGTCACCCCAGGATGATCTCTCTCTCTCCCTTCTCTTGCCCCGCGGAGGTGGAGGGCCTCTGCATCGGTGCCGCCGGCTGCGTCTGTGCAGCCCAGTGTGCCTACGGACTCCTCTCTTGGAGCTCCCGGCTCTTTGGCTCACCCAGTTTTTAATCTTGTCCACTAGGCTTTTCTTAGAATTAAAAAGAGGAAAATAATGGGAGCGAACGTGATGTGAGCCAAGTGCCAGCGCACGGATCCATTTCTGTTCTGCAGCCTGCCAGCGGCCCCCTCACTGCTGAGCCTCTGCGGTTGCTTTCTGGGGCATTTGTGTCAGAGGAGAAATTTGTGGGGTCGTGTGTTTTGAAGCTCAGATTCCACCGCTGTTTTGTATCGAGGCTTCTGGGCCAGTGACTTTCTTTCAGTCTCACTAGTTTGCCTCCTGGAAAATGAACGTTTTGCGGCTGGCCGGCCGGCCCCACTGCACAGGGGAGGCCTTTTCTGAAGGGGACTGCCCTCCAGGGCAGCCATTCTGTGAGAGTGCCCAAAACTCTCTCTCGCCATTCCAAGCGTGCCTTCACTGACCCCCAAAACGTTGGGGGCCCTTGCCTCTTGCAGCCTGGCGGATCCATCCTTTGTTCTGCGCTAACCCAACAGGCACACAGGTAGGACAACTTCTTGAGCGCGGGAGGCCAGTCCCGGTGGCACTTGGTGCTGAGCACGGCCTTGTGGGAGAGACGCTCCACTGGGGTGACTCCCTCCCGTCCCAGCCGTGCTGCCAGGGTGTGAGCGGCTCTCACAGCTTCACACGTGGGGAGAGCGCTGACGACGCAGGCCCAGTGGAGACATCGCGGCGGCTCCTGTGTAAGAAACGCCGCCGTTCCAGACAATTCCCTGATGAGTCCTTTGCCCGCAGGTGATGCTGGGCAGGTGTGAGGCATGGCTCACGTCGGGAGCCGTGTGGCGAGCGCCCAGCAGTAGGTGTGGGAAGGGTGGCTTGTCCGCTTCCGCATGGAGAACTCTGGGGCATCAAAGGACCTTGCGCACCCTCTCTTCCCGAATGGCCTGCGAAGGAAAAGGATGAAAGGAGCAGCAGGAAAACACGGCGGGGGGGGGGGGGGCAGCCTTCCCCACACGCCCCATCGCGTTCGATGAATGGGGCAACGGCTTGCTGCGCAAAAGCCCAACCTGGAGGCAACTCACTGGGCACAAGGGCGGAGGGATCAGTTTCCCTAACGCTGGGGCATTTTCTTCCATGGGTGCTCCCCAGAAATAAAAACCATTACTGGTAAGCTGCATGTGGTTCCAAATGTGTACAAACTGGCTCGACTGGGTAAATATACTTGGGTCACAGGCAGATGGTGGGAAACCTTCTTTCGCTTGAAGTGGCTTGAGGGCAGCCTTTGCACTGCAGTGAGGTTGCTATTCGGTTACCTTAGCGAAACCTTGCGTTCGCCCTCCTCCTCCTCCGCTCTCCTGGCTCCGGGGTCTTCAGAATATCCAGCTTTGCAGCCGTGGCTCAGGCTCAGTCTTGCTAACATCCGTGTCTTTGCTCTTCCCTTATTTTTGTGTCTAGGTAACCAAGGAGACGAAGCCTCTCCATTACTTTATAGCAAGCAGTAAAAAAAGCTTTTAATTGTTTCTAACACTTTTAGAGTTCCCAGGCATGCATTTGATGAAATAGTCTTTTCCACCGCTTTAGAGGAGGATAAAATGTGAATTGCTCAAGGAGAAGAGCTGTCTGATCTCAAAGGCAACTGTGGCCTTGCTGGTTACGAAAATTTTCTCTTGTTACCTAACATTCTTGTGGCAAGTCGGAACAGTTAACACCCTGGAGGTGAGAAAAAGGGAGTCGCCTTAAGTTATGTTTGGGCCGAGCCATGATAAGACATCTTAATTCAATGAGCAGGGGCGACTTCCACAACTCGCTCTCATCCATTGCTGCCAGCACCTGAATCGGTGTGAGGATGGCGAACCAGGCTCGGCAAACTGGGAAAGGTACGTTAGTCTGTTGCAATTTCAGGTGGTTACTTAAACCTGCGTCGTTCATCTGACGTTTTCCGTTCACGTGGGCCCATGTATTGTGTCGGCTCGTCTTCGCCCTGCATTGTGGGTTTGGTAGTCTTTAAAGGAAGACCTGCTCAGGTGTTGGGTCACACACTGGGCCAGAAGGGGGCCCTCTTTCAAAGCGTCCTTGTCCTTCACCCTCATCCAAGTGTGGAGGAGTGGGAAGTCCTGTGGCAGGCTACCCTCTCTCCATGGCTAAGGCTTGACTTGCATGGGAGTTCCACCCATGAAGCAATCCCAACCACCGTACTGGAAAGCGGAGGAGGACGTCAGGTGTGTGGAGGCCCTGCTTCTCCACCTTTCATGCAACTGAAATTATATGAATTCAGAGGTGATGTTCAGCTGGTTCCCACTGGCTTTTCGAGTTCCTTTCAGCTGGTCCTGTACACCCCTCCAGGCAACCGTTGCTAAATTGAAGGGCCCACGCGGGCCCGTGTTCCTGCTGAAGGAGCTCCTGAGCGGATGAATGGCTCTCCTGGTCTTGCAGGATGTACCTCCAGCTGCCTGCGTTCTGCTGTCCTCACAGGTCCTCCCCTTCAACGCCATGGAGACATCTTCTCTAGCCTGCAGCCCGAACCCTGAGGAGGGCACAGGGGTGGGTGTGACCTGCTGCTCCAAGGCAGCAGGTCGCACCCCAATCGAAGTGCCTCCTTTGCTGTGTGTGCCTTGCTCTCATTCTCTTCTGCCTATCTGTAAAATGGGGTAATAGCACCAGGTTGTTGTAAAAGGCAGTTTCAGAATGACAATTTCCAAGTAAAAACAGTTATTTAAAGCTGCAATCCTATGCATGTTTAGACATAACAAAAATGTTCTGCATCTTTTTTTCTGCCTAAAGTTATCCTGAATGGCTTTTATAGCTACAGTTGCGTCCCTTTCCTGAGGATTTGTGCCTATTCCAAACTTACACTGAAGTTTTAAAAGATTCTGACACCCATGTTTTGACCAGAACTTTTTCTCTCTGAGGCTGAACTTCAGCAGGGAAGTCTGAGAAGAGGCAGCGTTATTGGCTCAAGTCAAAAGATACCATGCTGGCAGTTTCATTTCACAGTTGAATTTCTTTAATTATCTCTGAAGGTGGGTTTTTGGCTGTTCAGTTTTGGTCATCAAGCATCTGAAATGGCAATGCTGCAAGCAGAAAGAGACTTCAGATTGGTGTGTCTTTGAAGTCATCTTTTCAAAAGAAGACACTTATTTTGTCCCTGAGAAACCCAAAGCTATGAAAAAGGCACTTAAGGAATGGGAACGGAAGACCATCAATTCATGAAGAATTTCTGGCGTAGTTTTATGACTTAAAAGGGTGGCACCGGTGTGCAGCTGCAAATGTGTTGTTATGAAACCCTCCTCTGGAATCTGGAGATAGGATAACAATAGAACAGTGCGTGCTTTGGTCTCCTTTAGAGTTGTTTACCTGGGCTTGTGAGTGGCATTGAACAAAGTAAGATTGGCTTCTCAGTCAAGCTGGGAGAATGCTTTTAGACCAATTTCTTTAAAAGTCTAGCTTGGAATGGACTGGCTTTGTGGTGGGATTCCATTTAGTGCTTTGCCTCTCAAAGCAGAACATGAAAGAGGTTCAAATTAATAATTCTGCATGGATAAAAATACCTTTTCACTTAATGATTTTTGTAGGGCACTGGCGGAGAGCTTTTGGAACTCAAGGGGGCACATCTTTCTTCTTTTTTTGGTGTGGGTGGAAACAAACATTTGCCATGTGGGAATTTAGGCCCACACACATCTATTTTCAGGATTCTTTCTTTTCTTATCCCCCCATGGGATCCTGTCTTCTCTTCCGCCCGCATGGGAGTCTGTCTTTTCTTGTCTCACCTTTGGTGGGATTCTTTTCAGGTTCTTCTGGTAGAATCCCATCTTTTTACCCAACAGGTGAGATTCTTTCCCTTTCCCTCACTCCCTCCGTAGCCCTGTTGGGATTCCGTCTTTTCTGTGCTCTCCGTCTGGAATTTGGTCTTGCCTCATTTTTGTGGGGGTTCTATCTTTCCTTGTTCCCCTCTTGATGGACTTCTGTCCATCTTCTGTCTTTGATGAGGAAAAATGGAACGGTGAGTGCTGGGAGGCGGTTGGCTTGTGCCCAGTTTTCCTGCTGTGCACCCCACTGCAGGAACGCCAGGAGCACTGTTTTGTGGTGTGGCCCTCTTCAGCGAGCACCGTTTCCAGGCCTGAAGACCAAGGAATGCAGGCATCTCCTCTCTTGCGCCATGTTTCCTTTCTGCTCTGTGTGCTTCTCATCAAGCCTCATTCTTAGCATGTGACATGGATGGTTGGTTTTTGTCCTGCCAGTTGCTCAGCCCCATCTCACTCTGGCCGTCTTCGGTCAAGTAGACATGGCCTGATGGGCCTCTTGACAGTTGGTGTGCAAAGAGGGCACTTAAAAGGCCTGCTCCATGGTGTTTATGCCACCTGGCCAGTCCCACCAGGACCACTGCGGAATAGTGGCTGCATGCTTGGGCTGGGATATTAGCAAGCTCCCATTCAAATCTCCACTTGAATCGGAAGGATTCTTCTGGTGGCCGTGAATCAGTCACCGCATCCGTTTCCAGAGCAGTTGTGTGAGGACCAGATGTTGCTCTGGGCACCTGGAAGGAACACCGAGATTCAAATAGGAGATATGGAGGCATCTATGCCATTCAAAAGTCCCAGATAGTCCTCTCTCTCGGCCTGGCGTGTGAAGGGCTTCTGGCTGCTTTGATTTACTTCGTTTTAGAGCCTTGTTAATGTAGTGCCAGTTTGATGGCTGATGCTTTTATAGAGTTGTGGTCTGTGTATTTTCCTTTTCATTGCTTTTGGCCATGTCAGGTGGCAGAAATGCCAAAGGGCGCATCAGTGGCTACATAATTGAATTCTGAGTAGTTGCAATGACGACAAGCGGGAATGTCTGTTGATGGAAGATGTGGCATCTTCCGGGCACGTGCTCCCGGCTCAGCGGGCAGCCGTGCCCCCAAGGACTGACCGGGGGCCTTGCAGTGTGCAGACCCCGCTGTTGGCAATGATAAGCTCAGAGCCCACAGGCACGGCTGCCCCTTGGACCCGCGCACCCTCCAGATTCTGCTGCAATGCAGCATACAGCGTAAAGCAGCTGGGCTGTCTCCCCATCCTGCCAGCCTGCGATGGGGCCTCTCTGCCCCTCTCTCAGGTCCAGGTCTGTGCCCAGGTGTGTGTGGGGGGGATGCCCTTGTCCATGCTGGAGACTGCCACTGCCGCCTCCTGGTCAAGCGTCAGCAAAAGCCGAGGTGCAGGGTGGTGGGTTCTTGGACTCGGCTTAGTCATCGGCCCAGGCAGGGCGCTGGCAGGGGCCAAGCTCTAGAGGGGCAGATCAAGGCCCGAGGGCCCGGCGGGATCGAGCCTGGGAGAAGCCAGAAGTGCCACGACCATCTCATGCGGAGCCTGTGGGGCCCACAGATGGAAGGGCTGAGCACCGTGGCTGGAACCGCGGCTGCAACCGCCACTGGCAGGGCACCCTCGAGGCACAGCACCCATCCTGCCAGGCCTGCTCCCAGGAGGCGCAGAGCACCGATGACGCCCCAGCTGCTCGTCCTGGTGGCCCCTGGCGCATCTGGCCCTGAGCATCCATTGCTGAGCAGCATGGAGCACTCGCGTTGCTTCCCCAGGCAGTCGGACGGCTCCCAGAAACGGGAGGCAGGAGGGCCCCAGCCGGGCTCTTCCGGTGCCCCCTCACATGGGAAATGCCGGCGCGGGGGACTCTCCCGCAGCTCCCCTTGCTCTCCACCGCCGTCCCCGCTGCTGCGTGTACGTCCCTTCATGCCAGTTCTAAGCACTCCTGAGCGTGAGCGTTGCCTTTCTTCGCTAAGCTTTGCCTTGCCTTCTCCTTCGTATTAAGCCGGCCAACTTGGCAAAGTTCCCTTTCCTTTGCCTTTTAATTTGTATCTTCTTTCTGCCACACAAATACTGGAACTTTCCCAAATGCTGTTGAACAGGCATGGTTCTCTTGTTCCCTTTTTCCCAAGCCATTGGAATGCCATTTCAAAGTTCACGGGTGACTATTCACTGCCCTGACACAGTGCACACATTTTCTGGTGTGCAAAGTTCCACTCGGCTAATTTGTCAGGTTTCATGATTTTCAGACTAATTTCTAAGAAGCTCCAAACTTCAGAAATAATTGCAGAGCAGGGGAGAAATTTCCCCTAGCATATATTAAAGATTAATTTTTGCTCAAATAGCTTCCAAGCTTTTGATGCTCTCATAATGTTGTGTTGGCTTCAGGTGTGCCAGTAGAAGAAGTGTCCCTTTTGTTCAAGATGGCTTTTGTACGGGGTGCATATGATTTCACACTTCCTAGGCAGTGAGAAATCTGGAGCCGCCACAAGAGGATACGTTTCCTCCAGAGGACTGAACGTAGAGACACCGGCTGCCTTTGTGACAGCCCTCTTAATACAAAGTAGGAAAGGGCCTCCCAGAAGGGGAAGCTGTCGGTGGATAGAAACGCAGAAGCAGAGCGCGTCCCGGGCCATCCAGTCCGGCTCCACCATGGGCATGTCCAGCCTGTCCCTGAGCACCCTCCCCGATGGGGCCTCAAAGCCGCTGGACCAGCTTCCATGCCCTTGCGCTGCTCTGTTCTTCAGTGGATCCGCGATGGTTAAAAACCCACTGAAGCAGAGGAGAGGCCTAAAGAAAGCCATCATGCAACGGGGGAGCCCAGCTTGAAGCTGGATCAGTGCCATGAAGGAGTTTGCAGGAGCTGAGCAGGGCCACCCAGGGCAGCACCTCTGGGAGGACATCCTTCCCAAAAGGTCAGCGATGAGCCGATGGCCCAGAGCAGTGACAGAGGAAAGGAATTTCCCTTTTTGAGGGTTCTTGCAAAAGTCATTGCATTCGATAGCTTTCTCCCGTGGAACTTTAACGCAACAGTTTCTAACCTCTCCTACTAAGCCATCTTGCACATCACAGAGGGCGGTTTTTTCTTATCCAAATTTATAACTCACCCTTCAGTAAAAGGCCAGACAGCTTGCCATCTGGATCACAACTCACCCCCGGCTGAGAGCAACCGTCTTGATGAGAGCAGCCAAGCAGTCAGTCCCAAGCGTGTGGGTGGAAAGGCCCGTTCAGGACGGAGCTCCAGGCAGGCTGGCTGGGATGCAGGCGCCCCGCTGCCCACCCTGCGAGCAGGTCCCAAATCAGGGACAGCACGGCCCTGCCGTGGCGGCACGAGGCCCCCTGGATCGCCGGCCGGGGGCACCTGGTCTCTCCGGACAATGGGGAATGCTGGACGCCTCTCTCGCCCCACTCACGCATCCAGTGGAAGCCCACTTGGGAGGGGCCCTTAGTGGCTGTGCTGCAGGGGTGGCTGTGGCAGGAGGACAGCGCCTGGTGCCAAGTGGCCAAAACGCTGGCATAGTTTAGCTTGGCTGCCAGCGGTCGGAGCCTCAGGAGAAGCATTCCTGTCTTTCTGGAAGGGGGAAAGTGGCGCCACATCCAGGAAACCACCAAACAATCGGTGGTCAAGGGAGAAGGGGTGGGACCTGTGGGCTTTAGGTGCAGCACCCCGCTTTAAAAGCAGAGGGACGGGAAGGAACGATGCCATGGGATATCTCCTGGCAGGGTCTGGTGGCGGAGGCGACCGCGTCTGTGTCCTGCATGCACAAAACTGGTTTAGGCTGCCTACCTGTTCTCGACCAGCCTCCTCCTTGCCAGTATTGTCCGGGAGCTCCGTCTTGCAAGTTTCTGAACGCCCTTCGAAAGAGTCAAGCTGCTCTGGAGGGCCTCTGAGGGCTGTGCTGGACTCTTTCTCTGTGGCACCAAGAGTGTAAAATCATAGCACATATTTGCCCAATTATATGCAGAGATGGGACACCAGCAGGTCCAGATTAATGGGAACCCAAGTGGCGAGCCAGGTTTACTGCTGCAGTGGCAGTGGCACTTTGCACAGGGAGGTCTCCCGGCTCCTGGGTTCCCTCCGGTTCTACTCATCTCACTGTGGCCCAAATCGCAGGCCAGCTGCTAGATTGCATGAAGGACCAAGGCAAGATTTTCTTTTAATTCAAGAAAATGATTGTTTTCCGGTTTAGCAAGTGAAGGTTGAGCTGAGCACTAACCTTTTCAACCTGCACAACCGCTTGCAAATCTCCCCAGGGCTGGGCTCGGGTTTGACTAGCTTCTAGAGGCTCCCACGTCTTCTCTTGTCCAGGGAAACAGCCCCGAGCTGGTCCCTGCCTTTGGGGTTCATGGTTGAAACTGGGCCGTGACCTCCTTGGCAGCCGTGGTGCAGCTCAGAGCAAACCAAGAGCCAAAGGAAAGGGGGGGGGGTGCTGCAACGGAAGTGTCTCTCTTGCAGGCCCAGTCTTAGGAACGTGGGTTTTGGTCCGGGGGGCAGCATGTGTGCACTTAATATCGTCAGCCACCCAACCCTGGCCTGTGATCCCAGGTTTCCAAAGCCTCAGCCAAGGAAGAGGCCGGGGATTGCCCCCAGTCCCCAGGCGTGCAAAGCTTCCATTCTGCCGCTGCGCTGCAGGTGTCCTGCAGAAATTGCTCTCCATTGAACTGGGCCATCCGTCCATCTAGCCAGATGCCTTGCTGGGGATGATGGCTGCTGTGGTCCACCACATCCGGAGGGTGTGCGTTGGAGTCTTGGGCCTGGATGCGAATCTCAGCCAGCGCTCGCGGGAGACGGGGGATGGAGTGGCAAGGAGACAGATTGACCAATCCAGCTTGGTTCTCCTGGAGTCAAATTTCCATGGTTACCATACCATGGGCTTCTACCACGGGGCTAAGCAAATGTCAGCTACTGACGAGGTACTAGGAAAGAAACGGAAGGCGGCTTGATGTAGTCATAGTAACCTTAGGGCTAAATGAGTGCGTGTTAATGGATGCACTGAGGCTCCTGGGGGAGGGGGATCTGGGGGCGCTTGTGGGGTAAGGAGCGAGCGCGGGAGAGAAAGACGGGCGAGAACTTCCCGTATGTGCAAACAGAGCGTTTTTGGCATGATCACGGGAATGTGTTACCAGCACGTCAACCCTGGGAGATCTAGAGGTCCTGTCTCTCAGCGAGGCATGCCGCAATATGCAGGAAGGGAAGCTAAGAACCTCGTTTCCCAAACACCTGGGGACCGAAATCTACCTGCTTTTTCCACGGCCTCTCTGCCAGCTTCCGTGACTGAAGCACCCATGATCTGAGCTGCGTTATCATCCCTCTGGTTAATTAATAGAAGCCTTCTGCCAAATCCCAACTGAATGGCTGGGGATTTAGTGCAGCAGGGAGAGAGGATAGTATCTGTGAATAGCTGCTGCCTCTGGAGGAAACGGAGATAGAATCTCCCGACTCCTTTTTATCTTTCCCAATTTGTACAATGCATCTGTATAGGAAACATGCAAATGAGCGTTTTTAATGCATTTCTAGAAAGGCTGGTTCAAAAAGGATACGATTCACTTTGTTCTTGTTTGCCTCTTTGTTCTGGATGGGTTCACAGGCAGTCGCTGAGCACCTGTGAATGAGGTGCTGAGCACCCAGGAACTGCTTTCGCTGGCATCTTGAAATAACTAAGAGCCTATATGTGGTTCTTCCTGGGGGGGGGGGGGCAGTTTTAAAAAAATGGGTGATGATGTGATTCCTCCTGGGCTGTGATTGGCGGTGTCAGGAACAAAACCAGAGGCTTTCCACATGCAAATCTCGTTCAGTGGCCTGATGCCCAGGTGCACCTGGCAGGGAAAAGGGCAAAGGCGTGCATGCATTTATTTATTAATTAAAAGCTTTTGTAGGCCGTCCACTCGAGCGTCTTGGGACAGCTTACAAGAAAAAGAAACAAAAATATAAAACAAAACAAGGCACTGCATCCAACCTCAATAATAAAGGCCAGAACAAAACCAACTAAAGATTAAAATGATGGGAAAATAAAAGGCTTAGGAAAGGAAGCAGAAGCTCAGCTGCTGGTGTTCTGCTGCCCATATTAAAATCTACCATGCAGCCCCACGGGGAAAACTGTGGACTGTCAGCCTGGCTCCACTTTGGGAAGGATAGCATGCAGCCAAAGAAGGGGCAACCCACGTGGGCACAGAAAGAACTCTTCTGCAAGCCTGCCGAGTGGATCACCTGTGGCACAGGTATCTTTGGAGGTGGCCAATGGGGGAAGGAGGCTGCTGCCCCCAGGGTCCGGCTGGCACTGCCGATTTGCGTCCCGCAGCGGCTGGGCAACGCATCCTCTCCTTCCTGCTTGCCGTCTGCAGAGCTGCAGGCACCGGGCCAGATTCTGCTCTGTAAAGCAGACCAGTTGCGAGCTTCCGCTGCAGCCGAATCTTTAGTGGGGCTCGGATCATGCCAGGTTCTTCAGGAAAGCAGGGTGGAAGGGGTCAGTCCGGCTGGGCTGCCCGCAGACTCCAGCCCTGGCCCACACGGCTCGGTGGTGGCGGCATTGCTGATACTTGCTTTGGCTCTCCGGAAAAGGGAGTCCAAGGAGAGAGAACGGGTGCAACGAGCCACCATCCTTCTCTCCACTCCTGTGAATTCCATTAGCCTCCTTTCTATTTACTGCCTCTCCTTCTCACCTTGGGTGCATTCTTAATTTTAATACGCCACACTGTAATTTTCTTTAGTGCTGTTTTTAACAGCAGCCTCTCCCCAGAGCAGTCTTCTAAGACGCCGTATTTCTTTCAGTCCTGACGGCTGCCCTTGTTCTTGGAATGTTATCAGCTTTTCCATTTTGGGCTTTTTTCTTTTTCTTTTTGGTAGCTTAGGCCAATTTAATAAGTGAGTGCCAGGTCTTATATTTCAAGTTACTGCTTTCAGCAAGACTGTGTACAAGTGACTGTGGCTGCCCCTGACAATTTGTTTTTCAAGTTGCATCTCCTCCTCCTCCAGAGCAAGGTAAGACCTGGCTTGCATGTCGTAAGGTGCAGTTTACGGGTGCTCCTGGACCCGGAATTGCATCACAGATGGATTTGTGGCTAGGAACAAATGTAGCAGCTTAAGCTGGTTTAGCAGCCACAACCCTGTCTGGACAGGCAGTGCCTTGCAATGGGAATTCATGCTCTGGTAGCCTCTCGCTCAGATTATGGTGACTCTTTCTATGCTGGGCTACATGTGAAGACAGTTCAGACATTTCAGTTGGCCTAATAGGGCAGTGGAGCTTTTGGTGGACAGGATGCCAGCCCTCAGCCAATTTCATTGCCCGCCAGTTGAAATCTGGTCCCAGTTCAAAGAGTAACACCAGTATTTACACCCTGAACCGCTGGGGACCATGTCATCTACAGGAGTATCTTCCCATGCATCACCCTCTGCTGTCCCTCTCAGGGAACCCCCCTCGAAAGAACATAAGGAGGGGGGCTACCAGGAGAAGGGCCTTCTCGGGAGTGGCACCCTGGCTCTGGAATCTGCTCCCCAAAGAGGCTTGCCTGGTGCCTTCTTTATATTCTTTTCAGTGCCAGGCAAAGACCTTTTTATGTACCCAATATTTTAATTGTTAAGATGATTTTAAAGGTTTTTATGCTATTGTATCTCGTGCTACTATGCCTTTTTATTGGCTTAAGGACTGAAGTTACTGTGTGGTTTGATTGAGAGATTTTTTCATTGTCGTGATTTTTCTGTTGTAATATGTTTGTTGTTTATATCATATTCTAATGTATATGCTTGTTATATATTTTGTAACCATCTGGAGAGCCATTTTGGCTGATGGGCAAGATAGAAATCCAATAAATAAATAAGTTGGTAGGATCCCAACATGGTAAAACGAGCTGTACCATGTTGGGTTGCAGCAGGGACTGGGTGGGTGGGGTGGAACTGATGCCATTTTAATGCTCTTCCATATTATAGGAAACTTCCCATCCACCATAAAACATCCAAAATCCGAACTCAACTATTGGGAAAATTTGGGGGCATGTTTGCAGGCTGTGCTGGTTTTTTGCTTGCCTGCAGGAAGGAAGGAAGGAAGGTTTTCAGGCTAGTCAGCTGGAAGGGGGCAAGCTGAGGTCTTCTCCATCCCATCCATTCTTTGCTTGTCGGTGCGAGGGTCCGGGTGCTGGTCAGGGCTCTGGGCCAGCCTGGTTCTACTCCTTACAACGTCCATGAGCTCCAGCCCATCGTGGGTGAAATGGCCTGGAACTTGATGGGTGTGGCGGCATCGCTCCATCTTCTCCCCAGTTATTGAGTGGCAAACTCAGAAAAGTGATGTGGGGGACCCTTGCGGGGTTTGCAGACCGAGGGTGAGATGCCCAAGGACCTCGCGCATGGCCTTGGCTTGGCGTGCCTTCTTGGCATGGGTGGCACCCGTGGGAAAGGGCCACTCCTCCGTAACCAGACAGTTGTTCCAGTGGCTGAACTGAGATGGGGAGCATGGGCTCGGCTGCCCCATTTCTGTTGGTCTCCCAGAATCACTTGATGAGTGTGGCTCTTTATTATGAACCCTCCAAGAGCAGAACAGAGGGGCAGGAGAGGATGGGCTGCTCGGAGCTGCTGCCCTCTTGGGACTCCACTTCCCCATCCGGGTGGCTTGTCCTGCCGCAGAGGGAGAAGCCCGTGTGGAGCCCGTCCTGCACACGCAAACCCATCCCATGTGGCCTCGAACCGGGCTGATCCATTGGTCCAGATGTCTCTGACTGCAGCTCCCGTTCGCCCCTGCTGGCACAGCCATCTGTGCTGGCCATGAGTAGCATCAGTGGATGGCCGGGCTGGCTTGGGTTGATAGGAGTTGTAGTCCAACACTTCTGGAGGGCGCCAGGTTCCGGAGGCTGGGAGCCCGTGGGGCTGGGTTTCCCCCACCACCTGCTTCTTGCCCCCTACGCCCTTTAACTGGAGATGCTCCTGGAGATTGAACTGGGGACCTTCTGTGCGCAAAGCGGGTGCCCCTGAGTGGGCCATCTGTCCTTCATCCCTCCTGGAAGCGATTCACCACCCACCCAGCTCTTGGCCCAGGCCGTTCGTTTTTCTTGACTGTGTCTGGCATATTCCCCATTATAGGTTCGCTGGGGCTGATGGGTCGGGGGGTCGTGGCACTGCCAGATGTAACCCTCGTGTGCTTCAAAGGCCAATCTCAAAAGCGGGCGTGGTGTGAAGGCCAGGGGGCAGGGCGTAGTGGTGCTCACGCTCTCTCTCTCTCTCTCTCTCTCTCTCTCGCACGTGTGAAGATTCTCAGTCTGGCCTAAAGATCTGACTTATTTAACTTCCTCTGTGGGAGGAAGTGGATGAGCTTCTCCCCTCCCCTCCTCTCTCCCCTTCTGCTGCCAGATTTGATCAAAACGGGAAACTCTTTGCATTTCCCCCCTCCTTCTGTTGCTGTCCTTTGAAATGTGCTGCAGCGACACTGAACGGGGGCTCGGTGGACTTATCTGGGAAGAGGGAAGCTAAATTCACCTCTCTTGCGCTTCACCCTTCTTGGCTGCAAAGGTCTCCTCCCACGAGGCCATTTTCTCCAGCTGGCCTTGCAGCCAGTTTTGGAGCTTGGCTGACAAGGGAATGATTCAGACTTCCTCATCTTTGGAAGAACCTGCTGGGAGAATTGATGGACGGGGTATGGGCTAAACATGGCCTTCCTGCCAAACATCTCGAATCAAAGTGTGCGTTTGCTCGCCCGCTCGCATTCTGATTCTGGTATCTGAGCAAATGTGTTGTATAAATCAGCCCCTCCTGATGTGATTTTCTCCAGATATTCTGGGTTACAACACCCACTGTCCTTATCTCTTGGCCGTGCCGGCTGCCACTGATGGGAGTGGAAATTTGGGACATTTGGAGGGAGGAGCATTAAGGGATGCTGGTGGAGGGCGACTTGTGTTCAAGGGTTGCCACATCACTTGTTTGCCCGTAATGCCAGTTTTGGGTTGTCTAATCCAGGGGTCGCTGTGGCCAAAAAGGAGCATTCCTGGATCATTGGGCGAGAGCAGAAGTGGCAGGCTTCCGGGAGGCTCACTCATTCTTGCCTCCTCATCACGGCAGTCCCTGGTTTAAATAACCTGAACGTTGCTATTCGGTGAGGAGCAGGTCCAGGACACAGCAACTGGGAGCCACACAGCGCTATTGTAATGGCCTGCGGCGGCACTGCAGAGCCACTTCCGAGGGAGGGCAACCCTTTCTCCGGGCAACATGTCGACCTTTGCCTTCCCCAGATCAGCAAAGGAGAGCTTCTCTTGTAGCGGGTGAAGGTTGTTGCAGAAGCAAAACGGGCACGTACCTTTGCTACTTCTCACTGTAAAATATTGGCATAGGCAGTATTGTCTTAAATCACCTTAAACAGCTCAGGTGCGGCCGAGAGTCGTGCTGCTTCCCTTTAGCAGGATTCCCTCATCGGAAGGGAATTGTAGGCTGTGTTTGTGTTTGGGGGAGTGAATGACGGCCTCTGCTGCCAGGAGTGAAGTATTTTGCCAGATCAGCGGGGGGGGGGGTCTGATAAATCCACCTGCTAATTGTCCGATATGAAAGTTCTCTTTGTGCAGTCCTTCCCCATCCGTTATGGGAGTCGGTCTGCATCAACCTGCAGCGGGACCGATTCCGATGCCTTCGCAGACGCTCCGTGCTGTTTCCCACAGCTGCCGCCTAGTACCGTTCGAGTGCCTTTGCTTTGCCCTGATCATGGCTAGGAGAGACAAGAGCGCGGCTTCCTTTCGCAGGAGGCCACCCGTCTACCTGCGATTGGCTTTCCCCAAATTCTGATTTCCCTGCCCTGCGTCCGAACGTGACACTTTATAGGTTTGCTGCAGAAGAACAAGCGTGGCGGGTGATGTGGGCGGGTGATGCGGCAGCCATTCCGAGCATCGTGGGGACTCGGGAGGGAGGGTGGCCAGGTAGGGCTACAGCAGGCTTCCCCAACATGGTGTTCTCCAGATGTGTTGGGCTGCCCAGCCTTATGGGAGTTGTAGTCCAAGACATGTGGAGAGTGTTGGATTCTGGAGGACTGGTCTGGGGGTGAAATAAGATTCAGCATGGTGAGGACCGTGGGTTTGGTGACGGCGTGGTTTCTGCCCAGCACACAAGGGCCGTCCTTGCGATCTCCATGGCCCTGTGGCTGATAGGCCGGATGGAGGAGGATGGGCATGGGGGTCCCCACTGCAGCCGAAGATGCAGTCTGGCTGGAGCCGGGTGGCCCACTGCAACGACTTGCTGCTTCTGTTGCACTGGAGGCCACCTTCAGGAGACTCGGGGTCCCGATTCCGGGGCTTGGGAAAGCCGGGTGTGAGCCAAGCAGGTTGGAAGCAGCACCAAACCGAGCTGGTGTCCCGTCCGGAGCGTGAGTGCTCCGGAGGCAGCTGGCCTCGCAGTGCTGAGGGGAGGCCATGTTCTGCAGGAGCGGCTTCTAGGGCAGGATAGCCCCACTCGGGCCAGGTTGCTCAGGTGGAGGAGCGGGCCAAGGCAAGACTGGGACAGCTCCCGGGGGGCGGGGGGGCGGGAGTGGCACTGCTGCGGGAGATCAGCTGGCTGGATGTTTGGCAGGCCAGTACGTCCAGCCAGGTGGTGCCCCTGGGGCTCGGCTTGCCAGGTTTGCCCTAGGAAAGCAGCCCTGGCAGTGAAGGAGGTGCGGAAGCAGACCTGAGCAGGCTGGCTCAAGACCCCCCAGGGGAAAAGCTCTGTACTGGGCAGCGGGAGCTCCAGAATCCCCAGTCAGAAAACAGGTTTTGGCTTGAGTTCGCTGAGTTCCCGTCTATGGAGAGGGCCTTAAGATGGCCTGGAATGCTAGTTTCTCTGAGGGTCAGCCTTATGAAGTGGTCTCCACAATGGAGGGAGAGGGTCGACCTGGAGAATGGCAGGCATCCAAGGCCTTGCTGGCATCTGTCTGCATCGCAGCCCTAGAAGGCAGCGGTGGGTCCATCGCCTTCCCTCACTGGCCTCGGAAAGCTGCCCCGAAGTGAACTTTCCCAGGAGGATGCTTTTCAGAAGAGGAAGGGCCATGCAAATTCCCTTCCTCACGCACCTACACCTAATTACCGCCACTTAAACCTCTCTTGCCTGGTTTTCTAGTTAGTTAATTCAACCTTTCTGTTAAAGGGTTCAGAGATTTGCTGGAAGCAAAAGGAACGGATCAGTGTTTACCTTCAGGCAAAGGGCACTTTAAATTTGATATTCCTGAGTTTGAAAGAGGCCTGTGAGCTAAAAGGATAAAAGCAGCTAAGATTTGCTGCTTGTCTCTCTGATCCTTTCCTAGGTGCTTCTTCTGTGTACTTTAAAGAGAGGCCATAGGACGGCCTGGTCCTGAGAGCCCGTTCAGCCTCACTGGGGACGTGTCTGTTTTGTAAACTGCTAGCAAAAGTTGAAACGGAATGTAATGAGAACTTCGTGTTCCGGTGCTGAAACGGCCAAGCACCAGGGGTCTGGGTGGATTTAGACCCCCAAATGGCTGGCGCTTCTCCCCTTCCTTTGAAACCAAGTGCACGTCCGGGCAGCTGGACTGCAAATGCAAACCGATTCCGCCTGCTGCTCGGCTTTCCCCAACCAGGTGTCCATCCAGATGTTTTGGGCCTCACTTCGTGTCGGCCCCAGTTGCATGGCCAGTGGGCAGGGATGCTGGGAGCTGAAGTCCTGGTTCGGAGCATCCTTTCCCTTCTTAGTGGTAACAGACTTCAGTCTGAGTATCGACACATTTGTGTTTTGAAGGATGAATTTCTGTGCTGTGATGTTCTGTTGTGTTAATTCATACATTGTTAATGAGAAGTTATGACTTATTCATACTGATATGCTTATTATAAACCACCTTGAACAAACGCTTGGTGTGCCAGCCCAGAAATGCCTTCTCGAAATAAAGAACGGGTGTGAATTGGTGGAATGGGGACACAGCGGGGCCCATGTTGGGGGGCGAAAATGCACAGGCATTCATTTTTAAATTCATTGATTTTTGTGTTCTTTCTTTCAGTTTATTTTATTTTTTCCTTGTTGGTGTTTTGGGGATCAAAGCCATGTACATCAAGCTCCTGTTAACCTGGCAAGAGGACCACCTTTGCTTTCTGCCAGATTGTTCCTTTGTCCCACAGCCAGCTCGGTGATTAATTAGATTGCATTATTCTAATTGCAGAGTGTATATTAGTTTGCTTTGAAGAAAACTGAAAGCAGAGATTTCTGGAGACCTGCTCCTTTTCTTCCTCCATTCAGTTCCCGCCTGCCCATTCAGAGTTTTCCTGTAATTGGAGCAAATGGCTTAAGAAAATTGGAAAGGCTACACGTGCTCTTTATTGCAATTGCTGGTCTTTAATCAGCAAATATCCATTATTCATTTGCAACTCTCAAGGTTATTTGGTCAGGCCTGAGCAAAATTCCTTTACACCCCACCAGAGATTAGGTGGCTCTCACTGAAGAGCGGACCTGAGTAACGAAGCGTGTCCGTTTTTGCCCACGATGGGCTTGGAGAGCAGCCTCCGTCTCTCTCTCTCTCTCTCCTCAGCGCCTTGGGCGGCAGGAGAGGGGTCGCCCCACTTCCTGTTTTGCCGCAGAGCTTTCTGGGCTGCTCTGTGGCCTTAAATACCTGCCTGGCCAGAGTCAACAGACGAATAAAGGGCGGGGGGGGGGTGCACCGTGGGAA
This sequence comes from Varanus komodoensis, assembly GCF_004798865.1. Taxonomy (NCBI): domain Eukaryota; kingdom Metazoa; phylum Chordata; class Lepidosauria; order Squamata; family Varanidae; genus Varanus; species Varanus komodoensis. Next base: position 1,492,812 of record NW_025336401.1, read on the forward strand.
AGAAAGCCTGCCAGATGGCCAGCAGCTCTGCAGTTGGAAGCGGCTGCGGAGGTCGCTGCCTGCTGTTCTGCCTGGCCTGGGCAAACGGTGGTTTGGTGCAAGCGCTCAATAGCGCCGCTCTTCTGCGGTCACGTTCTTTAGCAGTGGGTCACACTTTGCTGTTTCTGCCTGCGATTCAACAGGTACAGCTCCCATGGCTCACTTTGTAGGCACTAAGCACCTTTTGCTTGCCTGCTGTTTCAAACCTCTCCTGGCAGGCCTTTGCCTCAGCCGACAGCTGGGGTGGTGCTCAGCTCTAGAGCAAGACTGGACCAAAAGCGGCAGCTGTTTCCTATCAGAACGAGACCTGCAGGAGCGTGCACAATGCATCAGAACTGAGCCCTCCATTAAGTCCCTCAAAGGCTCACAAAGAGGAAGGCCAAGTTCTCTTCTTGCTGATGCCAGAGAGCAGGACGTGGGATAATCAGTTCAAGTTGCGACAACCCAGATTCAGGCTGGGCATCAGGAGAAGCTTCCTCGCTGTCAGAGCAATGGGAGAGTGAGACCAGCTGCCTGGAGAGGTGGGGGGCTCCCCCACACTGGGGACATCAAGGCGAAACTGGGCAGCCACCTGAGTGGGATGGTGTGACCTGGTGTCCTTGGACCTGACGGCCTTCATGGCCCCTCCCAACTCGACTCTTCTGTGATTCAAGGTGAGGTGACTGGCGTGGACTCACCTCCTGCTCCAGGTGGGATCTGGAGACGGGCTTTCAGCTTCACCTGCTCTGCAGCCACTTGCACGTGCGGGTTCTGGCTTGGCAGGAAGACGGGTCCTCCGGGGCGGCTGCTCCACCCCGGGGGCTGCTCCTTCCACGGCCCCCCAGCCCCCGTCCCGTCCTGCGGCCTCCTGCTCAGGGCCGCCTTCTTCCCTTTGGCGTCTTCCCCAGCACTGCACCTCCTGCTCTCCCCCGGCTCCTCGCGCCACGTGCGTCCTGCTGCTGCACTTCGCGTCCCTTGCGGCCGCCTTTTGTTGCTCAAGCAGCAGTCATGTCGGTCGTCAGGAGGAGGCTGGCGAACGTGAAGAAATGCAGGAGATCAAAAGAAAGTGCCAATAATGCTTGCATGGAGCAGCAGAGCGAGTCAGAAGGGGTCTCCCAGGCCATCTAGTCTGACCCCCGGCTCCAGCCGGCTGTTCTCATGACATTCTCATTTGCATGCAAGTATGCACATTCAGAAAGAATGTAAATAGACATGCAGCTGAAGAATGTGGCATTTTGGCCAGCCCAGGGGCCGGCAACCTTTAACGCTCAGAGCCATTTGGACCCGTTTCCCACACAAAAGAAAACACCGGGAGCCGCAAAACCCTTTGACATCTAAAATGAAGATAACACTGCATATATCATTTTTTACCTTAATGCTATGTATATCTTCATTATGATTTAGCTGCAGCTCTTGTTCAGTCACTAAAAACTGTTATTTTTAACCTTACATTATAAACTAGTAGGGCTCCTTTCATATGTTTTGAATAGGAGAACAGCTTCCTGCAGAGTCAAAGTCAGTGCTTAAGGGCTCCGTGCATTAAACAGCAAACCCCATAAGTTCGTCAGCAGTAAAAGCAAATGAATCTACCCACGTATCATTAAACGTTTGGTTTTCTTCAGAAACCTTTCTTTTCTTCGATTTATCCATGGTTGGCCTACGGGGGCGGCGGAGGGGAGCTCAGTAAATTGGGCGGATCCGCAGATTGGTGGCTGTGCCGGAGATACAGGTGTGTTTAGTGACTGATCAGCAGATAAACAGTCAAGTGCTGTGAATTGTGACAGGTCCCCAGCGCAGCTTTTAATACTCAGATGAAGGAGATGACACTGGGACATGAGAGCCCGCAGGAAGCTTGTTTAGCAGAGGAAGGCAGCGATTTGCTTAACGAGCTAGCGCTGCAGCAGGCGGGTTCAGGAGCCGCGGGTTGCTGACCTCTGGGCTAGACCATCTGACCGGCGCTTGGGAGGCACATGTGCTGCCACCTGCCATCCACAGAGCTCCCCATGTGACCTTGGTCCAGCTGATAAGTGAGGCTGCAGCCACCTGGCCTACCCCCCCCTCCCCCCGTTGTCACACACACAGACACACACCGTCCAAGTGCAAGCGCAGGTTGCACATTTGTTGGAGCGGCAGCCGGTCTCGCTCTCACGCTGGCCAGGCCGTGGCATCGGCGCCAACAGCACGAGTGATGCTCACACAAAGCGTCGCATCAGAAGCGTGGCTTTGGGGCTCAGAAGCCAGAAACTTCTGCCTTTCCTGATCTGCATGGACGGAAAGGCAACTTCTCCACAGGGACGAGGTGCCGGTTACACAAAGAAATTGCGCTCGCCCCCTTCTTAAGTGGCACCTAAGCCTGGGCGAGCATGTGGCGGCTGGGTCTCGGCCGATCATGCGGACTGGCCCTCGGTTGCCGGGCCCTCGAGCTGCCTGGCTTGCGCTCGCTTTGCATTTCGCTGTGCTGGTGCTGCAGCCGCTTCCAGCCGGAGACACCGGAGCTGGCTGTGCGGGCCAGAAGCCGGCGTGGGTGGCGGAGCAGAGAGTGCCTCAGCATGCTGTCCGGAGGGCTGGCTTTGCCAAAGGCACAGAGGGTTGGGCCAGAAGGGCGAGAGACCAGCCCTGGGCTGCTCCCGGCACTGGTGCCAGTGAGATTGGGTGAGATCGGAGCAGTTCCTGTGCTGGGGAGGTGCAGGGAAGAGGACACCACCCAGAGGCTGAGCGCCTCTTTTGCATGCACATGCCCTCTGCTTCAGCTGTCCCTGGTCAGCAGGACCGTGGAGCAGGCCGGGGAGGCGCCGTCTTCTGCCTGCTGCCGGAGCCCTTGGAGAGCCCCTGCCGGTCCAGCACACCAGCAGCTCCCTCCATCCTTGGCGATTGCCTGCTCTGGCTGGGGCAGGTGGGAGTCGCAGCCCAAGATGCTGGGAAGGTGCTGGGCCGAGGAAGCTTGGCTAGGCCAGAGGTGGGTCCGGGTTAGGGCTAACGCTTGCTCTGGACACGGGCAGGTCCCTGGCTTTAGCGGCGTGGCTTTGGAGGAGCCGAACGCCACAAATGGGCATTTTGTGACGTGGCGTTACTCCTCAGTCTTCAAGGCCCCAGCCGGGCGAACAGCCCACTTGACGGCTTTTTTGTAATAGACGCCTCTGCAAACGAGGGAAGTCACCGCTGTCCACGCTCCTTCTTCCAAAGTCAAATGAAATTCATGTTCTCAAGTGATTTCCCTAAATTGAACTAAAATGCAAATCCAGGCACCGAGCGGGGAGGGGGAGAGACGTGCACAAAGGCTGCCACATCCGTTATCATCTGCAAGCCCCAGTTAACATTTCCAAGAAATGACCGGGATGCAGAAATAGAAAATTAATTTTCTGGCACTTTTCTTACATATTAATTTTGCCAAGCTTTATATTCACAGCTCCAGCTTTGAAATGAATTAATTGGCTTGCCTTATTCTTAACCTCTGTTGTTGTTTTATAAAAATAACGCACGCAAGCATCTGTAATCTTCCATATGTGAACTCGGCACACACGCCGAGGTTCTTGTTTGTGGAAAACCAAGACTGGCTATGAGGTTGTGCACCTGAGCACTTCTCCACGGCAGATGTTCCCTCTTGGGAGGAAGCCTGGTGTGCCAAGGACAAGAATTCTTCCCATTTCTGGGCCCAATTCAAAGTATTTATTTGTCAGATTTATGCCACCCCAGAGGCTCACAGTGAAATATTAAACACAAATACAAATAAAAACAATAGCAAACCAAAACCATAAACAAATAGGATTAAAACACAATATAAATACAACAACTACATAGGACAGGAGGATATAAACACAATAAACCAATATCAACAACCAATAAAACAGCCAGCAGCAAACCAAGTCCAGTCTAAAAACAAGTACTAACTAAAAAAAAAAATACTAAAAATAGTATTTTGTAGCCATTTTCTGCAGTGCCTGCAGCTTGCTCAACCCTAAAGTATATATGAGCAAATATAAACTTAAAGCTTTTAACTTTCAAACACCTTCTGCAGGAACATTCGATTCAGACTACCTTCCAAACATGTTGGGCTGCCAGCTCCCATCATCCCCGGACAGCATGGCTGTGGTCAGTGATGAAGCTGAGGTCCAAGCCTTCTGGGAAGCACCACAGTGGAGCGGCTGGATGCGGCCCGTTTGCATTTAAACACTTTCGCATCCTGACTTGGCATCCAAAGCACACGGAGACGGTCTTACCAGCCAGTTCTTGCATGCATAGTCTGAATCGTGGGTCCTCAGACTAAGGCCCAGGGGCCGGATCCGGCCCGCCATGCCCATTTGGACCCATCTCGCCCCGCGGGCGGTTTGCTCGCTCGGAGAAAGTGATTTCCAAGCAAGCAAGCCGCTGCCTCATGCACCTGCCTCGCGGCGCATTACTGCCCCCGCCTCGCCTCGTGCGCCCCACACCTGCCTCAGCATGCGCGCCTGCACGCACCACCCCCACCCCCATGCCGGCCCGCGCACCCTGCCGGCACCACCTTTCCGGCCCGCGCCCAGCACTGGCAGCTTTCAACCGGCCCCCGGTCAAAAAGTCTGAGGCCCCCTGGCCTAAGTGGTCTGCACCCTGCACTCCGCCAGAGGGGCCGTCAGGCTGCCATTGGTCGCTGCGAGTGGACGCTGAGGCCGGGTAAGCCCCGCGTGGGAGGGGGTTCTGTGTCTCGCAGAGCCCGGGCGCTCCACGGGAGGCGGAGTGGTAGCCAAAGAGGCCGCAGGTGCCGACGGGGATGCTCTGCCATGCTCCCGGGGAGAGGAAGGCTTTGCAACGGCCTGCACTGGGCCATGCGCGTCAGACGTTGGCCGCCTGAATGGGGCGCAAAAAGAATGGCTCGGCCAACGGCTAAGGAACGTCCTGGGCCCAGCTGGGGACATTTCTGTGGTTTCTGGAAATCCAGCCGACCGGAGCGTCATGGATTCCCTGCCCCCTTCCGGTTCCCTGACTGGAAGTGGGCCGAGCAGGGTTTTTATCGCGTACTTTCATTTCTAAAGCTGCAATGTGCGCATTTAAAAACTGCTAAGGAAATCAGCAGGAATTGCACTAGAAGGCCAAAGCTTTTGCCTTTGTGAAAAATTTCTTCAGCAAGCTTTTTTTTAATATGCAGATCACAGTCTGTTTTAGAGACGGAAGCTCAAGCCAGTGCAGGGCTGGTGAAACCATGCACACGCAACCCATTGTCCCCGGCCTGCCAGATTCTTGCCACATCCCTGGGCACAGGTGTCCCCCGTTTCCAGGCCCTCTTCAGAGGCCGCCCTGTGTGACACGCAAAGGCCCTCGGGCATTTTGCCTGTTCTTGGGGGACGTCACTTCATACGCTCGGCCGCACATGCCGCCTCCGTCCGTCCGTCCATCACCCGCGAGGGAAAATGTGGCTACTCCCATTTCCTTCCTGTGGCTTGTGGGAGGCTGCAGCATGACTTGAGCACAGAGGGCCAGAAATGCTGGGGAACGGGGGCTTTGTTGTTAATGCCAGAAGAACCCGCCTGTCCTTTCCAGGGCACTGTGTGTGCGGACCCCGGTGCCCCGTCTTTCTGTACCTCTTCTTTCCACCTCCATTTCCGAGGCCCAACTGCCTGTCAAGACATTGGCTTTTTCAGACAGAAGGGAAGGGAGCTCCCAGCCGTGTTGCCAGTCCTTGGTTCCAGTGCAGATCCACATTTTTGTTCTAAGAAAGGCTTGATGAGAGAGTTGTGTATCTGCAGGTCTTTTTGTTAGCATGTTTCTTACACTCAGGGAATCTTTCTGAGGCTGAAATGTTTATTAAATAGGCAAACAGAGTGGAAGGAGGCAATGGAATGACGAACTGATGAATTAGTCCAGAAAACAGGTTGGCTGATTAATCAGTTGCTATAACCTGTAATTGCGGAAACCAAAGCAGCCAGTGATATATGAAAGAAGCAACATGGGGGGAACAAAGGGGTGGAGAAAGACTGATATCGCTGATGTCACTCGACGTCGAAGTGTATGCTCATTTGGATAGCAGGAAAAAAAGATAAATTTCCAAGCCACCCTCTTTATCCCGTCTGTCCATTTTCGGTTGCTCGCATTGTGCCATCAGATAAATTGACTTTTTTACTGCCGCATGAATAGAATTTCATTAGATGGCTATTAGGGGAACCAAGGGTGCTTTGGCCGCATGCAACATCGATGCTGGATGAGAGAACAAGCCACATCTTCATGAAACTGATTTGAGGCTCTCCTGCTTATGAGCCGGTGGAAGTCAAAAGTCTCGCTCCACGAGGAAATTTCCATTTCGAAAATCTCCAGTTCCATTTGGACCTGTGAATCCTGAGCTCAGATTCTGCAAGTTTGATTGGCAGACAAATGGTCAAGGAATAGCTAAATGGAATAAACATGGTCAGTTCTCCAGGGCCCGATGAATTCCATCCCAGTGTCATAAAAGAGCCAGCAGAGGAGCTCTCAGCACCCCTGGCTATTATCTTCTGGAAAACAGGAGTGAGGGAAGTCACCTAGTTTTTATAGGAAACGTGGTCCTGATTGGATGGAACTTGGTCTAATCCCAACAGGATTTTTTTCTCTTTTCCTGTTCAAGGCCTCACCGAATGTGGCAGGTGCGTGTGGTGCACCAACTGCTGTTGAGCCAGGAGAAAAACTTTGCCTTGGGAAGACGGCATCTCCCGCAAGGCTCGGGGAGGGGGGTGGTCCCGGGCAGCGTCCTTTCGCGCATCCTTTGTATGCGGCCCTGTCTTTTAGCCAGCGGTCATTGTCGGCTCAGCTCACTTGTCAAGCTCGTGGAAAGACTGCCTCATCCCAGAGCCGGCCGGGCATTAACACTGGCTTGCATGCTCCCCTTTCCTCTCTTTGAAAAGGGAAGAGGGGGGCCTGGCCGGGGGGAGAGCTCTTCTGTCCCATTGCCGGCATTGCAAAGGTGCTGAGCTGCCGTGAATTACTCCAAGGCAGTAAGTTACTGTGTCTGTGGACGGCTCGTGGGCTCCCCCCCCCCCCGCAATGTTGCACTGCGCTTGCGGTTGCGATAGCCACAGCAGTGCTGAATGGTTCCCATGATTTGCATAACCCACCAAGACTCCTCGGGCTGGAGTCCTGGAGGAGAGAGAAGGCTTGTGGGGACTGCCGTAAGGGCGGTGGGAGGGCAGGTCCCACCTCCAGCCCAGACGCTAGCCCTCCGCTGCCATTCATCTCCCCTCTGCCTGCCTTTAACTCTTTCCCGGCTGCTGAGTAGGGCCGTCCACTTTCTGCTGTTGGTGTGGGTAGCTCGCCGGATTTTTGCTGCTCTGTCCTTAAAGCTGTGTGCCAGACAGAAACCTCTGTGCAGGGATGTGAAATGCAAAAGGCGGGGGCTAATGTTGACAGTGTGCTGGCTATTAATTTAAAACATTTTTATCCCACTCTGCAGCCCAGAGAGGCTCCTGGGACAGCTTACAACCTGTCGGCACAAAAGACATTCCCTGCCCATCTAAAAAGTCACGGCACAGAAGGAAGAAGGGATGGAGAGGGCAGAGGAAAAAAATATCAAGGAGACTGCCGGCAGAGCTGGTGCAAGGGCCTGGCTTCTCCTCTCCTTTCTGAGAGCAAGAAGCAGTCCAGCTTCCCTGCTCTTCCCTGCCCAAGCAACCCTCTTGGTGCTCTTCCTGAGTGGGAGAGCGAGTGGAGAGCATGTGAAGCCATGAAGCCATTGCCAGCTTCCCTTACGGGCAAGGGAGGAATTGAAAGGACCATTGCTTTCTAACACCTGCTCCTCCGGGTTCAGGAGGGGCAAGGTTGCCAGAAGTCTGTGCCAGGGCCACTGGTGGCACATGGACTTCCAGGCGGCCATGCTTGAGTTGGCACGCAGAGGCGGGCGCTGCACAGCTGAAGGGCGCTGCTTGGCAGAAACCCTCGCGGTCTCCCAAGTCTGCCCTTCGACTGCCGGAGCAGGGCTGCAACCTGGACGCAGGGGGAGCGCTGCCATTTCCCCTCCTGCTCTTCCTGGTCCATAGATTCTTTTTCCTGCAGCCGTAAATGATGGCAAGGAAGCCAGGCGTGGCTGCCACACAGGCTGGTAATGCGCGCAGCATGTTTGCAAAGCAACATTGGCAAAGCGATGCTTCTTTCCAGAGGGCAACATTTCCATCCAGAGGATTCCACATGCCCACTGCAAAAGTGGATGCTTTCCAAGCGGGACGTGCTTTCAGTGTGCAGAAACGGATCACGGTCCTGCGATCACCTCTCATTCCAGCCGTCTGTCCACTTGTCTGCAATTGCCCAAGTGATACGATGCAGCCTCCATCAGAGAAACACAGATGCAGAGCGAGTCAGAAGGGCCTCCCGGGCCATCTAGTCTGACCCCCGGCTCCAGCCGGCTCCGCTCACAACATGCCCACCATGTGCATGTCCAGCTTATCCTTGAACACCCACACCGATGGGGCCTCAACTGCCTCCCGGGGAAGCCCATTCCACACCCTCGGGGTCCCGACTGCCAGGAAGTGCTTTCTGGTATATAAATGAACCTGGGTTCCCTGAGCTTGGCTCCGTTGGAGCGCGTCCTGCCTTCCTCTGCAGGGGAGAACAGGTCTCTCCCCACCTCCGTGTGACACCCCCTCACATACCTGTATGTCACCAACACATCCTTTCGGAGTTTCCTCTTCTCCAGGCTGAAGAGGCCCAAGTTCCCTCAGTCTCGCCTCATACGGCATCCCCTGCAAACCGGCCACCAACCTTGTGGCCCTACGCTGCACTGACTCCAACCTGGCTATATCCTTCCTGTAATGAGGGGCCCAAAACTGAGCACAATACTTCAGTTGCAGACGCACCAGAGTCATATAGAGCGGTATTAACACCTCTCTCGATCTAGAAGCCACACTTCTGGCTATGCAACCACGGGTGGCGTTCGCCCTCTTGGCCACCGCATCACACTGCTGACTCATGTTCAGCCTGCAGTCAGCCAGCACCCCGAGGTCCCTTTCACAAGTGCTGCTCTCCAGCCACTTGTCCCCTAACCTGTACTTATGACACCCATTCCTGTGCCCCAAGTGCAAG